>NC_066581.1:478425200-479025200 GCF_024323335.1 Lathyrus oleraceus
AAAGACAAAGAAAAAGGATATCACAAGAAGGCTAGTCAATCTAGAAGAGCTTATGTAGCTTGTGAAAGTGCAAGTGACTCCTTAAGCGATAAAGACTCCACTTCAAGTGTAGAATCGGCCCAAATTTGTCTCATGGAAAATAGAAGGAAGAAGAAACAAGTAAGTCCTTCTAACCTTGAGCTTACTAGTGATTTATCTTATTCTCATTTGCAAGGCCCTTTTTGATAATCTTCATAAAGAAGCATTAAATGCTTCTAAGAAATTAGCTTCACATAAAAGATATTTTTGTAATTAGAAGCTAAAGTATTAGAATCTTAAAGGAAGTTGGAAGCTATTAAGATATTTATGATAGATATTCAAAGTGACAAGAATATGAGTGACGAACCTTCTAGGTTTGATTGTGAATCTTGTCATAATTGGCAAAAAGAGATAAATTCTCTTCAAGTCAAATTAGACAAAGCTCTACATCCTAAAAGTGTATTTGCTATTGATGCTTCTAAGTATGAAAGATCTTTGAATCATTCATACAAAAAGCATAAAAATTTCAAAAAGGATTCGAATGGTAAAAACATAACTCATCGTAATATATCTTGTCATTTTTGTTGCAAAAAGGGTTATACCATTGAAAAGTGAAAATTTAGGAAGATATTAGTTCCTAAAGGAGTCTCTCAATGGTTTCCTAAATGCAACCTTGATTTCACACAGTTCCAAGGACTCAATGATAATTGGGTACCAATTTCCTTTGTTTAATTGTACAGGTTGAATATCTTGAATCTACCGAAAAGATGTGGTATCTTAATAGTGGATGTTCAAGGCATATGACAGGTGACATGTCGCTTTTCATTAATTTTGTGCCAAAGAAAAAGGGGTTTGTAACTTATGGAGATAACGACAAAGGAGTTATTCTTTGATAAGGTAGTGTAGGTGATTTCTCATCTACTATTATCTCTAATGTAATGCTTGTTGATGATCTTAAACACAACCTTCTTAGCTTTAGCCAACTTTGTGATAAGGGTTTTAAAGTCACTTTCATTAATACTTGTTGTTTATTTGAGCATAATGAAAAAAAGGAATATTTTTAAGGGATTGAGAGTCAATAATACTTATATGGTAAATTTAGGTGATGTGTCCTTGGTTGGTACTAAGTGCCTTGCTACCATAAGTGAAAACTCTTGGTTGTGACATAGGCGCTTATCTCATATTAACTTTGACATACTAAACAAGGTAACCTTACAGGATCTAGTCATTGGTCTTCCTAAAATGAATTTCACAAATGACCACCTATGTGAAGCATGTCAAATGAGGAAGCAAATGAAGGTCTCTTTTAAATCAAAAAATGTTGTTTCAACATTTAGAGCTCTCGAACTTCTTCATATGGACCTCTTTGGTCCTTCTAGGACCAAAAGCTTTGGTGGAAACTATTATGGATTTGTTATAGTTTATGACTATTCTAGATTTTGTTGGGTTATGTTTTTTTCTAGTAAAGATGAGACCTGCCCGACTTTCAAACAATTTGCTAGGTTATTCCAAAATAAAATGAATTTGAAATTTTTTTCCATTCGAAGTTATCACAGATGAGAGTTTGAAAATCTTCTCTTTGAAAAGTATTGTGAGAAACATGGCATTGAGCATAACTTCTGGGATCCTATAACTCCATAACAAAATGGGGGTGTGGAGCATAACTCCACAACAAGAGGTCTTTTTCAAATCAAATTCAATAAACAAACCCTTGATCCAACGTCAAGTGGTCTCTTTTCTAAATCAAACTCAAAAATATAATAAATAGCGATTAGGATCGTACGTCACGAGCCTTAAGCGATAAAGAAAGGATGAGACTGGAGCTTTCCTACACTCATTCTGAATGCTTCGAACACAAGATGTTTGGCTTGACCGTTTGAGGTATTCGCCTTTATCCATAGTCTTTAGTGCGATTCGAAATCAATAACACTTTCTCAAAACTTAAAAACAATTCAACGCATTCAAACCTTTTGTTTGAGCCTTAGGGCGACACCATCGAAAACCCTTCTTCAAGGTAATAAAATCAACAAAACAAACACAAACAATTTCAAAACCACGAACTACGAAGGCTCTGATTTCTCACTTCAACAAGTGGGCATACGTAGGCACGAGGATCCATTCCTTGGCGAGCACACTAATTTAAAACCTACTTCCACTCCGTAAACCTTTGGCAAGCAAGCATTCGATAAACAATACACACTTAAGCGCAAACATCCTAGATGGTTCCCATGGAGTACCATGGATGTGAGGGGTGCTAATACCTTCCCCTTGCATAACCGACTTCCGATGGCGACTCTGTAATAAATAAAAACCGATGGCGACTCGATATTTTTCCCTTTCCTTTGGAATTAATAAAAACCGATGGCGACTCTATATTTTTCGTGTAGCGACAACTGGCGACTCTGCTGGGGAAACCTCCCTAAGCAAGTCAAGCCTAATCTAGGTTGCTTCCTCGCATGTGTGTATGCTTATCCTTTTGATATTGCTTGTTTTATTTATCACCTTTTGCTTTAAATTTTGTAATATATTATATGATTCCATGGTTCTATGGTATCGATGGATACAAATTCGATTACAAGTAACCTTGTGGGAAAGACTCTCTACCCGAGTCTAGAGTGCAAACTTGAGATAGGAGAGGTTGAGTAGTATGGGCCACCGAGAAGCTTTTCTCGCAAGGGTCGATACGAGAACCTCACTTAGAGTAGATTCTTTTGGAGACGTTGACGACCGTCGAGCTTTTGGCGTAAGCGATCAATGTCTTCATTAGGATCCATGACTCTAAGGATCTTTATAGAACATTAAACTTATGACCCATTAAGGTTGATGGTCGTGTAGTGCGGGTCCCCGAGAAGCTTTTCTCGCGTGGGTCAGCACGAAGATCTCACTCAAAGTAGATTTTCTTGATGAAGTTAACGACCGGTAAGCTTTTGCCGTAAGCGGCAAACAGTCAAGGAGGTCCATGACTTTGAGACCCTTGTCTAGAACCCGATGTCGATGGTCGCATAGTGCGGGGCCCCGAGAAGCTTTTCTCGTGTGGGTCGGTACGAAGATCTCACCTAGAAGAGGCTCATTTAAGGGAGTTGACGACCGGTAAGCTTTTGCCGTAAGCGGCAAACAGCCAAATGAATCGATGACTCTGGGGTCCCTATCTAACCCTAGACTACGACCGGTGAGATCCCCATGGTGAGTAATCAATAAGAGTTATCCTCCATCCGTATCTCGAACCCGTGATACCATGCCGACTTGTGTGTTCGGCTCGTGAGAACCATGCTTGTGTATCATTCATTCACTGACTCATGCATTCATGCATCAAAAAAAATTCAAATACAATATTCATGCATCATTCTGCATGTCATCAGACAAAAGCCAGAAAACTTACCATTCTACCCTTCTATCCAGAATCATCCACAGTCAAGCTGACTTCCCGACATTCATACTACACGCGCAACAATCAAAGATTGCTCATGGATCAGTTGGAGCAGAATCAAGCTGCTATGAGGGAAGATATGACCGTTGTGAAGGCTCAAATGGGTCAACTTGTTGAAGCTCTGCAAGCTCTGGCTAGGGGACAAGAGGAGATGCGTTAGGCTAACCTGAGAGCCGCTGCTGCCAACCCTGCTATTGTGACTATACTGATGAATCCACAAGGAGGAACCGGTACGCCTGTTGTAGCTCAGCCACCTCCCGAAACAGTTCCGGTGTATCAAAATGATAATCAAACGTTCAATATCCCCACCAATGAGAGATTTCAACCTGAGATTGACGAACAACAGGATGTTTTCTTCACTACAAAGGCTGACTCAGTTTATGAAGCTTTTGGTCCTTCTCCTGCTGACATCGAAAGGAGATTTCAAATGATGGAGGAGAGGTTCAAGGCGATGCAAGGTCCTGATACCTTTGGGTTGGATGCTGCTGACATGTGCTTAGTGCCAGACGTGAAAATTCCTCCCAAGTTCAAAGTCCCGAGCTTTGAAAAGTATCAAGGGGTCACTTGTCCAAAGACCCACATCCGAGCTTTCTGCAGAAAGATGGCCGCTCATTCTAGTGATGAGAAACTCTTAATGCACTTTTTCCAGGACAGTCTTAGTGGAGCTTCTCTGGAATGGTATATGAAGCTCGAGCGCACGCATATACGAACCTGGAGGGAACTTGTTGAAGCCTTCTTGAAGCATTATCAGTATAACTCATACATGGCTCCCAATCGGACTCAGCTCCAAAGCCTTTCTCAGAAGCCGGATGAATCGTTTAAAGAGTATGCTCAATGATGGAGAGACTTGGCTGCCAGGGTTCAACCCCCTCTTCTTGAAAGAGAGATGATAAACATGTTCGTGGATACCCTTCAAGGGCCGTATTTTGAAAAAATGATTGGGAGTACCACCTCGGGATTCTCAGACTTGGCCATTGCTGGTGAGCAAATTGAGAATGGCTTAAAGATCGGTAAAGTACAAGATACAACCACTGTGGCTAATGGAGCAAAGAAGCCTCATTCCGCATTCTCAAAGAAGAAGGAAGGAGAGACCAATGTTGTCGCTCAAGGGGGAGATGGAGGTTACCAAATGCCATACTATCCAGTGGCAGCAGTAACACCTAACCCGTATCCGCAGCCGACGTATGTCATTCCGACTGGTGCTCCAGCGATGCAATATCAGCAACCCTACGCTCCTCAGCAACCTGTTGCTCCGCAACAACAGAACTACTATCAGCAGGGTAGACAAGGACCAAGGAGGCCTCCTAGAAGGTTTGAACCAATTCCCCCCGTATGGTCTCCTGCTAGCTCATTTGCTCAAAGATTCGCAGGTCCAGCTGAGGGAAGCTAAGGCTCCACCAGTACCTCTTCCTCCCGGGTATGACATGAACGTCAACTGTGAGTATCACTCTGGGACGCGGGGGCACTCGATCGAGAATTGCAATATTTTCAAGCACAAAGTACAAGACTTGATTGACTCAAAAGCAATATCGTTCAAGCCAGTTATTCCAAACAACCCCGTGCAGGCAAGTACATCTGCAGCGCCGTAGTTAGAATAATAGTATATTTCAAGGATCGGTATCTATGGAATTGTCTCGTCAACTGTCTCCTGAACCAAGACCCCAAGCAGTGGGAGAATAAAGCGGATCATTCCAGCAATTTCTGGTTCAATCATGTTCATGTGTGATTTTCTTGATTGTCATTTGTAACATTCATTTGTAATGAACTCGTTTGTTTTTGAATAATAATGACATTGAAATGAATATGCATGTTTTGAATAAATCCATTCGTGTCCACTCATACTTTATCTTATCAATATTCAAATGTTGGTTTTTGGAGGAGGATGATGTAATTAAAAACGCGAAACGAATTCACTGCTTGTACGCTTTTGAATAAAACATTGCTGATGATGTGAGGCATTGGTTCAAATCCCCAAACACCAGAGATATAAGGAAGATAATCCCTAGTCAACCCCTTCGAGCCGAGGAGTAGGAGTTTCTTTCTTAAATATAAAACCCTTAATCTTAAACCGGGGCAGGGTAGTCGTCAGTCAGTTTGACCAAGCGTTCCATTTTAAAAAGAGGAGTGTCCTATCTGAGGATCAACCATATCTTATGCCTCACAAGAGGTCGGGAACCTCCCAAGTCCAAATGGTTGTCCCTCACCCACAGAGGTACGAGGCGGTCACAACCCATTCAAATCAATGGGCATATGTCACACGATTTGTTTCAGCAAAAAGAAACAAAGAAAGAAAACAAAAACAAAAAAAGAAAGAAAGCCCGCTAAGTCGAAAACTCAAAAACGAGTGACTTAGGCAAAAATTAGGGTATCCTTGTGGATTGTAAATCAGAACCAATCCAGCAAAAGTAGAGAAATAAAAAAACAAATCCGCATAAGAGGAATCAAAAGAAAATCCTCAGCAAGAACAAATTCGTGTGGCCCCAAATCAAACAGAGGGTGCATGACCGCCATACCAAAAACCTCTTGGGTTCATTAACCATCACTCTCAAGTCCCTTTTGGAAGAAGAGTGTTTGTTTCAAACTAGCTGAACGTAGGATTGGAGAACATCACAAAGAGCGGGTGGGTTAGGATAGGTTCGAGCCTTATATCCTTTCCTTCTAAAACCGTGAACCAGACCACGTTACAACCCTCAAAAGACCTAATTGAAGCAAAGGTTTATTTCGAAGGCGTACTATAGTCAGAACGATCGTGTTAAAACTGACTCCTCATCAATTTACTCATATGTGTTGATATTGATATGTGACATTCGTTATCAGTGATGCATTCATTATATGTCATAATTTCACTGAGCATGTTTGGATTTCAAAACTGCATAAAAATGACATTGCATTATCATTTCCAAAAATGAACTTGTCTTACTCGTGAGTAAACATCTGACATCAAGGAATCTGCCACAATGAGCGTGAATTGAGGAAACTGATGACTCCAAAGTGCATAACGCCTGAGACCTCCGTTGAGCAGGGGCAAGCCACTTCTCTTGATCACATCAATCAGAAAGTCTGAAGACTCTGTCGAGCAGAAAGACAAACCGCTTCAAGATCCTGTCGATCAGAGGCAGTCACGTCGAGAAATCTCTACAAGATTCAGTCAATCTGAAGTAGTCAAGGCGAGATTCAATCAATCTCTCTGAAGATCAGTGAATCAGGGGCATTCCCTCAAAAATCAGCCAACCAGAGGCAAAGTTACTCAAGGCTCGTACTGGGACAGGCCATTCCAAGAGCACAAGAAGTTAATCTCCCTGAAATGGTTAATCAGAGGAATGCGGTTCCCAGACACTGGGGCAGATCTGATGGTGATAATCCATGATGAAGTTGCTTCTTAACCTGCGATTAGGGCAATCCTTGCAATTACCCAACAACTTGGGGCAAGACGATCCAAAGAGAGGAAGGTTCTCTCCCTACTTGGGAAGGCATTTTCGGATCCAGCCTGGGGCATCCGCAGGTCTACGTCAGATCCATTCTCCAGCAACAGTAGAAGTCAGATGTCGGGAAGTCATGCAAGATGCAACCCACCCTCCATAAGTTAGAAGCCTTGCAATCTGTAAGACCCCAATTTTGGCCCTAAGATCCCTCATGGCCCATATCATATCATATCATGGCCTCAAGGATCATTGCATGCCCTAGCTTCCCTCCTAGTGGGTGGTTTGCCTTGTGAGTGTGGTTCTTGATCACCAAGCATGCTTTGCATTTGTATATCATTGCCTTTCATATGTTTACTAACCAAAAAGTACAAAAATATTGTCGTCTAACCATGTTACTTGCAGATGAAGCAATCATCAGCCAATTAGGTCAAAATCAGTCAAAGTCAGTCATTGTAGTGGATGGTGGCCATTCTTGAAGAATTTGGGCACCATGATCAATAATCAAGAGTTCATATATGTCATGATATCATTTGGAATCAAAATCTCAAAGGATTCAGGGTTTGGAATTCATCAGAAGTGGTTCAATCAAGCAAAACCCTAGAAAAGTCAACTGAAGTCAAACTTGGTCAACTGTCCATTTAATCAGTGATTTGATGGTGGGATTTGGTCTGAGAGGTCTCATTCATGTCTATACAAGCTTCATATATCATGTCAAGCATCCACAATGAAGAAATTAAAGTCAGACAAGAAATTTCCAGAAATAGAAAGTTGACCTGTAATTCAAATTTGCCAAAAATGGAAACTTCTTGATCTTAAACTTACATCATGATATAAGACTCAAATGAATTTTTGCCCAACATGAAAGTTGAAGATCTTGTTCTCCCATTTCCAAAAAGTCCAAGAACACTCAATTCCCATGTATGGTTTGCAAGATATGATCAATTCAATCTCAAAAATTTGTGAACTTCAAAAGGCCATATCTCTCAAACCATTTGGCCAAATTGGGTGGGGTTTTTTCCTACAAGTCATATTTGATCCCCTCTTTCCAAAAATGTCATCATCATGCATCAAAACTTCACCATTCAAAATGGCCTTTTTGAACTTGCTTTAATTAATTTCAAGTGAGTTGGAATTTTGACTTTTCCAAATAACCAATTTTACTCATTTTGGCCAATTGGGAATGTTTTGAAATGTTATTTGAAGCATGTTTGAAGCCCATTTCGTGCAGAACACACACCCCATTTGCCATTTGGTTGAAACTTAGCAAAATGAGCAAATTACTTCATTTGAGCTAATCACGATTAGCATGTCATTAGCCAATACTAAACAGCTAATATAAGGCTCATTTTCTGCCATTTTCCAACCCTAGAAGCAGCAGCCATCAATCACACAGAAAACTCATTCTCTCAAAATCACCATTTTTCTCACTTTGCATTTTCTGGCCAAAACTTCCAAAGAGCTCGAGCAATCCTTTGTTGTTTCACCATCTGACCATCATTTGGAAGCCATTTGAAGCACCATTCACCAACTGGAAGTTCATCTCATGTTTTGTTTTCTTCAAGCAATATCCATGGCAATGTTCGATTTGAGCAAGAATGAAGGCAACTGAGCTAAATTTCTTCAAGTATCTATCATTACAAGCTTGGAACCTCATCTGTTTTGAACCAGAACAGCCAAATAACCACTGAAGCTCGATTGCACTCCACTTTTGGTAAGAATTCGACTCTCTCTATTTTCAAAATCATGATGTGCTTAGGATAGATCTCTCGTTGCTGATTCTGATGAGCTATGGATTGCATGAAATGGTTGAGTATTCACTGATTTACATGGATTTAAAGTTTGCTACATGAACATGTTCTTGCTTGCTGCTCTCTTGTTAGGTCGATTTAGTTCAAATGAATACCATGTTCTTGATGAGTGTTGTTTGCTGATGCTATTGGTGTGTTCAATTCCAAAATCTGGAAAATTCGTTCATGAATGATTGTTGAAGATGATGAAGCACTGTAGCAAAACCCTAAACATTTTCCAGATTTTCTTTGAATCGTGTTTGGTCGTTGCTTTGGAATGTTTTGCATGAATATCACTGTTTCATTCGCATGTCCAATGGTTGCTTGCCACGCCTGCGCCCTTAAGCGCACCGTTTCATTAAGTTGAACCGGTATTTACCAAATTGCCATCGGTTCCATTTAAATCCATTAATTCATTTATATTTCTTCAATATTATTTCACTTGTTACACCAATTTACAAAATTCATAACAGCTTCATTTCAAATCCAAAATTCATGAAAATTTTTGCATTGTGTTCATCTTGATGTCTAGTATTTTATCATGATTTTTCCAGAATTTTTGCATGGTCGAATTTTAAATGGTATTAGGGTTTGTGACATGTATGCATATTTTGTACCTTTTACCAAATCCTTTGTGAAATAGTCATGCATTATTCATTTGATTTGAAATTTTTTGTACACAAACTAGACACATTCATGGTGATTTTGGTATAGAGTTTGTGAATTTATCATATCTGGATTTTGAGTTATGAATTTTTGAAGTAGGGTGTGACAATTTGTGTCACACCATTGATATGCAATTTCATGATTTTCTTTACCATGCCTCTTGACCTCAAATTGATCTGATTTTTTGCATGAACCTACTCTTGTATGTCTAGTTTACATGTGAATTTTCTTGAGATTAATTGTGGCATTTCCAAATTGTTTGAGATTTTCTCCCCTGTTTGACCAAAATGTTGACTTGTGTGATACATGTTGCCATTTCATTTGTGAAATTCTCATACTTTATTAGATGAACTTGAGATTTTACATGTGATTACTAGACATCCTAAGCTTTGCCATGGTGTTAATCCCATTCATTTCTCATATGTTATGACTGAGTTATGATTTTTTGAAGTTGATACATGTTTGGTTGACTTCTTTGAGCATGCTTAAACTTGCCTTGCCTTTCTGTTTTTTATTGACCAACTTCTCATGATCCAAATGAGCTGAAATTTTATATGCATGTCATGTTATGGATTGTGATTGATCATGAATTATTTTATGATTTTTGGAATGGATTATGTTTGGTTTTGAGCTAAGTCTTGCTGTTGACTTCTATGAGCTTTCATTTGCCATGCTTTGACCTCTTTTGCTTATGAAATCATGATGATGAATGATATGAATGTGGGACCAATTGAGTTTGCTTCTTAAATGTTTGAATTTGATTTTGATTGGATATTGCTTGCTGTTTTGGCTTTCTCATTCATTTTTGACCCTAGGCTTGTCCTAGTGGTCCTGTGGCTTATGTTTAAGTTCATGTTTTCAGGTTGAGAAGCAATTGCCTCAAAGAGATCATTACAATTTGATTGAGTTCATTTGCTTATCATGAGCTAACCTCTTTGTTTTGTAGGTGGCTTTACTCATATGATTTGAGCCTTGTGCTTTGCACATTTGTCTGTCTGTTTTGACTGTTGATTCCTACTTCCTTTGCTTTAACTTTTGAATTGTGTACTGATTTGTTTGACTATTTCAGGTACCATTAGTTACTTAGTTCTTTGAACTTGCTTTGCTTTGCTTTATAGCAATTTGCATTGAGGTATAATTCCTTATTCTTCATGTAGTCTGGAAGACCTGGCCTGTTACTTGGCCAGGCAACTGTCTGAAGTCCTCCTTAAGAGGCAATGCTTGTGTGTGTTTATATTTGTCCCAAGCAGGAAAAGTCCTTCAAATAAGGCAATTGGTAGATCAAAGAGATAAGCAACCTATCTCCTACTATTCTGTGAGTCTTCTCCTTGCTCCCATTACATGGTTGTAGCATTGAGATCCAAACCCAAGATCTATAGAGTCTAATATGTGGAGAGAGTTCCTACTTTCTGAACTCCCACAACTTCTGATATTTAAATGCTCTCCCTGACCAGGGATAAGAGCAATGAGGCACACCCCTCGTCTCCTCTCATCTGCTTCACCTTAGCCCCTCAATGGCAAGGTTAAGAGCACCTTTTACCCTATTCCAGTTGGCTTCAATGCCTAACCCTTTTGTATGAGCCTCCTTGTTTGGTTATAGTGTGTGCTGATTGACTTCACTGATTGATTGTTCTATTCATATGCACATGTTTGCTTGTATGCTTTATGCATTTATCATCATTAATTGCTCATTATTGCATGATCATCTCATTTGTCCTTGTGACATCATTATCATTGTTGTTTACCCATTGAGGACAGTTGTAAGACCATTCCTTTGGCTATTGTTCCTATGATATGGAAGTGAGTATAAGACCATTCCATTGGCCACTCATCTTATCTTTGCTTGATGCATTTGTTTGATTGTATGTGAGGATGCAATTATAAGTCCCTGTAAGTTGGCATTTGCTTTCCTATGATCATATGTTCCTTTGTTTGTTTGTATGTGAGGATGCAATTATAAGTCCCTGTAAGTTGGCATTTGTATTCCTAGGACCATACTGTGGAGGTTAGAGTAAGCCCAGATAGATTGGCATCTGACGTCCATGTTTTGCTTTTCTTTGTTTATGTGAGGATGCAATTGTAAGTCCCTGTAAGTTGGCATTTGCTTTCCTGTGATCATAAGTTGCATTTGTTTGTTGTATGTGAGGATACAATTGTAAGTCCGTGTAATTTGGCATTTGTTTTCCTATGATCATATGTTGGATATTGGTGTAAGCCCAGACAGATTGGCATCCGGTATCCAAGTTTCATTTTGTTAGGAGATTAGTATAAGTCCATTGAGTGGCATCTGATATCCAGTTTTGTTTTAGGAGATTGGTGTAAATCCATCTATTGGTATCCGATATCCGCTTTTGTTTGTGAGATTGGAGTAAGACCATTGAGTGGCATCCGGTATCATTTGCTTGCTTACATTATTATTGCTCATTGTCTATTCCAAAGGACACACTTGAATCATCTTCTATATGATTTCAAGAAGTGAACCTCCTAGGAAGTTTTACAATCCATCCTCATCCATTCATCCCCATTATGTCCTAAACCTTTTTACACATTACTTTCAAACTTGACATAGATATTGTGCAAACATCTTCATGCTTTTCAAACTAAAAACCTGGACCCCAAGTCCTTGACTTTTTCAAACTCCATTTCATAATACTTCTTTTGAATCAATCTTAATCATACTTTGACTCTACTTTCACAATCACAATCAATTAACTTCACTCATTCAATTGTTTTGGCTTTGTCCATTGTTAATCTTTTCACACATTAGCCATTAGGTTTCAATTATCATTGTGGTTGATGTAAACCTCACCTTATCCTTAGTGAGTCGACTATAAGACTTCCGTACTGAAAACAGGGCTAACCCCTCTAGTACGTCGAAGCTATCCTCGCATGGTGGATGTTGGTCTTGGTCGAGTGTTCTCCCATTGATAATGAAAAGCCTCAGTGCTATTGTTTAAAATTGAATTCACCAACTTTTGGAAATCTTTTAGCCGAACTACGGCGTTTTGATCCTTACCTTTGATGGAAGGTACGTAGGCAGCGGGTTCATCCGTTCAAACCCAATAATAAAAATTGTATATTCTTTTCTCATCATCCCAATCATGTTTGCACAATACTTATGTCATAACAAATAACAATTTAGTACAACAAGTGTGAAAAGGGCTCCCTAGGAGTACCTAGGACGTAGTGGGTGCCTAACACCTTCCCATTGCGTAATTTACCCCTTACCCAGACTCTCTGATCTTTTTATTAGTTTTCTACGTGTAAAACTTCTTAGGCTTTTGTTCGCTTTTTAGCCAGTCCTTTGGATAAATAAAAGTGCGGTGGCGACTCGAAATTTCATTGTATGCTTTGCTTATGGTTTAATCGATAAATCATATAGCGACGAATACACCGCTACACAATCCAAGCAACTTTCCTCAGCATTCATTGCATCGTATCCAAGATTGGGGCATCCGTAAACCCTCATATCATTGCATCAATCCGTCATGCATAATTCATATCATACATATCATCCAGCATAACACAAATCTCTCTAACAAGGAAGAATCAAGCCCAAAACTCTCTTGGCACTATTCGACAGCCCATTCCGTTGGCAAATCTCTCGCAAAGTCCAATTCTCGTTGGAAAAACACCTACCTCTCAAATTTGAAAAACTAATCAAGCCTCGTCAACGTCTATCACTTTTTCAATACCCGTAAGTATTGATCTCCCTTCGCTCGCCAATGTCTATCACTTTTTCGATACCCGTCGGTGTCGGTATCTCTTCCCCAACCGCAGAGTTGTAGATAATCACCCTTTACTCAGTTTTAGATGCCATTACCTCTAACCCCAGAGTTGAGAGACTAACCTATACCCAATCTCAGAGTTGATGTCAGTACCCACCCCAACCTCAGAGTAGTTGCTTCTTCCTTCTTTCCAGTCTTAGAGTTGTTGTCTATTTCTCTTATTCCCAACCTCAGGGTTGTCGTCTATCCCTTTGTTCCCGACCTCAGAGTTATGTGTTTCCCCTTTCCAACCTCAGAGTTGTATATTTCCTTTTTCCAACCACAGTGTTGTCGTCCCCTTTTTCCAACCGCAGTGTTGTCTCCCCTCTTTCCAACCACAGTGTTGTCGTCCCTTTTTCTAACCGCAATGTTGCCAACCGTAGTGTTGTCGCCCCTTTTTCCAACCACAGTGTTGTCGTCCCCTTTTCCAACCACAGTGTTGTAACCCCTTTTCCAACCACAGTGTTGTCGTCCCTTTTTCCAACCGCAGTGTTGCCAACCACAGTGTTGTCGTCCTTTTTCCAACCTCAGTGTTGTCGCCCTTTTCAACCTCAGAGTTTTCGTCGCTTATCGTATTACCCCAACCTCAGAGTTGTATGTCGCCTTTCCTTATCCCGACCTCAGAGTTGTTGTTCTGTTTCCAACCTCAGAGTTGTTGTCAGAGTCGTTATTTACCGTTTATTCTCCCAATCTCGGAGTTGAGCATTTGCTTGTTTCCAACCTCGAAGTTGACGTTTACCATTTTTCGCTCCCGGCCTCAGAGTTGAGCAGTTACATTTTTCTAACTTCGGAGTTGGTGTATCTCTTTTAAGCCTCAGAGCTTAGGACCTACTTTTTTCCAAGCTAAGGGTTGACGATCACCTTTTTTTTCGGCCTTAGAGTTGAGTACCTACCTTTTTACACTTCATAGTGAATGTGTCGTGTTACCCCCAACCTCAGAGTTGTATGTTTCCTTATTCCCCGGCCTCAGAGCTGAATAGTTATCTTTCTTCAGCCTCAGAGTCGAACGACTGCCTTTTTCCAATCTTAGAGTTGACGACTACCTTTTATCCCCAGCCTCAGAGCGGAATGGCTACCTTTTTCCCAACTTTCGAGTTGTTGTGTCATTTCCTTATTCTCCGACCTCAGAGTTGATATCTGCAAACCCAACCTCCGAGTTGACACCTATTACCTTTGTCCCCGACCTTGGAATCGATGTCCATTATTATGTCCAACCACAGAGTTGATGCCTACGCTGTCTCCAGTCTCAGAACCGATGTTGATCACAATCTATTTCCAACCACAGAGTTGAGAAGGTCCAGTTTGTACCCCAGTCGCAGTATTGAGGTCAGAATGTTTCAATCCCCCAGCAATCAGTGTTGCTTTTGCTTCTATCCCTAACCTCAGAGTTGTCGACCAACAATTTACCTCCTAATTCGCCTACTGTCGTCCTAGTAAGGTCATCTGTCATCCTGAATCCTAGGATTCACCTGGCAAATCATTCCAAAAAAAGAACAATCACCATATATCTCCCCCAGCAGAAAATTCTTTCTCGGTGCCTTCAAAAAACTGGTTAGTAGAGATAAAATGAAAAAATAATCAATCATACTGCATTAGCATACTGCATATGTCATGCATATCTAACCCCTCACATATCCATTTACCAAATGACATTCCTATTCCCAGCAGCTGCTCTACGCAAAGACATGTTTGTTCTCTCATATATCCCAGTGAAGAAGACCTCCTTGTGACCTATCTTCACATTGCTTTCCATTTGTTCACGGCGGGCAAATTTCCTGTTATTCAAGTATTTAATCATCTCCTACCTTGATTGTTTGGAAGTCGTTGTTATCCATACATTCAGGTCCGAGAAGATTAAATAGGGGCAGCTGTCATACCCTGAAATTCGCCCCACCCATCACATAATCATATAGGTCACTAACCCTAGACATTTGCATATCATTTTCATCCATTCATTCCATTTGCATAAGCATGGTTCAATACAAGGAGACATGTGACTGTAATTCATGGCTTGTTCTGGTACCCAGTGGATACCAAGACTCATCGATAATTCAAGGGGTGTCGATCAATCAATCCTTAATCCCTTGGTGTATATCACTGGTGAGCATTTTCACGTGTCTGGAAAATTGTTTAATTTAGAGGCATTTTGATCATGCCTTGATCATCAGAGTTTGCCATGTATTTTGTGATCAGGCGTCCATGTGGTTTTATGCCTCATCTTATTTTTGAACTCGGAGGAGTTTTTAAAATCAATCATTCAATGTTTGGTTACATATCTCTTATTGCATATATTCATTCATTTCCAACACGGTTCAATTCAATTTGCATTTGTCATTTTATCATCGTGTCATAATTCTTTTCAAATTGACTTTCAAAGTTTAGAATTGATATACATTTCATCATTTTTAGAAACCTGACTTTAGAAATCATGGACTTTTAATTTCAATTTGATTCTAATATCCCATTTTATTGTTTAGAAATTTCTTGGTCCATAGGTTTGTAAAGGTCCTTAAGCCTAATTCTCATTTTATCTTTTATCCAATCCATTTTAAGTCCATTTCATAATCCAATTTCATTTTTAACAATAATCCAAATTTCATTTTCTATATCCATATCCATTTGGTTTAACCCATATCCATTTTTCTAAATCCAATTTTCATTATCCATATTTTACATAATTCAATTCCAACTAACCAAATTATTACATCCAGTTCTCCATATTTTTTCATGTCCAATTACATTTCCATCTCATCTTCATCCTACAATAAAGAGCATTGCATAAATAATCAGATCATGATATTCACCTGCAAAAATCAAAGAATAGTAATGCATCTTGACCAAAGCTGCAACAGAACAACACAAAGCTTCCAATAATGCGCAGCTAACACAAAACTGCACCCTGCAAAAACCAATTAACATTTTCAAAGTAAACTTTCACACTAACAGGAAGAAAACCAACTCAATTGGAAATCTAATTAATATGAACCCGATTTCATTTCATTCTTCACGTCACTAATAAGTAGAAACAGGTCGGAACATTACCGTTGAGTACTCGAACGGTACCTGGAAGCATGTCAATTATACATCATCCATTGTAGTGGAAACATGGCTCAATCTTCTTTGAATCTCAATCACTCTGATGTTGCGAAGCCTGTCTAGAAGTCGTCATTACCAAATCCTCCTGCACATAGCACCAGAAAGGCTTAGTTATAGAATCCAACTTACACTCTCATGAATAACAGTTTAATTCATGGTTAAGACACAAGCAAAATACAATGAAACGCAGCCAAGGCAACGAGAAACGCAAGTTCGAAAGTAACTTCCAAAGTGAAGTCCCTACTAACGATGCTAACGGTTAACCAACTTCTAAAAAATTAGGAAAAAATGAATTAACAGAACTAACGGAATCTAACAGTTCGGATCATGTATATATATGGCTCTTACTTTCCAGAATTTCGCTCTCGAATTCATCTTCAATAACTACCACTCTCTTAACAGACTCTCCTTCAAATCCCTAACAAAACGTTCTAACGCACCTTCAACCTCCATTGAACCAACACACTGAACCTTCCATTGGTAACACTCAACACCATAAACTCCAATCCCTCTTCATAATCACCTTCATCGATAACATAATCGAAACACTAGAAAAGCTTCACAAAAGAATTGAGGAAGAAGCTTCGTAGCAGAAGCAATTCGCAACAAAATAAAGTAGCGAAAAAGCTTGAAAGTACCTTTCCGGAATTGAATCGCTTCCGATCGCCGTCTTCACTGCGAGCCTCGTCGCCATTCGCTCTGTTGTGAGCATCATCGTTCATCACTTGGTTTCGATCGCCGGAGTTCGCTTCATTCAATCAACACCAGAATCCGCTTCATCTCCCTCAATGACTATGACTACTCATCGTCAACAAACAACAACTTCGCGCCGATGATCTGAAGATCGTACGAAGCCATAACCATACGGTGCATCAACATATGGATCCGACGTGTCCAGTCGCCATTGACTTTGATTCTCGCAACAGCAACCACACGCAGAGGAGGAAGAAGTCCGAAGTGAAGCGGAAGAAGAAAGATCGCGGTACGTGGTAAGCGCTTTTTCATAAGTGCTTTTTCTTCTTTCTTTCCTTCAGTAAACTCTTATTACGTTGGGATTTGGTCACACCTTGACTGTTTGGGCCAGGTCTGTTCACAATGCATACACCATCCACTGGCCAGCACACCTCCCCTGCGATTGGGCTTAGTATTTTCCAGTTAGGCCCATCCTGATTTTCTGTGTAGATTTAATTGTTAATCTTGATTTAGAAGTTTAATAGATGATGTTTGATTAGGATTTTTTAGAGATTTATTAGGAATGCTGATTTAGAATATTAATTAGATTAGTAATTAGAATCTTAAATTTAATTAGTATTAGAAATCTTATTAGAAATATTAATTAGAAGCTAATTAGAAATTTTAGAAAATATTAGACATTTGTTTAGAGTTTAATTCTTGATAATTAGTGATATTTGTTTAGAATTGGTAATTGTTTAGATTGATGTTCAGTTAATTACTTAGAATTAGTTTGTTAATTTTAGATTTCATTGTGATATTGTTTTAATTTTAGAATCAATTTTGATTAATTTCTAGAATAATTTTGTTAATATTTTAGGATTTTATTTTGATAATTGTTTTCTTGAATATTATTCTACCTTGATCTAACCCCTAACAATTAACTTCTAACTCTTTACAATTCCGCATCTAACATTTAAATCTCATACCTAACTTTTAATTTCCGCATCTAATTTCTAACTTTTAGTTTCCGCTCCTAACATTTAATTCTTGTCATTTACTTTACATTACTTTATTTTGGTTTATGTTCCATGGCATATTGTACATATTCATCTCATTCTAAAATGAACATAAAAATGGACAAGACTTTAAAAAATACAAAAACGAGATAATTTCCCAAGCATGGAGAGAACTTTGGACAATGGACTTAGAGACTCATTAGGACCCTTTGCAAAAAGACCTTGGACAAATGTGACCTAACATGGAAAGGAGCATTCAAAGACAAAATTGTAATCTTTTACTTGCTTTCTAGTTTAGTACACAATTGCACACACATGGCTTTCTCTTGGGCTACCTGACAATGAGATCTTTTATTTCTTGCAATCCCTTATACTTTACATGTACCCCCTCCCCTTTCTCATGTACGCATTTACTCGCTTTCTTGTATTGCTTGGTTAGTTATCCTTAGGCATTAGGAACATTCACCCATTCAAAACCGATAATCAAACCCTTGATCCAACGTCAAGAGGTCTTTTTCAAATCAAATTCAATAAACAAACCCTTGATCTAACGTCAAGTGGTCTCTTTTCTAAATCAAACTCAAAAATACAATAAATAGCGATTAGGATCGTACGTCACGAGCCTTAAGCGGTAAAGAAGGGATGAGATTGGAGCTTTCCTACACTCATTCTGAATGCTTCGAACACAAGATGTTTGGCTTGACGGTTTGAGGTATTCACCTTTATCCATAGTCTTTAGTGCAATTCGAAATCAATAACACTTTCTCAAAACTTAAAAACAATTCAACGCATTCAAACCTTTTGTTTGAGCCTTAGGGAGACACCACCGAAAACCCTTCTTCAAGGTAATAAAATCAACAAAACAAACACAAACAATTTCAAAACCACGAACTACGAAGGCTCTGATTTCTCACTTCAACAAGTGGGCATACGTAGGCACGAGGATCCATTCCTTGGCGAGCACACTAATTTAAAACCTACCTACACTCCGTAAACCTTTGGCAAGCAAGCATTTGATAAACAATACACACTTAAGCGCAAATATCCTAGATGGTTCCCATGGAGTACCATGGATGTGAGGGGTGCTAATACCTTCCCCTTGCATAACCAACTTTCGAACCTGTTCGTGGTTGCGATAACCACTCTTTGGGGTTTTCTCGATATTTTCCCTTACCTTTGGAATAAATAAAAACCGATGGTGACTCTGTATTTTTCGCGTAGTGACACACCATACCTTACGGTGTTCCTTAGCTACTATATCGCTCATCAATCTGTCCATTTATGTATGACCCTGAAGGTTTTCGCGACATTTGCAATTATATTAAATCACATATTTAAGATAATAAACACTGAGCGATATCTAGCAACACATCACTTCTACCTAAGACACGAATTTGTCATGTGATCTGACCAATCCTTTTGTGATAATACTTATGTGTATAATTACCCTTTTACCCTTATGTCTAAATTGAACACAAGGCGTAGACCATGTCATCCTTGTCCAGTTCAATATTGGGCCCATAGACATTTATCCTATTACGTAGGATATGCAATTTCCATCTAGCTCACTCATGTCCCTCAACATGCTTCGTGGAGTACCCATCAATTGTCTTTATGGTCATCCAAGATAACATTTGATCAGCAATAAGGCACTCGACTCTACATCTAGGGTCCATAGTGGTTTCAGGTCGAAGGATGGTATATACCACTATCACCATGAGAATAACTTATGACACTTTGCATAAAATTCTATATAGTATTCTCATAGCTGGTCAATCCAGTATAAATATTACTCTTAATATTCATACTTATGTTTAAGACTTGATAACTCCTTATCCATGACCCATAAGATGTGATCATCAGTCTATATACATAATAGTCTTAATGCTTTAATGTTATCCCACTTTACAACAAAGCTCGACTGTGGATACTTTAAGAATAGTGTCCTTATGTTTAATGGGATCTCATGATTAAGTCACACTTGATACGTTAAACGGACTAGCTATTATAGGGACTTTATTAAACAAACATAATAAAGAAAAATCCTTTTATTATTAATAAATAATTCGATACAAGTACCAAAAGTATTGGCATCTAGGGCTTACACCAACTTATGGTCCATATAATTGATGTTCTTGACGTATAATATGGTTCATGTATGATCACTCACAAGAACGCTAATTGATGCATGTTAATTTATATGCTTATAATGACGTTATATTATCTTCTTTTTCCTTGAAATAGAGTAATTGGTGCATCGGTTTGTTATCTTTTTCTCACGATTTATGATTGGACATATTATATTGTTAACAATATTCTTGATTGTCTGTCATTGTTATATTTTTTATCTCGGTTTTTGGTTTATGTGGTGGTACTTTGTTTATCGCCTTGCTAGAGCACATGCGTTTGCAGCATTTCAGGAGCACCAAAAGCATATGTCACATAATTGTGTCGCTTTTGTAGCATGTCAAGTATTTTGTGTTCACTATGTATCCTTCGTTCTTCATGATTGTGTTGTGATTATTTGGCATTAGTTGTGAAAATTATGTTCTATTGTTGCATTATTTTCTTTTATTTATGTTTATGAATTCTTTTTCAATATGAAAATTATTCTATGTGAGTTCTATCATATTGATGCCCTTATCTTTGCAAATCGCATATGTGTGTTATATTGGTTTATGCATGATTTTGGATTCTGCTCATCGTTTGCTTCGTTTATTTTTGATGTTGTCAAAGGGGGAGAAGCAAGATAAAGTTTGAGGTGAATATGGTGCATATATTCAGGGGGGGATTTTCATTGCAAACGCATCGTCTCAAGTTTTGCCATCATAAAAAAGGGGGAGTATGTGAGTGCAACTTCCGTTAGATGTGTTTTGTATGATGTCAAAACTATGATACATTAGCGTTAATGTATATTGGAAGGTATCCTATGAACCTCTATGTATATCTTAGCATTAGTAAGCATACAAGTATTTGGAAACAGTGTGGAAAAGGTCTCATGCATCAAACATGCATGAAAAATCATTTTTTGCAAAAAATAGTAGTACAGGTCGACACATGCAACTACAAGTCGACCCATGGAAAACATTTACTAGCTATAGGTTAACACATGCAGTTTATAGGTCGACACATATGCTTATGTATTAAATCATGTGGCCTCTATTTCATGTGCCAAGTCTTCAGGTCAACACATAGGGAGCACATAACAGTCATAGGCCGACATATGATTTTGGACAGGTTGACCTATGCATCGAACAGGTCGACACATAACCTCTATAGATCGACCTATCCAATGTATTTTTTCAAAAAATCATATTTTTCTCAAGTCCTTTGCATTTCCTTTTGCCTAAAATCACCCACGCATATAAATACTTCATACATGCATCATTCTCTAGTAATGTTTCTAGAGTGAGTAAAACCTACATGAATCTAGGATTTCAAAGCATCTCATTATCTTTAATTCAATCTATGTATACACACAATCAAACTACACATAATCATTTTTTGATTGGGTTACATCTAGATTAGGATTGATAAAGTCCAATTAGGTTTGTTGTACCGAGAATATTAGATTGTGATCTTTGAGGGATTCAAATAATAAAATCGAGGTAGGGTTTTACTTCAAGATCTTTAGGGTTTGAAGGTTTTTAACAAGATTTTGCAATTTGGATCCGATCGAGTGAAAGCCTTGTGACTAGGTGTGTCGGCAAGGGAGTAGCGTGAAACGGTGGATCGTGTTGACAAATCTTGGGTTCAACAAGTGTGCGATTGGAATTAATTCAGACGGGTGAAAGCCTTGAGACAAGGATGTCATGCAAGAAAGTAGCAACAACAGGTGAATTAAAGCGGCAATGTTGGTGACTTGATCAATCTTTGATCAAGGTTTTTGGAGGTGCTAGAACCAAGACCAAACTTAGGGTTTATGAGATTTGATTGCTCATCTCTTGTATTCATACATTTGCAAAGTAATATTTATTAGATTAATATCTCAATTTGAATTTGAATTGAGGCAGGCGTACCCATAGAAAGGTTGATTGAGGAACTGCGTAAACAAATCCTTGTGTACTCTTTCTCTCCCTATCTCATTTATTTTTCAGTTCACAAATTGTTGATTACTTTGATCTCTTGATCAACATTGTTTGTATAACAACTTTTGAATTCTTTATTAATTTTAGTTGTTGTATTAATCACATGCCATTTGGTAGTGATTGGATTTCTAAGAACTACAAACATTATACTATTCAAACGTTGTTGATTGCACCCAAAGTGTTTGACAAATTGTTTAAACTAGTTTTTCATGTGTTGTTATCATTAGAAATAGATTGTTACTATAGTAGAGTATTCAATTTAGTGCTTGAAGTGTTTATAAATAAACTTGTGGGTTATTATAATACCATTGGTACTCATACGCATATCCGGGGTTTTCAATTATAGGTTCGGTTAGATGATTTTGGATCAGGAAAATATTTGAAACTTATTTTCGCGCCATAAACTTTTCTAAATCAAATTTTTAAATAAATTATTAACTTGGGATCTGTTCACCCTCCCCCCCCCCCCCCTTTCTAGATCTAGGCCTATCTGTAGCGGTAAAAAATTTGAGATCAAGCTATTGATTAACTTAACTCATAAATCAAAAGTCGTCATCGCGCTTTTATTGTTTCCAAAGGAAAAGGGAAAAAGTACGAACAAAACCCGAAGAAGTTTTAAAATAAAACTAATAAAAGAGAAAAAGGGTTCGTGGTTAGTTATACAAAGGGAAGGTATTAACACCCTAAACATCCATGGTACTCTATGGGAACCTCTTTGAAAATGTGCATTTTCATTTTAAAATGGGTATTGTTTGTAAAAAGATTGGAGAGATGGGAAAAGAAGTATATTTTTGGTGTTTTCCAAGACTTTTGAAGTCTCATGCCTACGTACCAACAAAGTGCAATGGAGGATCAAAACCTCGTAGCTCGTGGTAAAAATAACGAAGGAGTTTGTTTTGATTCATTTTTAATGAGAAGACATTTTGTCATTTTAAGGAGAATACTCAACTAGTCACCCACAAGTATGAGTACTTTGCATCAGTATGAGAAGGACTCCAACTTGGATAAGGATCAATAAGTATGACACTAGCTCTCATGAATGGAAAAGAATTGTCATCAATACTATGGGGATATGCGAATTATATCTCAACAATGGAAATGACTCATGTTTAACACCTTGAAAAATAAATAAAAGGAAAAGTACACAAGGGATCAAAATGATTTGAATGAGTTATACATTTTTTAGGTCTTTTTGAAATTGGTCTAAACATGCTTAAGATGGATTAACATTTATTTAAGACAAAGGTTTTGACAATCACTTGACAAAAGTCAAGGTTTATTGAGAAAGTAATTCAATTTTAAAAACAAGAAGATTTTGAAAAAGAGAGAAGATTTTGAAAATTAAAGAAGGGAGAGGAGAAGAAGAAACTATTGATCGGCCACCATTTACACTCAGTTTTCATCATCTATCCAGCACGGAATCGTCATGAATCGGTAACTTTTGCGTTTTATTTTTGTAATTTCTTTGGTTTATTGCATTTTTGGAATTCCTGTTTGTTTTATGTTACATTAGTAGTTTTTCGCCTTTTGTCGCATTTTATGCGTTTCTGTGTAGACTGTTGGTTTCCAGGTTAGATTAAAAGTCCGAAAGTGTGTACCGGAAGAAGGGAGGTCAGAGACGTAAGGAAAAGCGAAAAACAGACAAAACAGGGGGCTGACACGACCGCTCGTGTCAGCTGACACGGCCCGTGTCAGCATGTGCAGAACAAGCTATCATGAACCAAGTAAAACAGTGGGCTGACACGGGTGCCCGTGTCACCTAACACGGCCCGTGTAAGCAGGGCGTGTCTTGTGCACCTACAGAGGAGCCAACACGGGCAGCAGTGTCACCTGACACGGCCCGTGTTGGCCATTTCGCTCAAAATTCTGATTTTTCTAATTTTTACTCCTGTGGACATCCGGAGGGCATTTTGGGAATTTGGCATTATTTTTAGTTGTTTGGAAACTATTTAGTCGGATGGGAAGCACTGAAAAAAGGACTTTTTGATCGTGAAAAGAAAAGATACGAAAAGAGGAAGCAACCTTGTAAGGTGTGGAGAAGAGAAGAGATCTTCAAGATCGGAAGAAATTGAAGATCAACTTTCATCAACAACAACTTGTAATGTCTTTAATTTTTAATCTTTTATCTTTGAATATTATGAGAGGCTAAACCCCCCCAATGCTAGGGGGTGTCCCTGAATTGCTACTGTATGAATATTTTATCCATGTTCTTATAATCATTGATGTTTTCGTAATTCAAATTATTATACAACGTGCTTAATGCTTAATTTTATCGGACAAATGAAATTCTGATCTCTGGTTAAGGTTTAGGTCGAACAAACCGCCTTATCACTTGTTGTATAATAAAACCCGCGTTTAATCACTTAGGAATGAGGATCAAACTGTGGTTACTGTAAATTCTTGATAAAATAAGTAATTCTTAACAACAATTTGAACGACTAAGGAATTAGGAGTGAAATTGCCTGTTAAATGGTTTTGGCTAAGGAATTAGAGAAAACTACTCTGGAGAAACTGTTTTGAATTATAATAACATCAATGTTATATGATATGGAAAAAAGTGGAATACACAGCAAGTCATACACCTGGCCCTAGCATTATTTCTCATATTGGTCAAACTGTTTTTATACGCTTTATATTTTTATTTCTTATCAGTTGTGAAAACAATCATCAAACCCCATATGAACTTTTGTTCAATTGAATTATTCTAAAAATTGATACTTTTTACGCAGTCCTCGAGATCGATACTCGGGATAACTCTCTTTTTATTACTACATTGGTGCAAATAGTACACCTGTTATTTTACCGATCAAGTTTTTGGCGCCGTTGCCGGGGACTGCCAAAAGTATAAGTTGAAATAATTCACATGGAATTTTGTTGCTCTGCAGCTAAATTTTTTATTTTTATTGTTTAATCTAATAATTGTCTAATTTGTGTATGCGAGGTAATGCCTCAGCTGAATTTCTTTTTGATGTAGAACCCGAAAGATTATTGCGTGCAAGACGATGAAAAGCTAGGCTGGAACTTTCAAAATCAGAACCTATTGTTTCTGAGTCCGAAAAAGAAGAAGTTATTTCTGTTCATTCCGAAGACTAAGAAGCTGTTTCTGAACTTATGGCTGAACCACAGGGTGAAGCCCCACCACCTCCTGCAGAGAGACTTTTGGGTGACTATGGGGGTGCAAATGCTCCTACTGGAAGGTTAACAATTGTGAACCAACCGGTAAATGTTGATCACTTTCAGCTGCACCCGTCAACGATTCGTCAACTCGAGAAAAGACCGTTCTCCGGAAAAGTCAATGAAGATGCCAACAAGCATTTACAAAGATTTCTGACCATGACAACATCGTTGAAAATTGAGGGACACTCAGAAGAAGCAAAAAAGTTGGTTATGTTCCCGTTTACATTGTCGGAAGATGCTGAAGAGTGGTTTTACTCTTTACCTGCGGGAAGCATAAAAGCTTGGCAACAAATGGAGACAACATTCCTGAATGAGTACTTCCCTGCTTCTGTGTATATCCGCAAGAGATATGATATTGTTAACTTTAAACAGAAAGAAGGAGAGTCACTCAGAGACGCTTACAAGCGGTTCAAGCGGCTGTTGGTTGCATGTCCTACAGATAACATGGATGCAACTGAACAGATGCAAAACTTTGTGAATGGACTTAGAATGAAGACTAAGCAACTCATAGACACAACTGCCGATGGTTCAACAAACTTTACAACAGCCACTGGAATAAAGAAAATCATAGAAGCCATTGCAGGAAATGAACATCTGGAACTCTATGACCACAGTGTAAGTCAACCCGAAGGTATCATTGATCTTAAATTGGCAAATCAAGTTGTGAAGATGGAAGACCAAATAACAGCTGAAGTAGAGATAAGGCTCAAGAAAATGACTCTTGACACGCAAACTGTGGCACAAGTGCAACCGGTCCAACCTATTCAAGCTGTTAGTTGTGAAATTTGTGGAGGTCCGCACTTCGCCATACATTGTGTGGCAACTGCTCAACAGGTTGAAGAGATTAATTTTCTGAAGCAAAATAATTCGTACACCAATACATACAATCCTGGATGGAAAAATCATGCAAATTTTTCCTAGAAGGACCAGCAAGGAAATGCTCAGAAGCAAGTGCCCACCCAGTATCAAAGTCAACCACAACAGCAATACCGTCCACAACAACAACAACCTTACCAGCAGCAGCAGTTTCATCCATCTCAACAACAATTCCATCAACAGGTTCCCAGAAAAGCAGATTGGGAAATTGCCATTGAAAAAATGGCAGCTCAAAGTTCTCAATTTCAAGAGGAGACTAGAAGTAATCTGAGAAACACCGGTGCTTCTAAAAAAATCTGGAAGTGCAAATGAGTCAGATTGCTCAACAACTTGCGGGTTCGCAAACACCAGGTGCATTACCGAGTGCTACAGTCACGAATCCAAGAGAGCATAATAATGTGAGTGCTATTACAACAAGGAGTGGTAAAGCAAAAGAAGTCCCCGAAAAAGATGATGAACAAGAGGACCAATTGCTTGAAGTTGATTTGGAGATAAAAGAGAATGAAGTTGTTAGTGAGAAGGTGACAATATCTGAACCGGTAGCTAAAGAAAAAGTTAGTGAATCTAAGCCGGTTGTCAAACTCCCGTTTCCAACAAGAAATAAGAAGAAGGAGAAACATGAGAAGAACTTTGAAAAGTTCTTGGTGATGTTCAAAAATCTTGAAATCAACATTCCAAAAAAGACATTATTTCAAAAATCTTGAGCAAATGCCCTCTTATGCTAAATTTATGAAAGACATTATTTCAAAAAAGAGGAGCACTGACACTGACTCTATTGTACTGAACGAAACTTGTAGTGCTATTTTGCAGGGTATGAAGATCCCGATAAAGAGAAAAGATCGAGGCTCGGTGACTATCCCTTGCACTATCGGGGATAGATCGTTCAAGAAGGCCCTTATAGACTTGGGGGCAAGTGTGAGCCTCGTGCCTTTATCCATTTACAAGAGGTTAGGGATTGGAAAGGTACAGGATACCCGAATGACACTTCAATTTGCTGACCACTCTGTGAAGAGACCTTATGGAGTGGTGGAAGACGTTCTTGTGAAGATTGATAAGTTTGTCTTCCCGGTAGACTTTGTGATCTTAGAAATGCCGGAAGATGAAGAGATACCACTCATTCTTGGTAGACCATTTTTGGAAACCGGGAGGTGTTTGATAGATATAGAAGAAGGGACCATGACTCTAAAGGTTTATGATGAAGAGTTAAAAATTGATGTGCACAACACCATGAAATACAAAGATGATGTGGCCACCAGCCAACACATAGAGGTTATTGATCAAATAGTTCTGCAAGAAAATCACCTAGGGGAACAAAAATTACCCTTGGAGAGAGTCATGCGTCTCTCAATGTTTGAAGACACTCAAGAAGTGGGTGACGAGGAGATGGAAGTGGTAACTCTGATGGAAACACAACAGCCCGTTAAGGGATCCTGATCACTCAAATGGGAAAACTTAAGGGAACCTCAAGTTGAAGAAAAGAAAGATGAGACCAAGAAAGTGGCTGAGCTGAAACAGTTACCTGACAATCTCAAGTATGTTTTTCTAGATCCCGAAAAGAAATGCCCGGCGATTATAAGCTCTCATTTAGAGGTTTCTCAAGAAGATAAGCTTGTCAAGGTGTTGAAAAAACACAAAAGTGCCATGGGATGGGCAATAGAAGACCTGAAGGGAATTAGCCCTACGGTGTGCATGCATAAAATTCTCATGGAGGATGGTCACAAACCGGTGGTTCAACCACAAAGAAGACTAAATCCCGTGATGAAGGAAGTGGTCAGGAAAGAGGTTGTTAAACTGTTAGACGCCGGGTTTATTTATCCCATTTCCGATAGCTCTTGGGTGAGTCCGGTGACTGTGGTCCCGAAAAAAGGGGGAACTACAGTTATAAAGAACGAAAAAATGAGTTACTTCCTACCAGGACGGTCACGGGTTGGCGTGTGTGCATCGACTACCGGAGGTTGAATTTGGCAACCAGAAAGGATCATTTTCCGCTACCATTCATTGATCAGATGTTGGAAAGGTTGGCAGGTCATGAGTACTACTGTTTCCTTGATGGATACTCTGGATACAACCAAATAGCGGTTGCACCGGAAGATCAAGAGAAGACATCTTTTACGTGCCCCTATGGTATCTTCGCATACAGAAGAATGCCATTCGGGTTATGTAATGCTCCAGCCACCTTCCAAAGATGCATGACCTCCATTTTTGCAGACATGCTTGAAAAGCATATGGAGGTTTTCATGGATAACTTTTCGGTATTTGGTTTTTCTTTTGATAATTATTTAACTAACCTTTCCCTTGTTTTAGAAAGATGCCAACAAACCAATCTGATCCTCAATTGGGAGAAATGTCACTTCATGGTTCGAGAAGGAATAATCTTAGGTCACAAGATCTCTCACAAAGGGATAGAAGTGGACCAAGCCAAGATTGAGGTAATCGAAAAGCTGCCACCTCCTGTGAATGAAAAAGGTATAAGAAGCTTCTTGGGACATGCGGGTTTCTACGCAGGTTCATCAGAGATTTCTCAAAGATAGCTAAACCCTTAACTACCTTGTTGGTTAAGGACAAGGCTTTCATTTTTGATAAGGATTGTGCCATTGCTTTTGAAACAATAAAAAATAAATTGGTGACAACACCTATCGTCATTGCTCCTAACTGGTCTCTACCCTTTGAGATTATGTGTGATGCGAGTGACATCGCAGTGGGAGCAGTGCTTGGGCAGCATAGGGATAAGCTCCTGCATGTTATCTATTATGCGAGTCATGTGTTGAACCCTGCGCAGATGAATTATGCAACTACCGAAAAGGAGTTGTTAGCTGTAGTTTATGCCTTTGACAAGTTCAGGCAATATCTGTTGGGTTCTAGAGTCATTATTTATACTGACCATGTTGCTTTGAAGTATTTGTTTGATAAACAGGACTCAAAACCAAGACTGCTGCGGTGGATCCTGCTCCTCCAAGAGTTTGATGTGGAGATCCGGGACAAAAGAGGGTGCGAAAACACTGTAGCAAATCACCTTTCCCGGATGTCCCCAATAGAAGAGAATGAGGAAAAGCACCCAATAAAGGATGAGTTTGCTGATGAACACATCCTCGCTGTTATTGGAATGCCTTGGTTCGCAGACTATGCGAACTATCTAGTGGGCGGGGTGATCCCGAATGATTTTGACTATAACCGTAAGAAAAAGTTTTGTTCATGATTGCAGGTTCTATCTGTGGGACGACCCTTTTTTGTACAAAAAGGGAATAGACGGTTTGGTCTGACGATGTGTTCCAGAAGAAGAACAGAGGGATGTGCTGAAAGCCTGTCACGATTCGGACTATGGTGGACACTTTAGTGGTGATAGAACTGCTGCTAAAGTCCTCCAATCAGGTTTATACTGGCCGACACTATTCAAAGATGCTCAACAAATGATCAAAGAGTGCGATAAATGCCAAAGGATGGGAAATATTTCGAAGAGAAACCAGATGCCACAAAATCCCATGCTGGAAGTTGAACTCTTTGATGTGTGGGGTATTGACTTTATGGGTCCGTTTCCACGTCATTTGGAAAGAACTACATTTTGATGGCGGTGGATTATGTATCCAAGTGGGTGGAAGCAGTCGCGCTACCTACAAATGATGCAAAAGTGGTGGTCAAGTTTTTGAAAGAAAACATATTCGTCAGGTTTGGAGTGCCAAGAGCCCTTATTAGTGATGAAGGAACTCACTTCTTAAATTACCTAATGCATAAGCTACTCTTAAAATACAATGTGAAACACCGGATAACCACTCCATACCACCCGCAAACCAGTGGTCAAGTTGAAGTGTCGAATCGACAACTGAAACAAATCCTAGAAAAGATGGTTAATGCTTCTCGCAAGGATTGGGCGAGTATGCTCGATGATGCACTGTGGGCATATCGTACTGCTTTCAAAACACCGATTGGTATGTCCCCATATCAATTGGTATACGGAAAGGCCTGTCATTTACCTTTGGAACTGGAACACAAAGCCTTGTGGGCTTCCAAATTCCTTAACTTGGATCTTGAGAAAGCAGGAGAATCCCGAATCCTTCAACTCCACGAGTTGGAAGAATTCCGGAACCTGGCATATGAAAATGCGAAGATCTACAAAGATCAGACGAAGAAATGGCATGACAGAAGAATCCAAAGGAAAGAGTTCTGGAAAGGACAAAGGGTACTGCTATTCAACTCAAGAATGAAGTTGTTCTCTGGAAAATTGAGATCGAAATGGTCAGGTCCGTTTGTGGTGCACAAAGTGTATCCTCATGGAGCAGTTGAAATAAAAAACCCTTCCAATGGAGATATTTTTAAAGTGAATGGCCAGAGATTGAAGTCGTACAATGTGGGGCAAGCTATGGGCCAAATTGATGTTGTTCATCTTGTCTGATAAGATGCGCAACCGTCGAGCCAAGCGACGTTAAACGAAGCGCTACGTGGGAGGCAACCCACGTTTTTGTATCTAATCATTTTCTTTGTTTGGTAGTGTGTTTTCTACTTGCAGGTGTAAATAGTGTTTCATAGAGGAGATAAAGGTAGCGATCGCAGCGAATCTCTAAAAATTCGGAAGCTAGAACCTTGCACAACACACAAAATCAAGAAAATTGGAAAACAGGGGCCTGACACGGCCCGTGTCAGGAAGAGGATTTTGGTGTTGAAAAATGGGATTTCTAGGGGCCTGACACTAAGTTGTTTTTAAGCGCTTCTGGGAATGACACGGCCCGTGTTAGGAGGGCGTGTTGCGCTGACACGGCTGCCCGTGTCAGCTCGCGCAGTGGTGAAATTTTTTTGAAAAAAATAGCCGTTGAGCACCTTTCACCATGCATTTTTGACCGTTGGACCCACCCCCGAAAAACACCTTATAAATACACCCTATCACCAATTCTTTCCTCATTTCACACATTACATTCATACTTCTTCATCTCCACTTCCTTTTTCTCAAATACAACCTAATTCCTTCGTTAGTTCCACTCAAGAGCCACCTCTATTCACCACCAATCTCGGTCGATCCTCCACCCATCTTCTCGGAAAAGTTCACCGCGCCCTACTCTCGACACCCCTCCAGTAATATCTTTCTTTAAATCTCTTTTTCCAAATTCTTGTTTTTTTTATTTGTGTGCAGGTACAATATGTCTCGACGTGGCGAAAAAACCAAAAATGTGGGAGAATCATCTCGTCCCAGACAAAGAGCAAGGCGAACCCCGAACGAGCACGACATTGTGTTCGAGAGCCTGGAGCATCAGAAAAGGTATGCGATTCGTATAAAAAGGAAACTCACCCCTACGAGGTATATGTGTAATGGCACACTGCAGGAACTGGGTTTGAAAGCGGAAGTACACCACATGTTCCACACCCTAGGGATGCTGGAATTTATGCAGCTGGAAGCGCCTACATTTGCGCGCATCACGCTGGAATTTCTGAGCACCATAGATTTTAAGCTGAAGAACAGGTGGAACGGCTCAAAAAAAGAATATTACAGTACGTTACACTTTTGTCTATTCAATACTGATTTGGAACCGACTGTGGATGAGTTAGGGAGGATCTTAAAACTCCCAATCGTAGGCCTTGGAGCGGTACCCGATACATTTGTCCCGGCGGAATTTTGGACCGCCATCACTGGTAATATGAAATATGTGTCCAAAGGGGCAAAGGCATCGGGTATCCATAACCCATGTTTCAGGTATGCACAAAAGGCTTTGGCCTATACAATTTTTGGTCGCGGAGATAACACAGGTGTAGCCACACAAAGGGAGTTGTTCTTCCTATACAGCATGGCGTCCGAAGCTCCGATCAATGTAGCGGCCTTTGCAACCGACTATTTAGGGAGAGTTGGTCGCGCTACGTCGGGCGACATTTCTGTTGGCGGCATGATTACTCAGATTGCCGACCACTTTGGATTTGGTGTTGCTCTAGTTGATTCCCCCCAGGTGCCAGGTAAAAGCAAACTGGACATGGCAGCCTTGATCCAGCAAGGCATGATCACGGTAAAGCAAGACTACTACTCTCTTTTGTGCCAAAAAGTACATGTTCTTGATTTACCTGCTTACGAGTTTATCAGTATCACTAACAGAGCCAACTGGCTCTATGACTGTCCCAAACCAGAAGAGGGGGATGAAGATTTGTTTGACTCTTTTCTTGCAGATGAACCGATGGATGGTGCACCGAGCACCGAGGAACCTTTTTTCCAACAACCGTCGGAACCAACTCAAGCATCCGGATCCTACTCCATGCCATCAGACCAATAGGGATGGATCCAGGATCAGATTGGCCACCTTCGCACGGAGCAATCCAGGCAAGGTGAAAAGCTCACCAGGTTCGGAGTTGAGCAACGCCGTCAAGGGACAGTTTTGGACGAGATGAACGCGATGATGCAACGTATGATGTTGCATTATCCATACCCGCCACCACCTCCTCAGTAATTGTTGTAAGTGCTCCTCATATCTTAACTTTAAACATTGCGGACAATGTTTGGTTCAGGTGTGGGGAGGTTTTTCATTGAATTGTTTTAAATTTTAATTTTTATTATGTCTGTATGTTATTTTGTTCGTCGTTGTGTGGTTGTTTTTATTTTGGTAAGTTACCGATGAAAGTAGATGATGCTGGAGACATGAGAGACTAGTGGACAGTGAGTAAAAGACGCGATCCCGAACTTTCTCCCGAGGCAACATGGAAGGTGACACAGTTGAGAAACAAGAGGTTGGACGCAACTTGAAAATCCAGACCGAAAAAGAAGAAGGCAAGCCCAAGCTGACAAAGAAGCTGTCTATCATAAAGAATGTTTGAAGTCTGCAAGCTTACCCAACATGGTGAGATTTTAGCTTAACCAAACACGAAAAAAGAGCACATTCAGGTATGACTCTATCTCTCTAATTTTGTGTAAGTTCTACTGATACAGCACTATACAAAAACGCACATTGAGGCACGTTGTTTGTTTTCAACCTTTGAGCCTTTCTAGCCACCCATAATGTTGTTTTCATCTGTTGTTAACCCCTTTGAGCCTGTAACCCTTTGTTTGTGTAAACCATCATGTAACCCTTAGCCATACACTTCCTACCCTAGCTCGGCATGACTGTGTAATGTAAAACTTATGCAAAAAGATAAGTTTGAGGTATTCATCCGTAGAATAAAAATGTTGTTGAAAAATGGCAAGTGCAAGGAAAAGAAAGATGAGAAAAAGAAAAAGTGTGTAGAAACACCCGCTTCTACCGGGAAAAAAAAGAAAAAGAAATGAAAAAAATAAGCACTTGCTTTAGAAATATACTCATGCATTAATATGAATTTGAGTGGAAAAAGAGTCAAGATTGGACGACGCCCCAACAAAATAAAATTCTTGCACCAAGAAAAACAACAACATGAATGCCGAGTTGTAAAACCTTTTATAATCCATTTTGTTGACTACTCTCCCACCGTACCTAAGCCCCGTTACAACCCTGAAGACCTCCTAAAGTGTGTAAATTGTGTTTGTGTAGTTGACGTAGAATCTATTCAAAAAGTAAGAGTTGATATTGCATACCTTGATTTATTGAGTGCTAAACACCTTAACCTCGAGAGATTTGGTGAGTAGTGTGAAGAAGCTTGCAGGTGAAAGAACTCTCTGAAATGATAAGGCTGTGAAAAATGTCGAATGGGTGAACCAGAAACTTATTCGGGAAGGATAAAACCAAGTTGCGAATAACATCAGCTGTGTTGAGGAAAGAATAAAATCCATGGTTGACCTCCGCTTTGTCTCTTTCATCACTTAAGGACAAGCAATGAGATAAGTTTGAGGTTGTGATCGGCCACCATTTACACTCAGTTTTCATCATCTATCCAGCACGAAATCGTCATGAATCGGTAACTTTTGCGTTTTATTTTTGTAATTTCTTTGGTTTATTGCATTTTTGGAATTCCTATTTGTTTTATGTTACATTAGTAGTTTTTCGCCTTTTGTCGCATTTTATGCGTTTCTATGTAGACTGTTGGTTTCCAGGTTAGATTAAAAGTCCGAAAGTGTGTACCGGAAGAAGGGAGGTCAGAGACGTAAGGAAAAGCGAAAAACAGACAAAACAGGGGGCTGACACGGTCGCCCGTGTCAGCTGACACGGCCCGTGTCAGCATGTGCAGAACAAGCTATCATAAACCAAGTAAAACAGTGGGCTGACACGGGTGCCCGTGTCACCTGACACGGCCCGTGTCAGCAGGGAGTATCTTGTGCACCTACAGAGGAGCCAACACGGGCAGCAGTGTCACCTGACACGGCCCGTGTTGGCCATTTCGCTCAAAATTCTGATTTTTCTAATTTTTACTCCTGTGGACATCCGAAGGGCATTTTGGGCATTTGGCATTATTTTTAGTTGTTTGGAACCTATTTAGTCGGATGGGAAGCACTGAAAAAAGGATTTTTTGATCGTGAAAAGAAAAGATACGAAAAGGGGAAGCAACCTTGCAAGGTGTGGAGAAGAGAAGAGATCTTCAAGATCGGAAGAAATTGAAGATCAACTTTCATCAACAACAACTTGTAATGTCTTTAATTTGTAATCTTTTATCTTTGAATATTATGAGAGGCTAAACCCCCCAATGATAGGGGGTGTCCATGAATTGCTACTGTATGAATATTTTATCCATGTTCTTATAATCATTGATGTTTTCGTAATTGAAATTATTATACAACGTGCTTAATGCTTAATTTTATCGGACAAATGAAATTCTGATCTCTGGTTAAGGTTTAGGTCGAACAAACCGCCTTATCACTTGTTGTATAATAAAACCCGCGTTTAATCACTTAGGAATGAGGATCATACTGTGGTTACTGTAAATTCTTGATAAAATAAGTAATTCTTAACAACAATTTGAACGACTAAGGAATTAGGAGTGAAATTGCCTGTTAAATGGTTTTGGCTAAGGAATTAGAGAAAACTACTCTGGAGAAACTGTTTTGAATTATAATAACATCAATGTTATATGATATGGAAAAGAGTGGAATACACAGCAAGTCATACACCTGGCCCTAGCATTATTTCTCATATTGGTCAAACTGTTTTTATACGCTTTATATTTTTATTTCTTATCAGTTTTGAAAACAATCATCAAACCCCATATGAACTTTTGCTCAATTGAATTATTCTAAAAATTGATACTTTCTACGCACTCCTTGAGATCGATACTCGGGATAAGTCCCTTTTTATTACTACATTGGTGCAAATAGTACACTTGCTATTTTACCGATCAACTATCCTAGAGCATAAAGTAAAATCTAGGGAGAAAAGATCTAACCAAGAAATATCAATCTTTATGACATAAGCCAAGTAAGAATTACCTCCTTTGGATTAAGCCTCAAGCAAGCCAGAATAAGCAAATAATAATCCATGTATCAGATGAAACTAAAGTAACTCAACCACAAATTCAAAAGGAAATCCCCAATCAAAGGAACCAGATGAATTCTAGGGTCTTAAATCAAAAGTCCTAAAGCAAATGTCAAGATTTTAATTCTAAGTCTATAACTCCACAATGATGCCAAGGATAGTGACCGCAAGTCCATGAATCAGGATAACCAAGTATCTTTTTTAGGTTTCTTCTTTATTAATGTATTCTTTACAGTGATATAAAAGAAAAGTCCAAACGTACAAAGAATAAATTAAAAAGATCACAAAATATATGATATGGAATGCTAAATATAAAGTATAAAGTAAATGGCATAAAATAAAGGAGCATAAAATAAATGACTTGGAAATAAAAGTTAATACAAGCAAAGTGTTAATAAAAGATGTTAGTAATCAAATATGAAATATGGTTTAGTCACTTTTTGGAGAACACTCAATTATCCACTCACAAGCATGAAAATATGAACCTATACATAAAATCAACAAGTATGGTACTAGCTCTCACAAAATGGAAAATGAGAAAAAAATTCATACAATACCATGAGGAATGGGAGACTTACAAAAATGCATTTGTTTTCCTTGGGACAAATTTCGCGCTATGTCAAGCAATCGTAATTGGGCTTATGTAGAAGTCACAACTATCTGAGGCTGGTCAATAATAATGTTTATTTTAATACATGCTAGAGAAATGATATGTAAATCATTTCTCCTAAAGACATGCCACACAAAAAAGAAAGAAAGGGGATGATCAAGTATAAAAGCTAGGAGGATGGTCCATTACTTCAATCCAAACTTCATGAAACTTAAGACAAATTTATTCATCAATCTAAAGTACCTTAAATGATCCATGACCAATTAGGAGGTAGATTTGAAATGATGAAAGTTCATCAAGTACCAATCCATACATCATGAACAAGATGGACACAAGTCATCCAATTGATCAAAGGGAAAATAAAGAGATGAAGAAGAGAGACACAAGAGAAGTCACATCCAAATTGGACCAAAAGTTTGATCAAGTCATCATCAAAATCAATCATCCATTTTAGTGGAATAGGGTTTTCACCCCATCAACACCCAAGATCCATTGAGTTTGATGAGACTTAAAGTCCAAACCATGATTATCCAAGGCCAACAAAATTTCACAAGGGTCATACAAAATAAAATGCAATTAAATGAAATAAAAATGCATCAAAGGTATTTTTAAAAGAACTTTAAAATAGAAATAAAATGTAAAATCCATAAAGTCCTTCAAAACACCAAATAAATGGCCAAGAAAATTATGGAAGGTTGGGAATAAAAAAAGAAGCATATAATATTTTTTCCGGAATTTTAAAATGCATACAAGTATTTTTAAACCAATTAAAATAAATGAGAAAAGAGGAAAGTGATGAAAAATAGAAAATCAGTGAAATAAAATATGGAAAAATAAAAATCAGGTGAAGAAAAATAAAAGAGAATTTTAGAAATTATTTTGTGATTTTTTGGATAAAAAATGAAATTACTATGAATTTTTAAATAAAAAGCAATTAAAATTAATAAAAGAAAAATAATTAAAGTCAGAAAAAACATGGAGCGTTGGATCACGCCTCATTAATTGACGTGGCAGATCTAACACTCCACATGTTAGAGAACACAATGGAACACGCTGCAAGTCAAACACACGATCTATTTTAATCCAACCAATCAGAATATTCCATTCCTCCAACGTGTCTAATCAAACTCAGACAACCTGAGAAAACTCTGGCCGTCTTCTCCGGTGATCTCTCACCGGAGTTTTATTGTTTGGAAAATTCAAGACACGAGACCACCATCAATGTGATCCTCTTCTCATCCCGAATTCAACCTCATGCTCCAAATTCATTTATATAAACTGAGCAAGGGGAATTTAAGAGAAGTTTCAGAAACAAGCAAGCCACGAAAACTAAAATTAAATGATGAGCACGATCAATCAACACCAGATAAGTTAGGGGAAAGCATTAGAGAGTGAAGGACTACATTGGCGTAACTTGTTTGAGTTTAAATGATGCTCAAAATACCTTGTTCAGATGGTCATCAAAAGTTAATGAAGCTCAATCTTGTTAGAGCACTTCAGAAGGTCCCAGAGCTTGGGAATTGTTGAAAACATTTCAGAGGATGCCGAAGGTGCTAATGGAATCAAGAAATTATATTGAAACAAACTGAAACTCAAAATACGATAGTTTAATTTTCTGGAAAAAAATTCAAGTTGCGGCAGGGATTTCTTGGCTCTCAAAAGCTTGGAAATCAATGCAATAACTTCCTCTATTTATAGGGAATGTTTTTGTATCCAAATACGTGCGGAATGATGTTGATTTCATGCAAAACAAATTTGATTTGAATGTGTGAGAAGTGTGACTTGAAACTCCTCAAAACTCAGGCAAATGATGCATTTTAAAGGGTCAATTAACTTTTGGAGACTTGTTTAAACATGTTTAGGTCCAAAACGCATGCTAATTTGGCTTGGAATTGAGATTAGTGAAGTTCAAAATTTGGGCAATGGCAATTTCTTCAGTTACAAGTCACCATGTTCAACCCAATCGGGCACCCTACTCAGGAAGCTTTTTGACCTCATTCTTTTTGTGATGTGTTAACAACATGGCCAAGATTAAAACGTGCCAAGAAATGTTGCATTTGGATGCTTGAGCACAAATTTATGTCCTTTTGAATTTGGCATGAAAAATTGATCATATAACTTGGAAAATTTTGAGTGCTTTATGTAATAACCCAATTTTAGTAATTATTTCTTATATTATTATTATTATATTTTATTTTATTTATTTGGAGTGTTAATTAATTAATTGATTGTTAGGTAGTAATAATTGATTATATTAATTAATTTGGTGTGTTAATTAATTATTTAGTTGATATGAGATATAATTGAATTAATTAACTTGGTAGGCATATTGTGTTAGCTTAATTTAATTGAACTAATTAGAGATATTTAATATTAGGTCTTATTGGGCCTATTAATTAAATTAGAAGTATCACTCTTTAAGCCCAAATGTAATACTAGTATATAAGAGGTGAGGAGAGTGAGAATTAGGATTCATTTGATCATTTGACAACAATAGAGAAAGAGAAGAGGAAAAGTAAGGAGAAGAGGGGAAGAACAAGAGAGGAGCTAGGGTTTCCAGAAAATTGAAGAGGTAAGGGTGGAATCCTTATTATTATGGGTTAGTATGATTGGGTCAATGGGTAGAAGTATGTTTAGGTCAAACCCCTAATTTTGTATGGTTGTTTGAAATTGTTAGGTTTTGATGAGTATTCTTGATTTGTGGTGATTTGGTTGTGTTAAAACTGAAAATTAATGTTATATACTTAGAGTATTGTATGATTTATAATTTTCTGAACGTTTGACTTTTTACGGAATTGAAATCGGAGGTCCGAAAGTCCTCCAACATGAAAAACGCTGAAAATTCTGCATTCTGTTTTGTGTTAACGCAGGAATATCATTCTGTTTTTGCGTTAACCGGTTAACCAAAGGCGTTAACCGGTTAACATTGTTGAAAACCTGTTAGAAATTGCATACCGGTTAACCAAATGCGTTAACCGGTTAACACTGTTGAAAATCTGTTAGGGAGTGTGTTTTGGTTCGCGTTAACCGGTTACCCAAATGCGTTAACCGATTAACCTTGTTGAAAAATGACAAATTGAGGATTTTAAATGTTGTAATCATTTTGAAATGAAATCTAATTGTGCGTATTTGATAATTAGTTTATATATGGTGATATGTGGAATGTTAAGATAGTAGAGATGATCTTAATTGCATATTATGTGAATGATATATTGTTATGAATGTGTATATGTACCATTGGTGGATAATTCATAGAGTTGAATTATGGTGATATGTGGAATGTTAAGATGGTAGAGATGATCTTAATTGCATATGTATTGGTATTTGTACATTCATTCATGGCATGGTCGGCTTCATGGTGGAAGCAGTGAAACTGTGGGTTCACATAGACGTTGATCCTTAATTGGAAATAGGCGTAGCATACGTTGATCCTTAATTGGAAATAGGCGTAGTAGTGGCTTGGATTCTAGATATTGAATCGGAAAGCGGTGAAACTGTGGGTTCACATAGACGTTGATCCTTAATTGGAAATAGGCGTAGCATAAGTTGATCCTTAATTGGAAATAGGCGTAGTAGTGGCTTTGATCTTGTCCGGATCGGAAGCGTGGCTTGGATTCTAGATATTGAATCGGAAAGCGGTGAAACATTTGGTTCACATTGAGGTACCACATGCATAGAGTCACATGTCTTGCATTGAGTCACATTAGAGTCATGTGATAATTGAATGTATGCATTGATGTGATTGTGATGTGTGTATGAGATATGGTAATTGAATTTGGTGATGTTTGGATACATAAATTGGCAAAGTATGTGATTATGTGATAATTGTAGTTATGTGTATTTTTGGGAATATAATATTGGATTTGAATATTATACTCCTTGAGTTTTTATGTGTGCTTGAAACATGTGAAATAAATGTTGGTTAGTATTATTTACATGGTTATACGAAGTGGGATGAATTCCTTTAATTGTTGATTTAATCATTGTGCCTGATTATACTTCTTCATAATGATTTGAATTCTCACCCTTTTTGTTTGAATGTTGCCTTTACATGGGCATCGCGCAGATACTCAGGAGTAGTATTGCTGAAGTAAGTGGAAGGTAGCTCATTCGAGATTTAGCCGGAGAGCTTCCGTATTCTAGTTTGGAGACTAGGTAGTGAGCCAATGCTCTGGTCATGTAACACGGGGTAGATTAGTAGTATTGAACTCATATCTGATTTGGATACGTATTATGTTACTACTTGTGAACATGTTTATTTGCAATTGCTGTTTGAGAGGCCGTAGTGCCAAATATTCTGGATATGGTCTTCTTTTATCTTGAAGAGATTATTGAGAGATGATCATGGTATGGGACATGGATCATTTTATGAACTGCATGAGTATTCATTATTTTCTGCTGCAAACGCATATTCTTGAATATTCATGATAATTGAAATATGTTATTTTAAATGACCAGGTGTATTGTGTATTGATGATGAATGATGTTGGTTTTGAAAGCTTTTAGTTTTTGAAAACGTCGATGTGACGCCCTTTTGTTTATATGCGTGCTTATTTACTCTGATTATATGTTGAGTATTTTGGGATAGAAAAAGGGGTGTTACACTTCATGGCTGAAAATGATCTATGATGTCTCAATGAATTTCATGATCTTCCAAGCATATTTTGACCTTGGTCCTTGAAGAAAACTTATAAAGGGCATCACAAATGACATTATGCAAAAATAATCAGCCTCAAGTGTTAAAAATTGAAAAAGTTATGATCTTTTAAAGTTGGGAAAAAGTCACTTGAAAAAGGTCAAATTTCACTAAGTCCACAAATGACCTATAATGTCTCTAAACTTTTGATGATCCTCCAAGCAAAATTGGCTCTTGTCATGTAAAGAGAAGTTGTAGAGGATATTGAGAAGATTTATATGCAAAAAGAACCATTCAAAAATGTTGAGAATTGAAGGAGTTGTTATCTTTGTTAGTTGACTTTAAAATATTGACTTTTTGGTCAAACGACTTAGAACAAGTTTGTGTACTTGGACTTTCCTTGCATTTCAAAGCACATGGGTGATCATATGAACTCAAAATAAGGTTTCCTTGATTTCTTCTTGATTAAATTTCTCAAAGCTTGAAGTTTCTTGTTGAAGAAGGCATGGAATTAAACACATGAGCCTTTGACTTTCTTTGAGAAATAAACCCTTACCTTGCATAATAAACTAAGGGAAACAAATCATATTTTCTATTTTGAGTAGTGGTTAGATAAGCAATTAATCATATAAACACAAACGTAAAACACCAACAAAGAGGTGCTTGGTGATCCCTGCAAGAAGCAAACCCAAAGGTGAGAGCAGAAGGACCAAAATGTGATATTGTTTGTGTGCAATGATGCAAATGATATGTGGGATCTTAGGGTTAAAATTAGGGTATGACATTATCGTCTAACAGTATCTTACAAATAAAAAAACATATTATCTTGGCTCAGTCCACGATGGAGTCTAAAATAACAGCATTAGTGACTTTTATTTAAGAAGAAAATTTGGTAAGATGCTTGCTAGTTGGGATCCCTTTATGGAAAAAAACACATGACAGTTGTGTTGATACACTATGATAGTATCACAATTATTTAAAAAATTGAGAACCGTTATTATAATGGTAAGAGGCGTCAAATAATAAGGAAGCATAACACTATTAGAGATTGTATCTCTAAATAAGTTTAAAGAGTGGATCATGTATGATTGTATCTCTCAAATGTTCAATTCGTAAACACCTATATTTATGTACAATCTTAGAAACATTTAACGTTACTTCTGAAACATTTTTTGTAAATTCATATGTGGGATTTTTGAAACATATCAATATTCTAATATGGAGATAAATTTGAAAATTTTCCTGAAGTCCCACATTGTTAAAAAGTTAACAAACTAGTTGGGAAGAAGAAACAGGCTCATAAGAAGAAAAAACCTGCTGAGCAGAAGAAACGGGATGAAGAGAAGAAATAGGCTAAGAAGAAAAAACAAGTTCAAGCACCTAAGAGGAATAGTGATAGGTTGAAAAGTGTTTGGAGGTCTAAAAACAATGTTGGGCATGAGTCAACTTTTGGTGCACCATTGCAAATTAATGAAGAAAATGAATACCCCAAAACTAGTACTTGTGTGTAGAAAATGAAGACGCGGGATGAAATTTCAAGGAAAATGACTCGTTAGTGATTATTATGATATAGTTTGTAATGCTTAAGAACATATTTTTATGCACATTATGCGCTCATTTTGGAACTTTTGATATGCACAATATGTGCTCATTTTATAATCTTTTGTAATGCTCAATATATGATCAATTTAGATTAACATGTAATGGAATTTATGTTATGTTATGATATCATGGATGTGTCTTTAATGTCATCAATTTTGTATGTTTAATGTCATCAATTTTGTATGTTTACTGTGATTAAAAGTTATGTCCAAACTATGTAACAAACTTAATGCAACAAAATAAATTAGGTCATTGCAACAAAAGTGATGTCCACACTTACTGCAACAAAATAAACCATTTTTTAAAACCAGAATCACTTCAACTTCATTCTTTCAAAATACATTACATTAAACTTCAACGTTGTTGCACACCAAATTTGTTACATCATTTTTTATTACATGCTCCCAAAAAAATTAAGAAAAAAATCCAAGAACAAATTACAAATATTGTTACAATGTCCATCTTCTTCCTTAAGCTCTCAAGATTTTTCTTCAACTCTTCCAATTCTTTTGAACATAGTTGAGACTTAAACTCTTTGCTAACCTCTTTCCCAAATTCCTTCCCGAAATTCCTCAACAGGTGTATCATTTCCCCTTTCATTTTGACTTGTTTCTCTTGCTCTTTGACCAAAAATTTCATCATCCTAATGGAATACATCAATGTCTTCTTCTTTTTCCCAATACTTGCACTTCCAATATTTTCTTTATGGGTTTGTAGTTGACTTGGAAACAAACATCTTCATAATAACATTATGGTAGCACGAAGGAGTTATTCCATTTGAAGACATGTTTGACTTTGAACTTTCTAATTTTTCCATTCTTAATGGTTGAATAGATATGATGGTTTAAATTTGGAAATGAGAAAGAATGAAGGAGAAGATGAGAGCAATGAAGGAAAATAGATATAAGGTTTCTGATTTCCCTTTCTCAATTTCAAGTGTTATGTTAGAGATGAATTTGGGGTATTTGGTAAGTTTCCATACATCTTTACACACGTGGAAATGTTTAAAAATGAATTTGGGGTATTTGGTAAGTTTCCATACATCTTTACACACGTGTGTCATACCCCAATTTTGTCCGGGCATATTTAAATTTTCACAGAATTGATTTCATTTTTATTTTTGCATCATATGCATAGCATGACATACATCCCATCATGAATAATACCTAAAATATCAGTCAGAATAAATTTATTGAGAATACAGACAAATTGGTTAAATTGTTTCTCAAGAACATGCAAAAGTCAGCGGGTAAAAGTTTCAAAATTAAAATCACAGACACCAGTATTATTAACCTACAGTTCACGTAGTTTAACCTGGTGTGCTCGTTGTATTTTTCAGCGGCTGTTTCGGTTGCGTTTTGACCCGCCTGAGCTTGTTAACCGATGCAAATTTATTTCAAAGTTTGAAGAAACGCTGTATTTTTTCAATAAGTATATTTTGGGCGGATCATCTTGGTGCATCCAATTTAATTTTCCGAACAAATTTTTAATCAATTCCAAATTATAATCGATCATTTTATTTCTTTATTTAGAGATTCAAATTAAGTAATCAGATATTTTATTTGATTATTTAATTTACAATATAGATTAGAAATTCTAGATGAGTATTTTTTTTAGTAAACCAATAATAATAATTGCTATTGTTTATAAAAATATTTTTTTGCTAAACCAATAATAATAATTGTTATTATTTATAAAAAAGAAGAGTAAATTTGCACATTGGATTCTGGAAAAGATTACCGTTGGATTCTCTCTGGTTGTCACCAGCTCACAGGCCAGTGATTTCCTCTCACATAGACACGCGTCTTCCTCACCTCACGCTCCACTCAACATTTCTCTCCACTATCTCTTCCACTCTCCACTCAGTACATACTCACCCACTCATTACTCACAAAAATCTCTCTTGACTCTCTCATCAAAACCTCACTCATTATCCTCTCGCCACGAAGAAAAAAAACTCCTTCTCCACCATCCAAAACCCTACTTTCACTACCACCATGACCTTCATCTTCTTCACCTAAATCCGTCGTCAACACCCAAAACGGCTTCATCACAAACTCATCACCGGCGAATCCACCATACGCCACCGCACTACACATCAATCACTTTCAACCAAGCCCAAACCCCAAATCGCCATCATCTTCCGACCACACCTTACCATAAACCTTTCGACCTTCAACCTTTTCACAACCCAACTCGCGCCGACCACCACCAACCCTCACGTCACGGTCACGCTCCACCTTCACTCAACAACAACTCCCAACTCACAGCCGCCGAAGCCTACCCCAATAACCATATCATTACTCACTTCCGATTTCCTTTCTCTCTTCGAACACAAACCCACGTTTTCACTTCATCAAACTCCAAACCCTCGTTGTTCCACCTTCAACAACCTCACGGAAACCACTTAGAAATCATACCTTCAAATCTAAAACCTAAGTTGGGCCTAGATTTCGGAAACCAACATGGAAATGTTTCACTGAAATGGGCAGCGAGGCCGGCGATTCCCAAAGAGAATTTCTTGGCCCCGGTTCGTGATTCGGACCAAATCTGTATTTAAGAAGTGGATTCCATTTATGGGTCATTAGAGAAGCTTTGTGAAATAAAGGCTTAATCCTTGTTCTAAGGCAGCTAAGAAGGATAAGAGGAGGAAGGTTGTTGCTATTCCTTTTGATTCGCGACAACACCGCTGCTTTGGGTTCAAACCACCGCATAACACAACACGCCGCGTTGGAGTTCCATCTCTCAGCAAAGTGGATTTCAACAGGTTTCTTCCAACAAACTCAGAGCAGCAAACAGAACACGACAATTTGATCATTTTGGTAATATTTCGGTTAGGGCGTCGGATTTAAGTTTATGCTGTTTCTATTGAGTTTACATTCAATTTTTAGATAGCGATATACTTTAAATTTGATGCGTTTACCTTCTTTACGTCTACAGTCTTCGTGTTTTAAAATTAATTGAAATATGGTGACTCATGGATGTTTTGATAGGGTTTCCAGTTTGGTTTGTTTGTTTTGTTTAAATTGATGTTACGAATGAGTTAGTTTATGGACTGAGAACCTGTAGATAATGAATAATTTTGATCTTGTTTTGATTTTAGCATTTGTTTCTTTCTTGTGAGTGCTGTATTAAAATGTGATTATAGCTTACAACTTAAAGCTTGTTTAGCCATTATAATGTGTTCTATTGACTGTTGGATGTATTGGTTTTATGGGAAGCCTTTTGTTAAGTTAAAGTTTATTTCCCATTAGTGTGTTGTCAATAGAAATGAAAATGGATATTGGCTGAAACGCTGAACAATTCGTTTCCTTATTCTGTACTAGCTGGATTTATTTTGCATTAGGTGGACTGTTGAGGTCTCTTTGGACATGATGTATTTCTGTTCTGTTCTAATAAAAAGTCATGGTAGATAGGCAATAATTGTTTGGATTTCATTAGGATAAATAATTGAATTAAAAACTGCGGATTCGACAAGTTCATGTCGCTAGGCCGCCCAATTTCTCAATATATCAATGGAACACCTTCACCGAGTTTTGAATTTGCGTGAGACATTAATCATATTATCCTTATGCTCAAACCGGTTCCGAGCACATTTTCCTCAACACATACTGACTAAATCAATATTAATGTCCATTTTTCTTCTCTTTTGATTAATTAGTTTAATTTCAATTAATCAATTTGAATTAACTTAATTATTTGATCTAATTAAATAATTTTGATAATTAAACTTAATTAATTCAATTAATTGATTTAATCAAATTTTTCATAAGTTAATTGATTAATTTTTCCCAATCTCACAACTTCACATTATTTCAAACAAAAACTATTTCCTATCATCATCATTTCATAATCACTTTCAATTTTATTCCCATTCACCATCGATCCAAACCAATTTCGAAAAGCACAAATCATACAATTCTCGATTTAACATCGAGCCCATTTTTAAACACCTTTGTAAGTCGATTGCTCTTAGCATCGCCATCAACCTCACATAGCTTACTCTTGGGCTTCCTTACAATGAGACCTACTTGGTTATTGATTAATCGAGTAGATGAATAATACACTAAATAAAATTTATTTCATAAACACGAATTCAAACCACTTTTCAAACCATTCAATTTCAAAAGAATTTTCCCTTTTAAACATAATTTTTTGGATGAAAAAGATATAGGGAGCGTACGCTTCACTATTTTCTCAAGCACTTGAATAATTGGCGTACGCCATATTGCACGAGTTCTTGTCATCCGATTAAACCTTAATCACACAATTTCAAATCACTTTTAAAATCAAATATAAATTCTAAAATTCAAATTATTTTCGAACCACAATATTTCAAATCATCTCTACAAATTCCAAATCCTTGTAATTCCATATTCCAGATGAAAAAAGGATAAGGGGCGTACGCCTCACTATCTTTCGATTATTCGAATAATTGGCGTACGCCACATTGCTCGAATCTTCGTCATCAAATTAAAACACAATCGAATAAATTCAAACTATTTTCGCAAATCAAATGTAACATCCAAACATATCTTTTACAATTTAAACTCCGGATGATAAAAGAGGGGAGGCGTACGCCTCACCCTCTCTCGATTATTTGAATAATTGGCGTACGCCATATTGCACAAATTATCGACTTCCGACTAAAACACGCTAAATAAACTTAGATAAGGGAATAGGTGGCGCACGCCTCATTATTCCTTGAATAAGCAAGTAGGAGGCGCACGCCTCACTACCGTGCATATTCAACATCCACAAACACAACTTTCAAAATAATTCGAACGAAAAAGGAATAGAAGGCGATCGCCTTATTATTCCTCGAAAGAATTGAACGATTGGTGTACACCACATTGCTCAATCTTTCTTCGTTCTCCAAAAACATCTCCAACATTAAACCTAACTTCTCGCCCCCGCGCGATCGAAACCAAACCAAAACACCCAAACACATCAAATCAACTTGTCATCCCTGCGTGACCAAAACCCTTTCAAAAGAACACTGTCAATCCTTTCTAATGCGCACAACAAACCAGTGCTAGAGCCTCCACCGAGAGTAGACAAGCCAGCGTTTAGCCGTTAGAACGCCGACCTACACAGTCGTTCATCAAAACAAAACCCACCAAATATTCATAGTAGCCCGAACTACGAATGCTCTGATTTCCTTATTACACCATAAGGATACGTAGGCAGGAGATTGTTGTATCTTCGCGAGCACACTAATCAAAAACCTCCCTTTTCCCATTCTGAGGTCTTCATCCATCTCTATTATCAACTCTAATTACTCGAAGCAAGCAAATAACAGTCAACTAATAGTTAAATAGCAAATCAGACTAAAAGGTTCCCGTTGAGTACAACGGACGTGAGGGGTGCTAATACCTTCCCCTTGCGTAATCGACTCCCGAACCCGAATATGGTTTCGACGACCATTATTCTATTTTCTTAAAGGTTTTATCGATATTTTCCTATTCCTTCATTGGAATAAATAAAGTTCGGTGGCGACTCTGTTCGAACATAATTTTTTCCGCGACCATCGCGAGGAATCGTATTTTTCGAGATGCGACAACGTGGAAATGTTTAAAAATGAAAACGCCAGACATGTCAATGACACATCAACTTATAAACTGCCTGAGTTTAATGAAGAGGAAAAAGAGAGAAATCTTAAAAGGTTATTGAGAGATCCAAACCTTTTTTTTAGAGAGGCATTTTTTGAAAATGGGTCAAATGGCAAGGGAGAAAAGAGTTATTAACCCTAATAATAATAATAATAATAATAATATTAATAATAATAATAATAATTTTAGATTAAACAAATTAATATTTAAGTAATTTTGTCAATTATTAATAGATACAAATATCAGCGGGTACGGGTACCATCAAATCTATATTTATGTCCGTAAGAAAATAGGTGATTAAATATCCCTTTATTTTATTTGTGGATACGTATTAAACTATCCAACTCATGCGCATGATAGGTTTTACCCGTGGGTACCCACGAGTACGAGTTTTTTTGTCATCCCTGACTACGAGAGATATTTATATCATATTTGACTTATCTTTGTATCATCGGAGATTATATTTCTAGACCGATTTTTTAGGGATGGCAAACGGGCATGTCCGTCCCATTTAAACTCTCGCCTCACAAAAGTATGAAAAAAAAAAAGGAGGATTGGACGGGACATGCATATTTGAATGTGTGCGCCTAAAACCTTGTTTCGCCCCGCACAAAAAGTGAGGGTCGGGCGGGTTCATTGGCTTCCCACATTTTAAACCTAAAAAAAGAGAAATTTATGTTAATATTTGTGTTTGCAAAAGCTCGCAAAAAAACGGAATGGAGTGGGGCGTACACATTGCATGATGTAGGCCTAAAGTCTTTAGTCCGTCTCGCATTAAAGTGTCCAACGGATCGGACTCGTTTTTTCACCATTAATTTTCTTACACTTGTTTTGAAAAAATGTTATGATAAGAGTAAAAAAACATAAGAGATTAAACCATGAACATTATGTTTGATTCCATGAATAATATATAACAATCAGTGGGTATCCTTGTTTAAGACTCTTTACTCGTTTGGCAGTTGTTCACTTGACATGCACTAGAAGGGCACTAGACTTCCAAGGTTGACTGACTTTGCCACTTGCTTGTCTTTATTTTTATATATGCACTAACTTCATTACAAGGTTAGTTTCCATCGTATATATGTGTACTTACTACTGACAGGAAACAATTTAAAAAATCAGTAACCAACGGTTTAGAAAAGAATCCAGTGGATTCCCATTTTGACCGATGAACAAAAAAATGCAATAATTAAACAAGAAGCACAAAACTACACATGGTTTCTATACCATGTTAGTTGTTAAAGAATAAATGCTCCTAAAACTGTTTACCATTTACGAATGGCTATATATATATAGTAGTAATTTTCCAACTCTTCTCATCAACCAACTAGCATTTGCAAATACTTTCTTTGTCCACACAAACAAAACAACCTTCCATTTTACAAAGTAAAAGAGAAAGATGAGTGTAGAAATTTTAGATGGTGCCACCATTGTCCAGTTACTTGAAGATGAAGAAGCATTTAATGACACTGTAGGTAACCGATTCGCTCGCCTTGACACAGACAATGATGGTCTTCTCTCTTATGACGAGATGTTAAAGGAGCTCCAGGGTCTAAGAGTTTTCGAAACACACTTCGGTATTGATGTGGAGTCTGATCCAGATGAGCTTGCCCGTGTTTATGCATCGTTGTTCATACAATTCGACCACAATTTAAATGGCACGGTTGATCTGGAAGAATTCAAGACAGAAACAAAGCAGATGATGCTTGCAATGGCAGATGGAATGGGTTTCATGCCAATTCAAATGGTTTTGGAAGAAGACAGCATCCTTAAGAAAGCAGTTGAAAGAGAGTACAATAAAGTCGCAGCTTAATTGCTGCTATGATATCATACCTAAGATTTAACAAATTCTGCAAGTATTGTAGTATTGTATAACATTCTGTTTGTTGTTCTTATTGTTACCTTTGAAACTTGTTAACACTGTTTTGTTATGGATTCCAAATGTATTCAAGAAATAAACTACTTTAATCTGAGTATTTAATAAGTATGTTTGAAGTTATGAAGAATTCGACATAGAGCGCAAACAATAGATTCCAGTTCCTCAATTTCCAACAAGTACTACCACTCAACATCTAAAGCATCTAACAAAAGTAAATCATACATTTTATACCAAGTGATATTAGCTTGTTCTCGAAATCAAAGGTTACCTACATGTTTTCCATGGTTTATCCTAAGTTACAAGAATGTATAGCTCTCACCAGTCTGAATGAATGAAAGGATGTTTTCACCAAACAACTCAACCAAAGTGACGTCAGTCTCTTTTAAAGTGAAATCTAAATTTACATTTAAGATAGATTTAATTTGGTGTACATTTAAATTTCATTTGGCTTGAATGTGTAAATATAAGCAAAACTGACTTTTTAGTTTAAACAGAATTTTAATGTAATCATTTTCAGTAAAAAAAGTTAGTTACAATTTTTCTCCCTTCTCTCATCTTCATCATCTTCATCTTTTTCTTTCTTATACACTAACCATTGATATCTAGAATTTCGATTGGGATCTTTGGAAAACACTAAGGGAAACACGAGTGAACGTGAGGCGTGTGTGATTGATTTCGATTCTGAAATTCATAGTGAATTAAAGTTCGAAATCGTAACATAATCACATTTCTTGATTATGAGAAATAGGAAAACACGAGTGTTTGGTGAGATTTAAGTGAAGTCTTGTACAAGATCGAAGATGAACGTTGGAAACGGTAGCTTGAATACGAAGCTTTCAGTCTTTGATGGAAAGTATTGGAATCAATGGATAATTTAGATGCGTGTGTTGTTTGGCACTCAAGATGTTTTTGATCTCATCAATGACGATTATGCATCGGTTGCAGCAGATGCAACTGAAAGACAAAGGAACACATATAAAGAGATAAGGAAGAAGGATCATAAAGCTCTGTTCTACATACTACAAATAACACATGTCATGTCATATGCGAAATGATTTCACTTTGGTTACAATGACGAGTTAACGAATGGTGACATGAAAAGTGGGAACTTGACCCCTCGGTTTAAAAACATATGAGGGGTTAGTTTAAATAGTCATATGTTCAAACCCCAGCAATAACTTTTTTATATTTTCCAAACTAGCATCGTATACCTCTCAATTTAATAACAAAATCGAGGGGAAAGATATATATATATATATATATATATATATATATATATATATATATATATATATATATATATATATATATATATATATATATATATGAAGGAATGAATAAAATGTCTGCATTACGAGTCAAACAACTCTTGATTCACAAGATGAACCGGTGTTACAACGTCTCAAAGGGGTAAAAGCGGGGCCCAAGAGAAAGTATTGTTGTGTACAAGGAAACAGTATATCACTAGATGGAGAACAGGCAATTCGAGATCAAATAAGAATAGTATATTGGATCTGATCTTTTTGAAGAAGCTTGAAAATTGGCGCACATGTGGCAGTCATATGCGATATAAATCTTGAGATATAGTTCAAGCGGCCGAGAAAATCTCTAACTTGCTTGCAATGTACATTGTTATTTTTTGAACTTTGATTTAAGTGTGCAAATATCAATTGTTTTGGCTATAAATAGAGACCCTTGCCTTCAGAAATGAGGACCCAGTCCGCCAGCTTTGAATCCCAATCTCCAAAACTCTCTCATTCAAAGGATAACCTTGAGAATTTCCAATGAAAATTGAGTTTGAATCTCCACTGATATATACACGGATTGATATATATATATATATATATATATATATATATATATATATATATATATATATATATATATATATATATATATATATATATATATATATATATATATATATATATATACTCAGTACATTGTTTATACAAAATATTAAAGTAAAGATGTTGTTCTCCATCGTCATCGTCATCGATGTCGATGGAGAATAAATATTGGATATCTTAGAGAAGAGCAAATGTTGGGGATCCTCATTTCATTGATCTTGAGAAAGATCAAATGTTGAATGTAATATATTCTCTATGACTTTTGCATTCATTTTTTTCTGATATAAATAAAAAAAAGTTAGATAAATAAAATAAATATTTAGTTATATGATTTTTTAAGAACACAAACATTGAACCCAAATAATTTATGCACTTGCAAACTAAATACAGTACTCTCATCAACCACGTATTAAAAACCTAAATTTCTCTGATCTTGCAATCTATCACATTGATACAACCCTCAAATTAAACATAGAGAGTTTCAAAATGTTTGAGTTTCTTATGGATTTACTAATATTCATAATGTTTTTATAATGAGGTTTTTAGATTTCACGAGGATCACTAATACAATGTCTTGAGCGTTGATACTCATTAAATGGACAACAAATATTTGTTTAAGGAAGTTGAGGAAACACACTTATGATTTACCTCAATAAAATATTTTACCTCGGTTATTACTAAAACCCAAGGTAAAATCTGTTTCTTTTTAGATAAAAATAAAATAAAATATATTTCAACCCAAAGTTCACATACCTTTCGGTTTCTAATAAAAACTGAGGGGATTTTTTTTTTATATTTACATTGCTTACACAAAATAATAAAATAAATTGTTTAAACAAATCAAGAGTATGACAATGAATTCTTGGAGAACAACATATATTTTCAAATTTCTGATAAGTTATTTGTTCCAACTAAGAGAATTCTTTTTTCTATACTTGCAATTCATCCCAAAGAGATTTCATTATCTTGAGAAAATGTTTTTCATGGCAAATGCTATCACATGACAGAGAACATGAAAGAGAACGTGAAAGAGATATGGATGATTGTTTTTCGGAATAAATTTCTCAATATTGTCAACCGAGGAAAGAAATAAATTTCTCAATATTTTCTTTGATTGATAACATATGAAGTTTATTACAAAACAACAACAACATCAACATCATTATGTGAGATAGATTGCACGGGCCGAAAAAATATTTTGTTCAATATTGAAGAATATTGAACATTTTTTTCTATCCTGCAATCTATCCAAGAGAATGATGCGTAAGACTTTAGAGCGGCTACATATAAGTTAGGTTTATGGTAAAAATCTTATTAACGAGTGCTTTTATAGTAAAATATGATAATCTAATCCCTCGGTTATTAAATATAACCGAAGGAATAGATCATTAATTTAAAAATTAAAAATTAAATAAAAATAAAAACACCACTTTTAAAGAAATATAAATATAAACTACTGATGTTAGGATTCAAAGCATGTCCTGAAATATTTTCCCCTCGGTTTTATTTAGAAACTGAGAGAATATGTGGTATTTAATTAAAAAGTAATATAAAACATGACGCGTCTTGACCTTTTACCTCGTTTTTTGGTAGGGTGAGGTGAAATTTTTGTCATGACATATATTATTTGTAGTGGTGATATCCATCAGTGCGTGGATGTGAATGTGTTTGAGAAGATCGTTGATTCGATGAAGAAGAAGGTTGCATGGGACACACTGGTATGATGCTAAGACGGTGATGCATCCATGAAGAAGGTGAAAATCCAGTCTCTACATAAGAAGTATGAGAATCTCAACATGAAGAACAACAAGAAGGTACCTGATTACATCTCTAGAGTGATTCTGATCACAAATGAGATGAAATCTTGTGGAGAGACTCTTTCTGAACAAGTAATCATTGAAAATTTACTGACATCACTTACTCCTAAGTTTGATTATATTGTTATGGCAATTGACCATTCTAAGAATATGAGCACCATGAGAATTAAAAAATTGCAAAGCATTTTAGAGGCATAAGAGTTGCGTCTGACTAAGAAAACCTCTGAAAGAAAGGTAGAGCAGGATCTGAAGGAATCTTCTAGAAATAAAATCAGAATAAGAAAATATATCCAGAGGAGAGTCTGATGATGAACCTGTTCTATTGACGAATTATGAATATGATTGTGGATATTTGGTAGACTGGTGTTATACGGACACTGACTGCTCAAATCACCTAACTGGAAACAAACAATGGCTTATTAATTTTGAATCTAGGAAGAAGACAAAAATCAGATGTGTTGATGATAAGTATTTGAATGTTGAAGGAATGGAAAATGTCAAGGTTAGAGTGAGGAATGGAAAATCTATTATGATCAAGGATGTTTGGTATGTTCCTGTCATGAAGAGCAATCTGATGAGTGTAGGTCAACTAATTGAGAAAGGTTTCTCAGTTACTATGAAGGACGATATCTTGAAGTTGTATGATTCTGATCAGAAGTTGATTATGCAGTCTGAACAGGGAAGCAATATAACATTTAATGTGAATGTGTAAACAGATGACACTAAATGCCTTAGTGTAGAAGGTGACAATGAGTTATGGCATAAATATTTGGGGCATCTGAATTTCAGAAGCTTAGGGCATCTGAGTTATAAGAAGTTGGTACATGGCATTCCTAATGATGTGAAGCCTGAGAAGTCATGTGAGATATGCATGAAAGGAAAGCAACCAAGATTTCCATTTTCATCAGAAGTATCCCTAAGAGCAAAACATGCTTTAGGAGTAGTTTATTATGTTATATGCAGACCATTTCTAGTACCTTCACTTGGAGGGAACACGTATTTTTTGTCATTTATGGATGAGTTCATAAGAATGACATGGGTATCCCTCATAAAGTTCAAACACGAGGTGTTTGCTAAGTTTCAGAAGTTCAAGGTAAAGGTTGAAAAACAGAATTGTCAGAAGCTAAAAATTCTCAAAATTGATGGTGGAGGTGAGTAAAACTCTACAAAGTTCAAGAATTTCTGTGAGGAGAATGGAATTGAGCATGAGGTTACTTCTCCATACACTCTTCAACACAATGGTCTTGTTGAAAAAAGAAATAAAACTTTGCTTGATATGACAAGGAGCATGCTAGAGGAGAATAAGCTCCCTCACACCTTGTGGGGAGAAGCTGTTGCCACTGCATCATATGTGCTCAACAGATGTCCAACCAGAAGCTAAAGGAAATTATTACTCTTAAGAAGTGGAGTGAAGATAAGAAAAATGTGAGCCATCTGAAGGTGTTTGGTTTTGTTTGTTATAAACATGTTCCATATAATAAGAGAAGGAAGTTGGACGACAGAAGCAGAGTCGTGTTGCTTGTAGGGTACCAAAGTACAGGTGCTTATGAGATCTATTGTCCTGTCACTAACAAAGTTGAATTTAGCAAAGATGCGATTGTGAAAGAATCATAAGCATGGGATTGGAACACGTCTCAATCCAACTCTGGTGCAGTGTTAACACATGCGTTAACTTCTGAAAATATCTCAGACTCTGAAGAAGAATCTTCCTCTAAAGAAGATTCTGAGTCTAAAGATGACTTAGAGTCTGAATGTGACTCTGATGCTGAAGGTGAGTCTGAAGGCGAATCTGACTATGAAGGTCAATCTGATTCAGATCTAGATTCTGATGATGATCAAGACTCTAGTGGTAATCATGCCTCCAAAGGTGATACAACCTCTGAAGGTAGTCCATCATCTGATATTGTTCCAGCATCTAAAGATATTTTGAACAAGTTCATAGACCACAAAGAATCATACAAATGCCAAGAAGATTTGCAGAGTTTGATATGTTGCAAGATACTGAGATACACTCTGAATCGGAAGTCATTAAGTGTCCCATGTTGCCAGACTTTGAACCAGTTAGTACTAAATAAGCTCTCAAGAAGAAAGTGTTGTTGAAGGCCATGAAAGAAGAACTTAAGGCTATATAAAGAAACAAAACTTGGGAGTTATCTGAGCCTCCAAAGGACAAGAAGTCCATCAGTGTTAGATGGGTTTACAAGGTGAAACTAAAGATAGATGGATCAATTAGAAAACACAAAGCCAGGTTAGTAGCTAGAGAATTTATACAGAAATCTGGATTAGACTACTTTGAAGTGTTTGCACCGGTAGCTAGACATGAAACAATCAGACTGGTCATTGTTATAGTTGCTAATAGAAATTGGCCTCTGATATATTTAGATGTGAAATCTGCATTTCTAAATGGTCTTTTACAAGAGGAAGTTTATGTATCACAACCTCATGGATTTGTGAAAAAGAATCAGGAAGGGATGATGTACAAGTTACATAAAGCCTTGTATGGGCTGAAACAGGCTCATAGAGCCTGGAATCTAAAAATTTATTCATTTTTCAAGCTTTAAGGATTCAGGAAAGGTGAGATGGAGTATGGTATTTATGTTCAGCATACATCTGATATCAATATGATTCTGGTGTGTCTCTATGTTGATGATATATTGCTAATAGGGAGTTGTTCATATGAGATAGCTAAGTTCAAAAAGGTGTTGATGAATGAGTTTGAGATGACTGATCTATGAAATATGACATATTTTCTAGAGATGGAGATTATGTACTCAGATAAGGGTATAATCTTACATCATTTGAAGTATGAACTTGAGCTTATGAAGATATTTGAGCTAACAAACTACAAGTCTGCAATCACATCTGCTGAAACAAATCACAAGCTTGATTTTGATGTTGAGGGTGATGATGTAGATGCTACCACTTTTAAACAGTTTGTGGGCTCATTGAGATATCTCTGTAATACCATACTTGATATCTACAGTTGGAATGATGAGTGTGTTTATGAACAAATCAAAGTGATCACATCATCAAGTTGCTGTCAGGATACTGAGGTATATTAAGGGGACTCTTAAGTATGACTTTTGTTCCCTTCTGGTGTTGAATCTGATTAAGATCTGATGTGTTATTTAGACTCCGATTGGTGTGGAGACATAGTTGACAGAAGAAGTTATGGATATTTCTTTAAGTGTGTGGAAGGTCTTAATTTTTGGTGCTCCAAGAAGCAACCAGTGGTTGTTTTGTCAACCTGTGAAATTGAGTACATTACAGGTGTTTTGACTGCTTGTCAAACTGTGTGGATTCTAAACTTGTTGCATGATTTGAAGATCAAGGTGAGCAAGCCTATGAAATTGATGGTTGATAAAAAAATCAGTTATAAGCATTGTCAAGAATCCAATATTGCATGGAAGAAGCAATCACATTGACACAGAGATAATTTTTTGAGAAATCAGGTTCAGAATGTGGTGGTTGAAATTGTTTATTGTAGCACTCAGAAACAGCTGACAGATGCTTTAACCAAAGTTATCAAGACAAAACATTTTATTCAATTGAAGGATAAAATTAATGTTGTTAATATTAGTCTTAGAATGTGATTTTACTTTAAGACTTGATATAACTACTTTAATTACTTTTATGACCATAATGAAATTAAATAATATAACTCTTTCATCATATGCTTCACTACATTACTTGGTTAGTTTCCACCATATATTTGTGTACTTACTACCGATATGGAACAATTTATAAACAATCATGAACCAACGGTTGAAGGAAGCATAAACAAGTACATTCATAAACAATCAAGAGACATAAGACACAAAAACAACACGTAGTTTCTATACCATGTTAGTGATTAAAGAATATATGCTTTTAAAATTTATTACCATTTACCAATAAATAAATAAATATATATATATACCTTATTAAATAAATATATATATATATATATATATATATATATATATATATATATATATATATATATATAATATATATATATATATATATATATATATATATATATATATATATATATATATATCCAGCTCTTCTCATCGACTAACCAACTAGCATTTAGAAAAACATTACTTTCTTTATCCACACAAACTAAACTACCTTCTATTTTTTATCAAGTAAAAGAGAAAGATGAGTGTAAAAATTTTGGATGGTGACACCATTGTCCACCTTCTTGAAGCTGAAGAAGCATTTAATAACTCAATAGTTAACCAATTTGTTAGATTCTTCGTGTATGACAAAAAACAATGTTCATCGATGATAACTTCGTCGATTTCTGTTGATTAAATATGCAAAATAAAAGCCACAAAGTTACATACCTTATTAAGAGATCGTTGAGTAATGACTCCTTTAAAGATATCTCTAATAACATTCTAGATAGGATGGTCTCTTATTCACCTCCATTCTTTCGGAAGAACTGAATGTTCGGGTGGAGTATCTGGAATTTGATCTTGAGCCGACTCTTCTTCTTGAATTTCACTTTGGCCTTGGTCCGGTTCTTAATCATTTTCCTACAGATTTTTCTTTTCCAAGATACATGCACAATCGACAACTTCTACTTCTAATAGTTTAGTGTTAGATTCATCAAAGGTAACATGAATTGATTCTTCGCTTGTCAGAGTTCTTTTGTTAAATACTTTAAAAGTTTTGCTAGAAGTGGAATATCTTATTAATAATGTCTTTATCATCTTTAGCGTCAAAATTTATGAGGTTATCTTTTTTGTTGTTAAGGATAAAGCATTTGCAACCAAAAACATGTAAGTGAGAGATGATCAGATTTCTTCCTTTGTATAATTCATAATGATTTCTCTTTAGAATTTCTCTTATCAATACATGATTCATAACATAGCAAGCGGTGCTTACTGCATTGGCCCATACATATTTAGAAAGATTGGTCTCATTGAGCATCACTCTTGCAAGTTCATCTAGAGACTTATTTTCCCTCTACACTACCCCATTTACTGGGGAGTTCGTGGAGTAGAAAAGGTATTATGAATACCATTCTCATTACATAATTTTTTGAATTACCCATTTTAGAATTCTCCACCTTGGTCACTTCTGATGGATGCAATGCTTACAGAAAAAAGGTTCATGTGAAGCAGTTGCAAGGGTCGATTAGTAGAAACTATATTTTTAGATTTGAAAAGGCCCTTACTTATTTCCCTTTTTGGCATGCATCGCATAATCTATTATTTTAAAAATATAAGTCAGGTAGACCTTCTACGAGATCTTTGCGGACCAACTTGTTCAAGTGATCTCTACGGATGTGAGTTATTCTCATATGCCATAGCCAAGTTTCATCCTCGTTATTTAGGAGACATACATCACCTGAAGGAATCTTATTTAAATTTATTGTTTAGGTATTTCCATTTCTTGAGCTTGTAAATAGAGTTTCATTTGATTTAGATTTTATGACCCTGCAACCAGAAGAGTCAAATGTTGCATTGTTACATTTGTCACATAATTGGCTTATGCTAAGTAAGTTATGCTTAACCCATTTCCCAAGAGAACTTTCTCAATCGCTGGATTAGGGGACGTACCAATGGTGTCAACCCTTTGAATTTTCACCTTATTATCATCTCCATAAGAGAGAAATCCTCCTTATTTAGGAAAGAAGGTGGTGAATAAGGTTTTGTCACCTGTCATATGCTTTGAACAATTGCTATCAAGATATCATTTTGTGTTTGAGACTGTAAAGCATTCCTACAAAGAAAATGTTAGGTCTTAACTTTAAGAATCCATATCATCTTGGATCCTTGGTTGTTAGTTTCATAAAACATTTTTATTTCTATAGATATAGGAATTTTTATGTTTGGACAAAATAATTTATTTGTGTTCATAGTGATTTTTGTAAAAATCTGAATGAGGGTGTCCTTCTTTACTTTCATGACTTTTCTTAATGAAATAGAACATAGTAATGTGTTATTCTTTATTACGGTAGTTGCATTTTAAGATTTTACAATGGCATATGGTTTTGGTCTTTCATATGTTTGCAAAGTTTTTACTATTATTATTTGTTTCATAGCCTAGGCCGGATTTGTTGTATGAGGTTCTTTGATTTCATAACATAACATTTAAGTTATCTCTTCCTTTGATAAACTCGACAAGTGTTTTTTGAAGATCACAAATTTCATTTTTTTAAATTGTCACACTTGTCAGGTTCATCATCTTCATTTGAAGTGGAAGAAATTTGAACTTAATCATTTTGTTTTAAACTAAGGATTCCTATCTCCTTTTCAACGGTTTTATTTCTAAGCTCAAGAGAAGAGATAATATCCTTAGATGAAAAAATAATTTGTTCTAGTTTATTTGTTTCTTTTGTTAGTTTCTTACATATTCTAAAGAAATCATGACAAGAGAAGTGAGGGGTTACCCCATCATCTTGATGATTTTCCATAAGACAGATGTTGGTTTTTTCTTCTTCTTTGTCGTTTGGGGATTCCATATCATTATCCTCCCATGTGACATAAGCTTTCTTCTTTTTCTGAGATTTTTTAAATTTTTTATTTACTTTCTTGAACATGGGACAATATGGTTTGATTTTTCCTTTCTTTCCATAGTTGTAGCATGTTGGAACAAATGATGCTCTTTCTTCATTTTTTTCTTGCTCTTCCGTTTTCTTCTTCTCATTCTTCATGAATCTCTTAAAGTTCTTCACTATAAGAGACATGTCACCATCATAATCATATTCTTCAGCTTTGAATGCTATACTTTTATTTATTTTTATGTTTCTTCATCTAGGGTGAGCCTTTTGAGTTTTATTTCATGTTCCTCGAATTTTCCAAAAAGAATGTGTGTGTGTGTGTTTGTGTACATATTCGTTAAATCCTTAAATTCACAAATGGGAGTGACTTTGTATTTTCAACTAAGGTATAAGCATCTAATAATTTTTATGAATAATCCCTCATTTGAGAATGTTTTTCTCAAAGTTCTCATATGATTCACGATATGGGTAAATCGTGTTTGTATTTGACTTGTGCTCTCTTCAGATTTCATTATGAATAGTTCATACTCATGTCTTAATGTGTCAAACATTGTCATCTTTACCTTAGTAGTTCCTTCATGTGTGATTTGGAGGATGCCCCATATTTCTTTAGCAATTTTGTCGTAAGAACGTAAAGATTCATCAAGACCGAGAGCGATAGTGATGATAGTTTTTTTCTTTCAAACCGTGATGCACATTCTCTTTATCAACCTTGGTCTAATCCTTTTTCAGTTTTGTCTAATACAACACTATAAAAATTACGTGTAGGAACAAATTAACCTTCTTTCATAGCCTTCCAAATACCATGATCCATCCCTTTTATGAAAATTTTCATTCTTTCTTTGCATAAACTATACCCTTATCCATTGAAGGATATGGTTTGTTTAGGGAATAACTTAAAGACATGTTTCCTCCTGAGATGATTATTCCTAAATAGGAGTTAGGTTATAATTCCACTTGTTGGACAAGTAACTTCAAGCACAAGAGGGGGGTGAAATGGTATTCAAAACTTGCGATTATTGTAGTGGTTTTCTTAGTTACACTTAAAATTTCATTAGTAATTTCTGAAATAGTAAGCAACAACGGAAACAGTCAAAATAAATAGCAGAAATTAAAGAGGATATGGTTAGAGAAATTGCACTAGAGAGTTATACAAGTTTGGCAGAACGTTGGCCTAGTCTTGTCCCCAAGAGATCTTATTGAGAGTTTGACTATAAACTTTGAGCTTTTGATGGTTATACTCACAAACCTTTATACAATCCGATCTTGAGATTTTTAAAGATTTATCCCCAACCAAATATAGCTTTGACCACAGACTAAGCTAACATACCTTCTTAGAGATTTTCAAGCCGATCTCAATAATCAAAACATAACTTTTTTTGGCAAAGTTCTAGAAATCAAGAACATAGATTTTATGGATGATTTATCTCATGAACCAAACTCAATCTAAGAGTATCACACTCTTAAGGTTTAAACAAACATCACGGCCACTTACAAATTTTTCCTGACAAGGAAAGTTTCACTTGAAAGCATTATGGAAATATAAGTGAAAAGAAATATTTCTTAAAAAGTGAAGGAGAGAAAATAGAGAAATAAATTCCAAAGAAAATGTAAAGCTTTGGAAAGTGGCATAAAATGAATAGGAGGTGAGCCTTCTTTATATAGGAGTTTGAAAAATCAGAAAAGGAAATAATGCATGAGCATAATTGATGATCCAATTGATTGGTATAATGTTCCAATCAATTGGATTAATCATTTTTAATTAATTATCTTGCCAACATGGAAATATTTGACAGAGAGCCTTTATGAGTCATTAATGTGTTGTCTTAATCATTTGGTTAATCATTTAGGCTCTTTCTAATTAATTGGCTTAATGCTTCAATTGATTGGCAGACTCAAAAAAGTTTTCTCAATCGATTGGTTTGAGTCCCCAATTGATTGGTTAGTTAAACTATACTTTTAAACGATAGTGGATAGCTTCTTAATCACTTGACTTGGTTTTGAAAATATTTTAAAGATGTAAAACGATTTGAAAAATTATTTTAAGTGTGTGTGAGTTTCTTTATAACTTAAGAGCTACTTTCTTACTTTTCCAAATTTTGGCCACTCAGACAGATACGACTTGGCAAGCTTTCACACCTTATATAAGGCTTAAAGATTTTTTGTTGGATGAATCGATTATATAAGCACTTCAATCTTAAGTCTCTTTTCTTTATAAGGTTTTGAGATGTTTCGCTAGTTAGTTCACCATCATTAGAATGCTGAGAGCTATTACCACCGACTTCAATATCACAATTGTTTACATTGTCGTCATCAAAACTCCAGAGAGTATATTTTGCATAGTCCCTAACTTTATACCTGCAAGCACATAAGTCTACAGTAATACCAATCAATCATTCATAATCTTTTTGCATAGTCTCATACACTACACCGAATATATTATTCACGAATACGGTGAACTGTATTTTATTATAAAAATAAAATAATTTTTTATTTAAATAATATAAAAATTATATATATATATATATATATATATATATATATATATATATATATATATATATATATATATATATATATATATATATATATATATATATATTAAGAAGTATTTATGTAAAATTGTATGATTAACCAACTTTATCATTTTATTAACCAACATTTTAGATATCATTAATCAACTTTATTTTATTATGAAAAAATATTTTTAATATCTGAGCGTTTATTAACCAACTTCATCATTTAATTAACCAACTTTTACTTTTCATTAATCAACTTTATTTTACTACTAAAAATTACGTATAATATATGAGTGTTTATTAACCAACTTCATCACTTCATTAATCAATTTTTTACATTTCACTAAACAACTTTGTTTTACTATAAAATGTCATTGTTCATGCATCACGCACATTATTCACCTAACACTTTCATGTGTTGTTCACATCACTGTTCATACAATATTCATTGTTTAGGGTATTATTCACCATATTTTTGAACATTGCATTCAATGTAGTATATGATATTGATAAAAGCATAAATTGTTGTTTTTAATACTAGCTTAAGTACAAGAGCAAGAGCAGTAGGACATATGACCTCTTCTTCTTCAATAGTATAATGATGCACAACAAATTGATTGAAGTTTGCAAGTTTTTTCTATCCTTTTTTAATGTAAACTAGTAGCATATAACTATAAGTTAATTAAATATTATTAAAATATTATTTATTAATTTAGACAAATTAAGAAAATTTGTAGACATCAATTAGAAAATCTAATAGAGATTTGATAATTTATTTCAATTTCTTTTCTTTTTTATAAAAAAATACAAAAATATATAAAATGATATATTAAAATGTAATTTGTTAATTTACACATTAAAAAATGAGCAGTGTAAATTAAAAAAAAAACTTATGTTAATTGAAATGAAAATTTTTACACCCCTGACATTGGATCCGGGTAAAAATGTAAATGGAAGCGGGGCAAAGAGAGGAGATGCATTTATGTCTTCAAATTTAGTTTCTATTTAAGTTCTCAATTTTTGCTTTTCATGAGTTTGTTCCCATCTCTGAAATGCATTTGAGGGAACTTTATTCTTCATCCCGTCTCCATAAATTTTTTTAATTATATATGATTCTAGTGAATTTTAATTATATATGATTTTAGTACATTTTAATTATACTAATATTCTAATTGGTATGTGTGACGACATCCTTGAAGATTTTGAGCAAGATCCGTCATTACATTGAATCAGGAGAGTTCAAATTAGACTAAATTGTATTTTTGACTATTGAGATTAAATTTCCTTATGAGATGAGGTTGATTCTCAGCCCCTGCAAAACCTATGGCATTCATGTTTAAAGTGTGGCGTGCCTGCCTGACATCACTTATTTTGTCATAGTTTTTGTCTCTTCTTCGTTAAGGAGTTATTAAGCAATTTATTCCTTACTCTAATGGTTTTCCTTTCGAGCTATGTAAGGTTCGTCATACATATCTCTGCTAATGTCCCTCTTGAATAAACCGCTCTAATTTCCTCTTTAAGTGGTGACAATCATCTATATGTCGTCCTCCGATCTTGTGGTATTTGCACCACTTATTAGGTTCACCATCCATTACTTCCCCCTTTGGGCTTCGGGGCTCGAGAATGACTCTTATGTGATATACCTCTTGAAGGATTTGTTCTCTTCGTGTGTTTCATCGTATATAATTATCTAAGAGTATGTCCTTAAAGCCGTTTTGGAAGGCTCCAACAAATATTTTATGGTTTGAAGTGACGACCTTTATAGGATCCTCGATAAACCTCTTCAAGCAGTGGAAACGACCTTTATGTTGTGATAAGAGTACCGAAATGAAAGAGAATAAACTAAGAAGATCCACCATAAACCATAATAAATTTGATTCATTGAATACTAACATGGTTAATATCATTTTACCCCTGACACATAAGCGACTTCTTGATTACCCCTGTAAAAAAAATTGTTGAAAAACCAACCTTGCCACTTGAAGATTCTTGTGGGGGTCTAACTGAGAAAAAAGCGTATGTGGCGCGCTGATAGAGCTTTTTTTTATTCCAGTTAAATTGACATAACTTTATTATTTTTATTTAGAATTTTTATTGCCATGTGTAATTTTATTTCCTTTTTAAAGTAATTTAATTTAATATTATTCTAAAATATTGTGTGGAGCTGTGTGTTAAACCCACCCCAAAGGTTGGGAGGCAAAATTATTATCAGTGGTAGAGCTCTCAATCTAGGGAGATAAGACATAACTTTTAAGGCTCAAAAAGTATAGGACATCCAAAATTTAAAAAATAAATGAGCCACAAAATATGTAGGTCTCTTAAATTAAATGCCCTTAAAATTTAAGTAGGACCTCAACGCCCCAACATTTTCAAAATTTAACTTTTTTAGAAAAAAAATGATATATATTTTAAAATTGACTTCTTTTTATTTTAAAAAATAGATTTATTTTTTCTAACAACAATTGAATTTTTAATTTTTGAAAAAAAAATCAGCTTTCTTTACAAAAAAAATGACTCTTTTTTTGAAAAAATTTATTTAGGAAAAATCGAGTTTTGTTTTTTATTTACAGAAAATTTGAGTTTTTTTTTCGAAAAAATTGATGTTTTTTATTTTTCGGAAAAAACAATTTTTTTTATTTTTCGGAAAAAACAATTTTTTTATTTTAGAAAAAATTGATTTTTTTTAAAAACAACTTTTTTATTTCGAAAAAAATCAAAAAAATTCTAAAAAATCAACTTTTTTTATTTGTCGGAAAAAATTAAATTTTTTATTTTCAGAAAAAATCAATTTTTTATTTAAAACAAAATACACTTTTTTTTTTCGAAAAAATTAACTTTCTTTTTAATTTTCGATAAAAGTTGACTTTTTTTATTTTTGAAAAAAAATGACTTTTTTATATTTTATATTGTATATACTATTTTTTTATTTTTGAAAAAAAACTACTTATATTTTATTTTTTTAAAACGATATTTTTTAAGAAAAATCATTTTTTTTATTTTGGAATAAATAGGCGTTTTTTCATATTCCAAAAAAAAATCAACTGCTTTTTTAAAAAAATAATTTTTTTTGTTTTAGGAAAAACATTAACTTTATTATTTAGTAAAAGTTTTGTTTTTTCTAAATATTTCTTTTATTTTTCAGAAAAAAAAATATTTTTTAAAATTAATTATCTAATTAAAAAAATATATTATTTAAAAATAACTAAAAAAATTTATTTCAAACCAATTATACTTTGAGCCTCTAGAAGGCATAAAAACCAAAAATATGTGGTGGCTTGGGGGCAAAAATATTTATTTAATAGGGAGTCTTAAAAAATGATGCTAAATATGAGGCCTAATTATAGAATCTTTTTATACCATTGGACACTATACGTTTTTGCATGTATATAGCTACACCAATCATCTGGGTTTGAAATTTGGTCATGGCAAAAAATTTTTTTTTTTTTAATTTTTACATCTTTAATAATTTAATAATTGAAAAATAAAATAATGTAAATTTTAAAATAATAATAAGTAATAAATAAAAAATCCATGTTAGATAAAAAAAATACCAAAGAACATGATACATAGGCAATTGGCTTCAAAGGCTCAAAATAACATGATTTTATAGGGTAAGGTTGTTTTTTTTTTAAAATGCACATGAATAAATCGAAAGTCAAAATTTTTACTCAAATAACCCATTTTTCAAAAAAAAAACCAAAATAAACTACTTTTTAGATTAATTTTCAAACTACCTCACTTTGAAGAGGTGGCGACAGATGAATTGGCGCATACTCTCTAAGTTAAAGAGGTGGCGTCAATTGGATTGGTTTATGCACATGGTGCTGCCAATCCAATTGACGCTCATATGTAAAAAAGGAGAGGAGACGTATTGGTCTGGCGCCTCTGTGTATTGCGTGTTTTTTTTTGTATAAATAGAGGTGTTGTACGATTCATTTTTCCACATCTCTTTTCATTATATTGCAAACATGGTCCGTCTTCGTCGCTGTTATGGAAAAGTGATTTATTCGAGAGACAAATCTCCGATGGAGATGCTCTTTGAGAACATTTGTCGTTTCGAGCAACTACGGAGCGAGTTGGTTCGTTGGTTAGACGGAAACATACCTGAAGGCGAAAAAATTAGAAGTATTAAGAGACTCGATGACTTACGTGGAAGGATGAACCAAATTATACAAGTTTGATTGTTGTAATCAGTTAGAAATGTTGTTTTTAAATATTGTGGTTGTCGCGCAAAAAGTCAATTGTTGATCAAAAGTCAATTATTGTATAAAATGTCAATTTTGTAGCCTTTGTACATGTATGGACTTTGAATGTGATTGTATGAAATGATATTTGATATTTGATATTTGAATGCATTGACTGTTTGAAATGAATTGTATGGATATGAAAGATATTGAAATGAATGAACATGATAACATGAATCAATGGATACAAAATTTGAATGAATCAAGGCCTAAGGACCAAAATGGATAATGATTAGGACCTATCCAATGATTCATTGACCAAACACCAATTAAAATGGCATGGAATAGACTAAGTGATGAACTTGATGAATATTTAATCATGGATCAATAGACATGACCATAACTTGGATGACCAATGCCAAGCATGAAACAAAAACTCTAGCAAGGTCCAAGATGTACAATGAATTGGGTCATAATCAAAGATTGATAGACCAAACAATAATGGCAATGCAAATGGCATAATGACATTGGCCAGATGAAATAGGTTAGGCATGGACTAGGCATGAGGATATGATTAGAGGATATGATTAGATGCAATGCTAGGGATGAATTGAATCAAGTGGAAGTTGTGATGTTGTGAAAATGGGCTTGAACCAATGAACATAGACAAGCAAAAGATGAACATGTAAGGCCATGAAGTGAATGCTAAACCGACCAAAGAAACCTCCATAATAGACCATGAACAATTGGGCCTTGAATAGATCTTGATCAGACAAGTGAAGCATACACAATGGATGATACAACAACCATATGACTATCAAACACCACAACAATCATTTCAACATTTCCTCGACGCATCATTCCCGTCAATGTCTTCCTTCAATCCTCATGGTCACCCTCCAATAACTCAAACACAACCCAACTACTATAGCATGGGTCACGAACTCAGCTATGGCGGTAGCGCTTCATTGTAGGTGGTGGTGATGTTGTTGGACCCTCAAATCCTCAAACACCTGGGGTGAATCATCAACGTGGGTTAGGGTCACGCGTTTGAGTAGCTAGGGGATGTGGTACCGGAGGTCGGTTAGGTCATCCCGATCAACATTAGTTTTATGGTCTTCGTATGTAAATGCATATTAATATTAATATCAATTGGTTGGATTTCGACTTTTATAAAAAATATACATTATTTTTCAAAACAAAATACACAACACACATAGGTGTCAGATCAATGACGCCTCCTTTAAAACCTAGCACACAGACGTCAATTGGATTGGCAGCACTAAGTGCATAAGTCAGTCCAATTGGCGCCACCTCTTTAACTTAAAGAGCATGCGCTAATTCATTTGACGTCACATCTTCAAAGTGAGGTAATTTGTGAATTAATCTGAAAAAATGGATTTTTTTGAATTTTTTTTTAAAATAGATTAGTTGAGTAAAAAAAACTCGAAAATCATGATATTAACCCATAATAATACAATAATCAGTGGATATCATTGTTTAAGACTTTTAACACGTCTGGGACTTGTTCACTTAACATACACTAGAAGGGCATAGACTTCCAAGGTTGACTGACTTCGCCACTTGCATGTCTTTTATATGTGCACTAACTTCATTACAAGGTTAGTTTCCACCGTACATATTTGTACTTACAACTACAGGGAACAATTCAACCAACGGTTTAGAAAAGCATCCAATGGATTTTTGGTTTGACCAATGAATGAACAAATACACTAATTAAACAACACATATGTGTACTTACTAGGAACAATTTAACCAACGGTTTAGAAAAGCATCCAATGCAATATCTATTTGACCGATGAAAAAACTAGACACAGAAAAGAACACATGGTTTCAATACCATGTTAGTGGTTAAGGAATATATGGATGAAAGTCACCATAACTTTTAATAAATTTTCACCACATGATCAATTCAATGGCTTCATATTAGTTTACTATTTTTATTTTATTTTTTAAAAAATTAATTAATTAAATATATTTTTGATTAAATAAAATCAATTTTACTTAGACTCGTCACGATTGCAATCCACCCACCACCATCCAGTCTTCTTGCCATCACACTGGATGTTGGTGCCGGACTGAACCGCTTCAGTGAAGTTCACCACCCATCAATTTTTTCTTCTTTTATATTCATTGTGAGTTTGAAGTCTTAGAATGATTTATATGTGTGGTGTTTGGTTGATTGACAATGTTCTTCTTTTCATTTAGAATCTTGTGGTTGATATAATATAAATGGTGTTTGGTTCATTTTGACATTGTGTTTTTACAAAATCAAACCTAATTTTTTTTTATTTTTAACATGTATTTGAAATATGTTAGAGGTTCTTTAATGTTTGGGCTCTTTAATTTTTTTCAACTTAATTGTCAATATTACTTTAAACATCCATATCTCATGCTTACTAATATTAATTTTTTAAAAACTATTTTTCAAATTGTTTTATTTAGATAATGACTTCTTTAAATGATGATTGAATGCCAAAAATTGGTATGGGATTTGACAATATAGAACAAGCAAGTCAACTTTGACTTGCTTATAGTGCACATGTCAGTTTTGGAGTTAGAAAACGTTATGCAAACAAGAATAAAGACGACATGATATCATCATGCAGGTTTGTTTGTTTTAGGAAGGAGTACGAAAGAGAAAGAATATATATGCTTTTGTTAGCACTCACCGAGCTGAGACTAGAACTGATTGCAAAGTTAGAATTTCACTTGTATGTAATAATGAAAAATTGGTCATCCATGAATTTGTAGAGGAACATAATCATTCTCTATAATCTCTTGAGACAACACACATGCTTGAAAGTCATAGAAAAATAACAGAAGTACAATCGTATGAGATTGATTTGACTGATGACTCCGGATTAAGGCAGAAGTCAACATTTCAACTTATGAGCACGCATGCAGGGCATAGAGCTAATATAGGATTTACACGAGTGGATGTTAAAAATTACATCAATGCAAGAAGACAAAGAAGTATGGAGTATGGTGAGGCTGGATGTCTTTCACAGTATTTCCAACGACAATTATTAGAGAATCTGTCTTGCTTTCATGCATATCAAATGGATATAGAAGAACAAATTACTAACGCGTTTTGGTGTGATGCGAATATGATTTTTTATTACAGGTATTTGGTGATGTTGTGTCTTTGAACACTACATATTGTACTAATCATGCGAATAGATCACTTGCTCTATTTTGTGGTTTCAATCACTATAGGGGTTCGATAACTTTTGGTGCAGTCTTATTGTATGACTAGACAATTGAGTCATTTAAGTGGTTGTTTAATACATTTTTGCAAGCACATAACAACAAGAAGCCAAAGACTATATTCACTGATCAAGATCAAGCAATGGCCAAAGGACTTGCTGAAGTGATGCCTGAGACTCACCATGGCTTATGCACTTGGCACTTATTGCAAAATGGAATTAAACACCTTGGAAACCCGATAAAGGGAGGAAGTTGTTTTTTAAGATATTTTAAAAAATGCATGTATGATATTGACATTGAAGCAGATTTTGAAACAACTTGGACCAACTTGATTAACGACTATAATGTTCATGAAAATAATTGGATCAAATCAGTTTATGCTATAAAAAAGAAAGGGGTTTCATGTTATATGAAGGAAACATTAACACTTGGCATGAGAAGTACTCAAATCAGTGAAAGTTTGAATGCTCACTTTAAATCTTGTATGAAATCGAATATGGATATCCTACAATTCTTTAAACATTTTGAACGAGTTGTTGAAGAGAGGAAATGAATTGAGGTGTGAGTATAGGTCCTCACATAAGCTTACAAGGTTAATATATGAGATGTCACCAATTCTAATAAAAATGGGAAAAGTATATACATACACTGTATTTGAGTTGTTTCAAAAGGAGTTTAGGCAATTTTCAGCTTTATCGATATCAGAGAGAAATGAGTCTCACACTTTATGTGAATATGTTATTTCTATGGAGAACCAAGAAAGATATTGGAGAGTGTCATATGATCATGCTTCAATTTCCATTACTTGTAATTGTAGAAAATTTGAGACAATTGACATACTTTGTTCACATGCATTGAAAGTGCTTGAAGTCATGGTTTGAAATTGCGGACCACATCACTTGATGCGGCCGCAATATTGCGGTTGCAACCTGCACAACATCGGCAACAGACCGCAATTGCGGTGTGAATGGAAATCACACGCAAAAACTGCATCACTGCCGTAACTTTGCCGCAACATAACGGTAATTACCGCATCAGAACTGTGTTTCTACCGCAATAGACTGCAACACATGATTCTCATACACAATTCAATTTTGATTTAAAAACAAAACTAAAGAATCAGAATCTTTTATGCAGGAAATGAATCTAAAAAGCAGGAATATTACCTTTATGTCAAATTTTCTTCTGCATCAAGATTCTAAATACAAAAACTAATTACTTTATGTCATTCTATCTGCTCCATTAAGATTCCAAATGCAAGAAGAAATTTTTTTTTATTGTATTTGCTTCAATAATATTACATTCACTAATTCATACCTTCAAGACTTCATGTTCATCTTCTTCTCTCTTGGTTGCATTTTGTGAAGCAGAACTGAAAAAACTCATATTTACTTCTCCAATTTCATCCATTTTAAGGTCTGAACTTTGAATTCTACTCCACTCTCTCACTTCACTCATATTCTTTGCAGTAGTTTGTTGTTGTAATAGATTTATGGTAGATTTCCTTTTAGTATATTCTTCACTCAATTTCATCCATTGTAGTAGATATGTGGTGACTGGTTTTTTTCATTTCTGTTACAAGAGTGTGAGACTGTGAGAGAGAAATAGAAAAAAATTACTTTATCATTGTTGTATTGTATGGGACACGGCAAAGTATTGGTGGAGTGAGAGAGTGGGGTAGTAAACATTATCATTGTGTTATTTATTTTATTTTATAAACTCTATCACTTGTACTTTTTATTTATTATTTAAAATTTTAGCTAAACTTTTAGTGAATGGGTGGGAGGGAGTTTAGAGAGGGAAACTAGAGAGAATAAATTTTAGTGAATAAATGAGAAGGAATTTATAGAGGGAATAAATTTTATTAGTTAAATTTTTAAATTGTATTAGTGAATAAATGGAAGAGAATTTATAAAGGGAATAAATTTTTTGTGAATGAATTTGAATAATTTTAATTTTTTTAAGAATTTATAATCTTGTGTCTTTTAGTTAATTATGTAACCATTAAAAAAAGTTAATTATTAAATTTTATTCATCCAATACTTAAAATAAATATTTTATTTTTTTGACAAACACTTTTTGTTTATTTAAATTAATTAACTAAATTTTAAAGAGAATATTTTATTTTATTTAAATTTTATATTTATAACTAATTATTTATATATCCAATTAATAGGTATTATTGAATAATGCCTCCGCGAGAACAATTTCCTACAAAAGGTTTGGATGGTGCTCCAAATGAGGATATTGGATGGTATTTTAGAACATCAAAACCCGAAAATCGCAATAATGTTTGTTGCAAACTTTGTAATGTAGTAATAAAAGATGGCATTACAAGACTCAAGCAACATATAACACACATGAAAGGACAAGTTGCGGCTTGTGGTAGAGTAACAACTATGGTTAAAGAAAATATGATACAACTTTTACTTAATTCAAAAGCGAAAAGAAATGATTCTAAGAGAAGAAAAGAAGAATTTGAAGAATATTTAAGAGGAGATGATGAAGATGCAGACGAAGATGTGAATACTCTTATTGATGATCAATTGAAATATGCAACACAAGAAAGCCTTAGATCACACAAAGAATGGGAAAATATGCAGCAGTTCATACGGGAAACAAGAGCTTCTGAAAATTCATATGAACATGGTGGAAGCTCTCGTGTCAGTGTTAGTGAGGCTGAAAGGCTGAAAGGCTAAAAGACATCTCTTTTTCTTTGTGATCTACTAATATTGATCTTGTTAGGAGGCAAAGTATGAAGCAACCAAGAGCTGGCAAATGATTTTTGAAGACTTGGAGAAAAAGACTTGGAGAGGTTGTAAGTAAATTTATAATTTACGAGTGTTTGCCTATGAATTTATCTAACTCTCCTTGGTTGCATAATTTGATTTATACTACTTCTGAAGTGGGAAAAGCCAAATGCCCAACTCCTTATGAAATCTCAAATGTTTACTTAAAAGCTGAATATAAGGAAATGTTAGAGTGGATAAATAGTATGAAAATAACTTGGCAAGAAAGACAAACAACAATAATGTGTGATGGTTGGACAGACAGTATCAACCATACTCATATTATGAATTTCTTGGTATATTGTCATAAAGGTACTGTATTTTGGAAATTTGTTGATGCTTCTGATGTTGATAGTAGAAACACTGACTACTACTTTCAATTATTGGATAAAGTTATGGAAGAAGTGGGTGAAGAGTATGTAGTTCAAGTGGTAACAGACAATGAAGTCACATTAAAAGCAGTTGGTCAAAAGCTTATGGAGAAGAGGCCACATTTATACTTGTCTTCTTGTGCAACTCATTGTTTAGATCTTTGTTTGGAGGATATAGGAAAAAATAAAAGCATACATAATTTATTAAGTGAAGCAAAAATGGTGACAACCTTCATCTATAACCACACATATATTGTGAGTCTCATGAAAAAATATACAGGTGGTAGAGATATTGTTCGTCCTGGTGTTACCCGATTTACAACACAATTTCTACAACTTCAAGCAATTGTGAGACAAAAGGAAGGTCTTGAAAACATGTTCAATTCCGAAGAATTTACAAAAACAAAATATGGTAAAGAAAAGAAAGGACCGGGATATGAAGCAAGGAAAATTGTTATGAGTAGGGACTTTTGGAGTAAGGCTAATGATATAATGAAAGTATTTGAGAAAATTGTAAAAGTTTTTAGACTAGTTGATGGTCATGAGAAACCAACAATGAGTTTCATATATGAAGCCATTGATCGGGAAAAACAAGCAATTCAACAAAATTCTCGTTATCATTCCAAATATAATGATATCATTGAGAAGCGTTGGAAATTCATGCATTCTGATCTTCATTCTGCTGGTATGTGGATATATTCTATAATTTTAATTTTGTCATGAAATTTAAATTTATAAATCATATCCGTAATAACGGATTTTCACTTCAAGGTTATTTTCTTAATCCATAATTTCAATATGGAATTGAACATGGAAAAGTTGTAAAGAAACATTTAATGGAACAACTAATGTAATCATGAAGATAGAAAGAAACATGGATGATCAAATCAAAGCTTTAAACCAAGTAAGTAATGGATATTATATTTTCATTTGATAAATTATTTATTAAGAAATTTGTTTATGTACTTATATGTTTTGTTATATTACCTAGTTAACACTTTTTAGAGAAAAGAGTGAAACTTTTGGTACACCTCTAGCTCAAAAATCTTGGTTTAAAATAGATGCATGTAAAATAATTTTTTTTTTATAATTTTTTATAAATATAATTTATTTTTTTAATATAATAAATAATGTTCTTTTTTTCTTCTTTGAAAAGCCCAATGGTGGGAATACCATGGTTCGTGTGCTCCTGAACTTCAACGTTTGGCTATGAAAGTTGTTAGTCAAACAACCTCTGCCACAAACTGTGAGAGAAATTGGAGTACATTTAGCTATATCCCCGTATTACAATATGAAGTTGAGAATGAGGGATAAATTAAGGAAGATTCAGGAAAAGATAGAAGCAAATTTTGATCCGATAAATCTTGACTATATATTTCAAGAAGATTCGTTATCTCATTGGATAAAAGAGAGGGAAAATCCATTATTGAATGGAGTTCAAAATACATAATAGTTGCCGATTGTTGATACAGATGATGAAAATGTTGATGATAATAGTGAAACTAATGAAAGTGGTGGTGGTTTAAGTCCACCAAGCAGTAATAGTGGTGATGGGGGTGGTAATGAAGTGGATAATGGACGTGAAGGTGGTGATGATGAAGGAGAAGATGATGAACTTGATCCATATCATGAAACACCACCAAATTATAGGCGTTATAGGAACTTGACTGATATGGATCGTTCTGACAACTTGTTAATTGAGACAAGAGGAAATGTGTCACAATCTGGAAGAAAGAGGAAAAGGAAACAAAATGTTCCACTTGAAGATTCTTCCTCTTCTAGTATTGCTCCTAGTTTTAGTGATTTTGGGATTGATGATTCATCACAAAGTAGTCAACAATCTTATCCACCTGTTTATCAATATTCATATTTCAACTCTTATAACCAATATCCTAGTGATCAAGCTCATCCGTACTACCAACAATCAACGAATTATCACAATCCTTATCATCAACAATCAAGTGGTGATTTTTTTTTGTTATGTCTTTGCACAAGGAGCTACACAAGATGATAGTCAGAGTGAAAATAAAAGTTATGCTCCTTCACGTCATTCCACTATGTGGTAGAAAGAGACATGTAAGTTATATTTTAAAACATTTGAACTTATATTTAGTTAACTCTATGTGTGAAAAGTCTTAATATTATATGCAATTTTAAGATACTAATTAGGAGTTTCATCATTTTTTTTTTTGCAGTGGACATCTTTATGTGACAAAATGATGTTGTTTTTCACCATCAAGATTGCAATATATGACATTAATATATTTTTGTCTATAGTCCTTTTTATTTTAAATAAATTGTAACTTATATTATGTGCTTATGTTTGATTAAACTTACAATATTATTTATGATAATGTTTGTTTCATTAGAATTCAACTTAAATTATACATAAATTTGATACAATATTTTAAAAGTGAATTAAAATTAATACACAATAATAAATAGAAGAAACATAAATAATTACAATAATTTTATAATTTCACGTTGCAATGTGCAACGCAGTGACAACATTGGCCGCAATCGCAACCATATTTGCAGCCGCAACCATAATTTAAAACCATGCTTGAAGCGAATGATGTTAAGTGCATTCCTCATGAGTATATTTTAAGGATGTGGACAAGACATGCTCGGTAAGGCATCGTGCAAAATTCTAGGGGAAAAGAGGTTGAAGTCGATCCAAAATTGTCTAGGAGATGAATGTTCAGACATGTTGTTTCTAAATTCATAAAGGTGGCAACATCATGTGAAGAAGGGGACCTCAAGATTGTTGATGATAATGTGGATCTCATGCATAGGAAAATAATTGAACGTCTGTCACAAGACAAAGAAAATCATAGCCATGATAACCCGACATTTCCAAGTTCTAATGTTATTCTACCAAAGAGATTCAAGAAACGTACTCTCTTAAAGGGGAAATTACAAAAGCGACATAAAAGTTGGGTAGAGAAGCAATCTATTGCAAAAAAAAAGAAGCTCCAACTAAAAGGTAATCATGTAGTCAAGCCTCTCAGGTATACAATTTGACATGTAAATCGTTTATTTTAATTTTACATGTATTATGACAATGCATGAAATAACTATTAATTTTATATGATTATTTTAGGATAAAGAACTAACAAGTCATATGGCCGAGGAAGTATCATGTTCGACACCTCCAGCTTATGAGCTCCGACAAACACAAGATGTCCAATTTAATTTTACAACGCTTTTGATGGTAATATAACTTTCATTTGAAAAAATAAATATCCTTAAATTTAACTTATCATGATGTTAATTAGTGTTTTTTTAAATTTAACTTAGTTAATAGATCATTAAGTTGTATTTTTTTTGTATATTATGACACTGTTATGAACTTTTATTACACTGATCGAAGTATATTTTGGTATGTATAAAATCTATAGAAAATTGTTATGACAATACATAAAAGTAGGGGTGGCAAAACGGGTCTGGTCCGTTGGGCATGTCCGTTTTTCCCGCACTTTAGGCCTTCACCCTCTAATTTGTTCGCCCCGCCCCGCCATGTTTTTTTCGCGGACTTTTGAGGGAACACACATTTAGATAAGTTTTTGTGTTTTTAGGTTTCAGGCCCGCATCCTCAACTATGTTCGTCCTGCCCCATATTTTTGCAGGCTTTTGCGGGACGGGCCTAAATGGGACGGGCATGTTCATTTTCCACCCCTACATAAAAGTATATTTTGGTATCTATAAAAACTTATAGGAAATTGTTATGACAATGCATGAAATTAATATGTAAAAGATTATTGAAGTTGGATATGTAAAGAATGTCAATATATAAAGTAAATTTTTATTATAGTGCAGGAAATCTTATGAGTATGCTTCTCATTGGTATTAATTGAATGCTTTTTATGAAAGTGAAATTTTATTACAGTGCAGGAAATTACATTTTGTGGGTTAATGGGAATACTACTTTCATTCATATTGTTTTATTTCTTGTTCAGGCGGTATATACTACCTTCATTCATAATGCTTATGTTTAAATTGATACTGGAAATGACATTTACTTGCAATAATTGCCTTAAATTGTAATACTCGTAGGAAATTGTAATGAAGCAAATTATCTTATTTCATTATATCCAAAAATGTTACAAAATGACAATACATGAAATATTATAAATGACAGTGCAGAAAATGTTACACAATCACACTGATAAAAAATAATGCTACAAGAGATGTACAATTCATCATGTCCTCTAACTAAATTACACATGTCCTATTATTCTATAATTCTAATAATCTAACTTTGCAGAGTTATTTTGATGTATTTTTTGCATTTATTATGAACATCCTTGTAGAAAGTTGTTTTCTTAACCAATGCTGAAAGTTGCTTTTAATATCCTTGCAGAGTTGTGAAGACATGTGCTTAGAAGCTTTTTTAAAAACAATAACACATCAGATAATGTAAGTTCAATATTCACTTTTCACGTGCTCACCAGCTTCATCAAAACAATACAACATAAAAAACAAATTGTATAAAAAACAACAACACAACACTAATTTTAAAAAGGAGAACCATTTAGAAGTCAAAAACAAATATTTATACACAATCCACTTAGCAGCAACAAAATAACACATATAAAAAAATGGCATGATCAGTGGACAAATCTTGCAATTAAGAAATTATCATGAATTTAGACCCACCAGCATGGCAGCAACAACATGCACGTTCGAATGACCTTGAAATTAACTTCATTGTTGGTGGCGGCGAAAAGAAAGGGCGATGACAACGACGAGTACGAGCATGTTGGTGGTGAAGATAAGAGACGGGACGGTGTCGGCGAACATAATGGTGGCGGCGAGATGAAACCATTCAATGTTTCTATTTTATGGTGGCGACGACGAAAAGAATGGATCGGTCTTCCCCTTCCATGTTTCCATTTGACCCGAAACAAAACAAAACAAAATATATGTTTTTATACGAAAAAGAAAAAACCGTGTGGCTTTTATGTGAAACGTTAGATTGATCGAATGGTGGATGTTGGATGAAAGTTACGGTAACTTTCCCGGACTAAAGTCAATGAATATATGCTTTTAAGACTTGTTACCATTTAGTAATGGATATATATATACATATATATATATATATATATATATATATATATATATATATATATATATATATATATATATATGGAATTTTCCAATGCTTCTCATCAACCAACCAACTATCATTTTCAAAAGCATTACTATCTTTGTCCATGCTAACAAAAATTAATTTCTAGTTTGTATCAATTAAAATAGAAAGATGAGTATAGAAAATTTAGATGGTGTTACCAGTATCCACTTCCTTGATCGACTCAACACAAACAATGACGGTCTTCTCTCTTATGATGAGATGTTGAAGGAGCTCCAAGGTCGGAGACTTTTTTATGTAAGCGACAATATTTATTGATCAATTATATGAAATTAGAACATCAATACTTACGTGTTGAAGTCATGATTCGTGCTCTTAAAAAGATGAATGACTGGATCTTCCTCTATATCTCACGCTCATATTCACAACTCTCAATGGGGGTATAAGTTGTGGAGTCGTCAGTTATATTTCAGATTCTTGTGATTACAAAGGGGAGCATATAATATATATAACCCTAGTCCATACCCATTATGGGTCAAGGGTTAAAGTCTATACTTTTGCTCACACCAATCAGGTTTCAGATACTCAACCTTTAATTAAAAAGATCACTTAATCAATAAAAAATCTTATTTATGCACCCCCATCAGAATCATGATTAACTTGTTTTTTTACAAACTAAACAACAATTGATTACAACCCACAAAAGTTAGATAAAGCTAACATTCTCCCACTTGGGCAAAATCAAGTGTGTAATTTTTATTTTTAAAATACATTTTGAAAATGACTCTCGGATTAATGACAAATTTCTTAAAATGCGGCCGCATTTTAAGAAAATGCATGATTCTAGGTGTAATGTCTAAATATGACTTCATCCAACAAAAGTCAAGCAATATTGAATCGCAACGATTATTATATCCTTCATTGACATAAAACCTCTCGGGGTTACAAATAGTACGAACTCCATCAACTAGTCATCAGTGTGAAGTGTGGCAAGAAAATAGTATGTTAATGTGATCCAACAACCAACTGCTATTTTCTTTGTCAGTCCTTAACAATTTCTCTCAAATTCATTAAAGAAAGAGAAATTGTATAGTTTTACAAACCATAGTGCCTCAGCTCCAATATGGCATCAACCACTGGGACAGTGGTCCCGACAACGCCGAGATTAAAATCATACCTCAGCTCTAATATGGCATCGACCACCGGTAGAGTGGTCCCGAAGATGCCGAGCTCAAAATTATAACACTACCTCGAACTTCAAACTAGTGTCGACCAAAGGTACGGTGGTCCCAATGACACTGAGTCCCAGTTTTAACAATTGACATATAAATAAACAATGATAAATAATAATAACAATATTCATTGTAACATCAATTTCTCAAAATAGAAATTACTTGACAATCCAACACTTAAAGTGTCAATGATAAGAAAATGGCATAAAGAACAAACTCCCACGAACCAAGTACATCAAAAGAACTCAGAATGCCCATTCTCTCAACATGGTTTTTGAATACAAGGGGCCTAAGTCCCTTAGTTAGGGGATCAACTAGCATGAAACCAGTACCAATGTACTCAACAACAATGTTATTTTTCTTTACGATATCTCTGACTGTCAAATACTTCAATTCCAAATGCTTAGAACCGCTAGAAGTTTTATTATTTTTAGAGTAGAACATAGTTGCACTGTTATCACAGTAAATCTTTAGTGGCTTGGCAATGGAATCAACAATACGAAGTCCAGTCACTAAATTTCTCAATTAAACAGCATGAGTGGCAGTAGCATAACAAGCAACAAACTTTGCCTGCATAGTATAAGAGATGACATGAGTTTTCTTTTTACTCATCCATGATATCACACCTCCAGCCAACATAAATATGTAATTAGAAGTAGATTTCCTATCATCAACACACCCATCAAGATCAGAGTTAGTATACCCAACTATTTCCAAGTTGTCAACTCTTTTAAAAACAAACATATACTCTTTAGTTCTCTACAAATATCTCATCACTTTCTTAGTAGAAATCCAATGATAATTCCCAGGATTAGACTGGTATCGTCCCAAGATGCCAACTATGAAAAAAAAGTCAGGCCTAGTGCATACTCGAGTATACATCAAGTTTCCCAATGCACTATCAAAGGGTTTTCCCTTCATCTTTTCCCGCTCAATCTCATTTTCAAAACATTGATCTTTAATGAATTTGTCTCCTTTAGTAATTGGAATATCCCCTGACTTACGGTTCTGCATATTGAACCTCTCCAAGACTCTATCAATATAAGCCCTATGTGACAAGACAAGTACACCGTATGATCTATCTTTGTGTATTTCAATTCCCAACACAAAGGATGCTTCACCAAGATCTTTCATATCAAAGAAATTGATAAGCATAAGTTTGGTCTCATGAAGTAGACCAGGATCACTACTGGCAAGTAAAATATCATCAACATACAACATGAGAAAAATGAACTTGCTCCCACTGTCCTTAAGGTAGATGCATTGATCGACTTTATTTTCTTTAAAACCCAATGAAGTAACCACCTTATCAAATTTCAAGTACCATTGTTTGGAAGCCTATTTCAAACCATAAATCAATTTTCTCAATTTACAAACTAAATGCTCATTACCACTTGACACAAAACCCTTTGGTTGTTGCATGTACACCTCCTCATTAAGACCACCATTCAAAAAAGTTGTCTTAACACCCATCTGGTGTAACTCTAAGTCAAGATGTGTTACAAGGGTCATAATGATTCTAAAAGAGTCTTTAGTGGAAACAGGAGAAAAAGTTTCATTAAAATCAATCCCCTCTTTTTGTGTGAGGCCTTTAGCCAAAAGTCTTGCCTTAAACCTCTCAACTTTACATTTTAAGTCCTTCTTTGTTTTGAATATACACTTGCAACCAATCGCCTTACAGTTTCTTGGTAACTCCAATAGTTCCTAAACATCATTATTTGCCATGGATTTCATTTCATCATGCATTGCATTTGTCCACATGCTAGATTGAGAACAAGTAATACCTTCTAGATAATTTTTAGGATCAATAACGATACCAACATCATAAGCATACTCACTAAGATAAACTACAAAATCATTAGTAATAGCAGGTTGCTTTTGTCTTACTGACCTTCTAACATGAATTTACTCAACTGGCTCAGCAGGTTGTGTAACCTTGGCCATAATAGGATGATCACCTACATTATCAACAAGTGATTCAACCATATTTTTAACTGGATGTTCAGCCACATTCTCATTTCTATTTAAACCTCCACGAGTAGTGGATGGGCTAGCCTTATCAAAATTAGGCAGTGGAAAAGTAACAACGTCGGGCATAACAGAATCAATATTATCATATGCAATGACATGCTTAACAACATCAAGCTCAAGGAACTTTGCATGCATGGACTCCACAATTTTATTACCTCTACTAGGACAGAGGAATATGTATCCTCTAGCTCAATCTGGATATCCAATGAAAAAACAATGACTGGCCTTTGGGTCAAGCTTTGTCTCAAAAGGATTATATATTTTAACCTTTGCGGGGCAACCCCAGACATGGAGATGGTTCAAATTGGATTTTCTACCTGTCCAAAGTTTAAAAGGGTGTTTTTGGAACTGATTTACTAGGAACTCTGTTTAGTATATAGAGAGAGATGTTTTTAAAGCATCACACCATAAAAATTATGATAAATTACACCTACTAATCATGCTTCTCATCATATCCTTAAGAGTGCAGTTTCGTCTTTCAGTCACACCGTTTTGTTCAGGAGTATCATGCATGGCGTATTATGGAACAATTCCATAATCTTGTAAGTATTTTTCAAAAGGCCTAATGTTTTACCCAGTAGAATCATATCTACCATAATAATCTTCACCACGGTCATAACGCACCATATTTATCACATTTCCTAGTTGCTTTTCAACCTCAATTTTGAAGATTTTAAACTTTTCAAGTGCTTCTGATTTTTCCTTAATCAAATAGAGATAGCCATACTGGTAAAAATCATCAATGAAAGTGATAAAATATTTATTATCATAAATAGTGGGATAAAGTGGGTCGCTAATGTCTGTATGAATTTTTTTTCCGAAGGTGTGAACTTCTAGTTGAACCCTTCTTATTGGTCTTAGTAAATTTTCCTCTAATGCGATCCACATAAGTCCCTAAATCATTTAAATCTAAGGAAGGTAAAATATAATCTCTAATTAACCTTTCAACTCTTTCTTTAGAGATATGGCCTAAACGCTTGTGCCACAACAAAGAGGATTTTTCTCTAATTTTAGACCTTTTAGCAATGGAGCTTTCAACATTCAAGGATGATGAAATCATATCACAATCCAAAGATGACTTATATAAACCATCCAACAAGATACAATTACCAACAACTTAAGAAATCAACATCAAATTTACATAAATAGTCCTCTTAATAACACACAAGCTAAGTCAGTCACTCCTCTCCCACTTAGCTAATTTTTATTTCTCTTCAGATGTACTCTAATCATTGATCACGGGTTTGATTTCACATAATGTCATGTCAAGATCATCAATCCCTAATGAAAATTCTAAGTCTTTCTTTCATTTCTTAAAATTAGACTCATTCATTAGAACAATTGTTCATAGAGAATGTCATTGTTGAAGACAAAATAAGAATGCATTAGAACAAATGATAAAGGAAAGACATAGCTTTAATGAACATAAGATATCATGAAGAGGCCAACATTATCACACAATCCCCTTTGGATGGAATGCGCAAACCCATGTCACAATCAAGGTCAGAACCTCATATGAGTTACTCAATGAGCATACATTGAGTTCAAAAATCTATCTCCTTTGGATAGATAAATTCTCTAAACCAAAACACCTCCAACAACTTCATCCATAAATTTCAAGAATAAGCTACTCAGTGAGCATACATTGGATTTGGAAATTTATCTTCTTTGGGAAAATAAATCCTTTAGACCAAGGCATCTCCAATAGTTATATTCTTAATTAATTACAATCTCCACATACAATTGTCTTCTTTTGGGAAGTCAATTATAGTAATGACTACAAATCATTTCTCAAACTACAAAGAGACTTTTATAAATTAAAATGAGTGAGTTCACTTTGATGGTAATCACACACAATTATATATATAAGTTCTTGTATGTGAATCAAATTTCTCTTGCAAAAAATAAAATCATGAACCAGACATGAAATTCAACAATATATTCTAATAAATTTTGTCATCAACAATGTCAAACTCAATAGAAGGGATATTACACAGTATCTCATAATATTTGACAAGCCAGATATATCACAAATTTATATAAACTAATATGTTTTTAATAAAATATCCAAGATAATACAATTAAAAATAGAATTTAATTGGTATGCACTAACAGTGTAAATATTTTTTACACTGTCAATTAATCACAATTACTGATTCATTTGAAAGATTTGGCTTTTATTTTAACCATTTAAAAGGTAATACAAACGGATGGTTATGATGCATTGACATTGTAAAACATTTTACACTGGCAGTGCATAACAATTAAAATTCCATGCATTTATTGTATTGACGTGAGGACAAAATAAACAATTGACGGTATTGTGTGTGCAAGTTCTGTCTCGTATACTATATTTAATTGGTTTTATATGTATCCATTATAATAAAATCTTATCATATGCATAATTTTGTTTGAGAAAAGCAAATTCTTAGATATAAGAATGCTAAAGTAATCTATCTACTACATAATTATTGAAGGTGAGAAAAACAAGAAAGGGGGGTTTGAATTGTTTTGGAAAATAAGCGCTTTTGCAAAATAAAATCACACAGGATTTTATACTGGTTCGCTTATAACACAAAGCTACTCCAGTCCACCCGGCCAAGGTGATTTCGCCTTCAACAAGGACTTAATCCACTAATCTTGAAAGATTATTACAACCAACGTCTAAGAGAAAGATCTCTTAGTCCTCTCAAGTATACAGACTGCGCAGAGTCACTTGAGGAATTAAACAATTTAGGTAAAAACAGAATTTGTAATCTAGAGTGCTTCTAGGATAAAGCAAGTATTATAACAATTATAGCAAATAAGAAATTTCACGTTATGAGCAAAAGCTCGTGAAAGATTAGAGAGAGAGTAGAGTAATTCTGTGCGTTCAGGTGTGTCTCTCAATGAGGTTCGCCGCTCTTTATATATAGGTGAAAAACTACCGTTGTAGTGATGGCAGATATTTAGTCTTGATGAGAGTTAAATGTCATTACTTCGTTGTTTCTTGCCAAAACAAGTTTGTCTCCCTGAATAACTTCTTTCCAAATATAGTTCTTTCCATTTGAAGTTGAAGTTGCCGTTATTCTTTCTGGATAAGGAAATCCATTAACAGAGTCTGTGTTACTCTCTTAATCTGAGATCTTGAGATATTGCTTCAGAGCTTCTGAGAGTTCTGATCCCTTTAGAATTCTGATGTTGTCTTTAGATGACATTGAGAACTTCTGGAATTCTGATATACCGTTGTTCAGAGTCAGAGCTTCTAGAGCGCGCTTCTTCTTCAGATGCTTCTGCTATTCTGATATGTTGTTTTGCTTAGAGTCAGAACTTCTAGAGCGCATTTCTACTTCAGATGCTTATGATCTTCTGGTAATTTGTATCTGATTTGATTCTGTATCTGATGTCGCGATCAGATTCCTTTCTTTTTGTTTAGAGTCCTGCATACTTAGAAACTTTTCGTTAGAGTGTCATTTTTGGTTTCATCCTTTGTTATCATCAAAATCTTGGAATCTGTTGTAGAACTATTTTTGTTCTTACAATCTCCCCCTTTTTGATGATGACAAAACAAACTCAAATGACAGATGAAACATTCAAAAAATAAGAGTTTATCAGATCAGATAGACGTGAGCTCCCCCTGAGATAGGCTAGGGAGTTCATAAGTTCTTACCAGAGCTTCAAGCAATGAAGTTTCTCGATACCTTTCTGCAATTTCTTAAGTCAAGTATTAGATAGATTTATTTTAGAGAATAATATGTTTGCAGAGTGCTTAAGGCTTTAGGCAATTTTTCATCAGAGCTATTTGATTTCTCCCCCTTTTTGTCAGAATAAAAAAGACATAGAAAAATAAAGCAGGAAGAAAATATATATATATATATATAGATCCAGATAAGAGAAAAGAAACATCAGAGACAAAGATAAGCAAAAACAACAAGCAAAAAATCCTAAGTGCCTAAGGGTTGGGAAGAGGAGGCATTCTCTAAAGCAGTTGAGTCAGCAGGTTCTGAATGTTGGCGTTGACTGAGTCCTGTTGATCCAATCTGGCTCGGACTTCCTTCTTCTCTTTCTGAAGCTCTTCAAGGGTCTTGAGAACCAGAGGGGCAAAGGTAGAGGACTCCCCCTGAGTCAGAGCATTCTGTTCTTCAGCGGCTTTAGCTTTAGCTTCGGCAGCAGTCTTTACTTCAGCTTCAGCAGCAGCCTTTGCTTCAGCTTCAGCAGCAGCAGCAGCGTCAGCTAGAGCTTTGGCTTCAGCTTCCCGTACTCTTTGAAGTTCTTCTTGTCTTTCTTTTTCTTCTTCTATCCTTCTGGCTTCTTCTTCAGCTTCTCTGGCCAAGCGCTACTGTAGTCTTGCCTCAGCGTCTCTAATGAAGTCGTTTCTGACTTGCTCAGAGATGTGCTTCAGTTTAAAGGCCTCAGATGTCATCCAGCCAATGACTCTGTTCCAGTGTGTCCTAACTGAGTCAGGATCATCATTGATACCAGAGTTGATGGTCAGAGACTTGACCTTTTCAACTGATGCTCCTGCAAACAACATAATTGCTTCCTCTAGGGTTGGCAGGGAATGTTCTGGTTCAGATGGTTGCGGTGGAGAGTTTAGAGGGCTTAGGTTGAGAGTTGGAGGTTCAGCGGAAGTGTTTGGAGGGGTAATGTCAGAGGTATTGAGGTCAGAGGATTGAACTTCAGATGGAGTGACGGTTGGTTATTCTGTGGGTGGTGAAGTTACTTCAGGTTCAGGTGGTGGTTGTTGTGAATTACGGTTCAGAGTTTGGAGTTGGGCTAGAGTGGGAGAAGTGGGGTCAGAGGGTTCTGTGTCAGAAGAAATGATAAAATAGGGAGGTGATTCTGGGGCTGAGGATGAGGAAGTGGTTTGATTCATTTCTTCATCTTCAGATAGTGGTAATGAGGTGTTGGCAAGATTGAATTTTGGTAGTGGTTGAGAGGTTCTGGTTGTTGAAGGAGGGGTTTCAGATGTGGTGTAGATGGGTGTTGGTAGAGGAGTAGAAGAAGCAACTTGCTGTATAGAGGGAGCAGTAGAGGCAGACTTACCAAAAGACTCTTGCAGAGGTGCTGGAGGTCTTGATTCAGAAGTTTCCCCTAGCTTCGCTTTCTTCGCCTTAGATGCCTTCTCAGATGGACCTCTTTTAAACCTCACGAAGTCTGGAGCTGATTCTGGCAGATCGCTCAATCTGAAATCTGAGATGTCCACTCCTTCATCCTTCAGACGTTGGAGATAGTGGAGAATTGCCTCTTTGGGTTCATCCCTGTAGAACTTACATAGACCATTTGGCATATCCCTCTGATCTTTTAAGGTTTCCCAAGAAGTGTCCAGAGTAGGTTTAACGTGAATCTTCTCCAGAATCCCCATGCTCTTCAGATTCCTGGAGTTCAGAGGCCTTCCAGTTTCTATTGCCAAGTCTTCCATGAGTTTGTGTTTAATCAGATGGTCCACGAGACCATTTTCTATCAGCACATCTGAGAGGAGTCTTCCCAGAGGAATGTAGGTTCTGGGTTTCATGTTATTCCTGGTTTCCCGTACAAAATCTCTGAGGTATTTGAAGAGGAGTGCAGGGAGGCAAAGCTTCAGACCTTTCTGAATACAATACAGAATACATTTCTGGTCTGTATTGATGTAATCTGATGAGTTTGATGTTGGGCGATGATGAATAGTTCCCAGAATGATTTTGAGCCACACCTGGAGATTCTGATGTAGTTCCTTGTTCTTTGAGGGATTGCCTTCTGTGTTGAGTTTGAAGATAGTGGGATTGATTTCATGAGCAATATATTTCGCCCTGGGATTTATGTTGTAAATTCTTCTTCCTCCAGCTTTCTCCATGTTTAGCAAGGCAGCGATTGACTTTTCAGTAATCACTATTTTTACACCCAAGACGTAGGAGACGATGAAATGATCATCAGCATCAGCAAATCTCCAGAATTCCTTAATAAGGTTTGGGTAAACTGGACCGTAGAGGCGTTGAAAGTAGTTTCCCCAACCTTGTTGATGAAGTTCTTCAGTGAGGTCTACGCCATTTCTCTTCATGTTGTTGAAATCTACCAGGGATTCACACAGCACGTCCAGTTTCTCAAAAGGAGTTGCATGATTTATATGAGGCTCACGTTCAAGAATGTGAGGCTCCTTGTAAACTGGTGTTGTGGTTACGCCTGTAACGGTTGGAGTAGATGTGCTTTGAGCTGCGTTGCTGGAGTTCATTTGCTGAGAATAGTTGAATACAGATTGTTGTTGAGAATCCATTGTTGATGAAGAACTGAGATGAATATCAACTGTTTGCAGAAATGCCTGAGAGAACTAGGTTTTAACAAGTGAGTGAGAGTGAAGTGTGTGTGAAATGTGAGAGGAGTGTTTAAATACCCAAAAGAAACGCATGCAAAACGACACGTAAATCAGAGTTAACACAAAAACCAAGTTAACACGTTTAGAGGGAGAAATGATTATGGCTCATTAATGAATGTCTAATCCCAACAGTATGCACACTGCTCGAGGAGATCTCAAACGTCTGTCCTTTGAATTACTTCTGGACAGCTGTCTAGAAGTTCCAAGGTTAGACGCAATTCACTCCACGTGTTTGCTTTATCTGATCTTCAGGAATACCAAACGAATGGTTCTTGGAGATTTCTAACTCAGATATCTTCTTAACTTGGTAGAAGTATCAGAGTCAGAGGCAGAAGCTCATTTGTTTATGTCAGAGTCTCATTTTACATCTTCAAAGGCACAATTTATTCAGGGCAATTTTGAATGTTCAGATTTTCTAAGATAAAAAGAAATCTATCTTCAGCTAAAGGCTTAGTAAAGATATCTGCCCATTGATGATCTGTATCAATGAACTTCAATGTTACTATCCCTTTCTGAACATAGTCTCTGATAAAATGATGTTTTATTTCGATGTGCTTGGCTCTGGAGTGTAGAATGGGATTCTTACTTAAACAAATGGCAGTAGTATTATCACAAAAGATAGGAATGTTACTCTCGAAGATTTGCAGATCTTCTAACTGATTCTTCATCCAGAGCATCTGAGTTGTGCACAGTGATGCTGAGATGTATTCAGCTTCTGCAGTTGATAGAGCGATAGTTGACTGTCTTTTGCTGGCCCAGGATATCAGATTGTTTCCTAGGAGCTGACAATTTCCAGATGTGCTTTTTCGTTCCAATCTATCTCCTGCGTAATCTGCATCACAGTAACCCGAAAGTCTATACTCTGATGTTTTCTCATACATCAGGCCTAGGTTAGGAGTTCCTTTCAGATATTTGAAAATTCTCTTAATTGCTGTTAAGTGAGTTTCTCTAGGATCTGATTGGAATCTGGCACATAGACAGACACTAAAGAGAATATCAGGTCGAGTAGCAGTCAGATAGAGAAGGGAGCCTATCATACCACGATAGAGCTTCTGACAAACTTGTTTACTAACTTCTTCCTTTTCAAGAATGCATGTTGGATGCATGGGATTCTTTGCAGAGTTGCATTCAGCCATGTCAAATTTCTTCAGAACATCTTTTATGTATTTGCTCTGATGAACGTACGTGACTTCTGAAGATTGGTTAATTTGAATTCCCAAAAAGAACTTTAGTTCTTGCATTAAGCTCATTTCAAATTCTGCCTGCATTAACTCAGAGAATTCTTGACAAACAGAGGCGTTAGCTGAACCAAAAATAATATCATCAACGTATATCTGGCATATCATGAGATCATTGTTAAGGTTCTTACAGAAGAGTGTGGAGTCAACTTTCCCTCTGATAAAATTGTGTTCCAGAAGAAAGTTACTTAAACGTTCATATCAAGCTCTAGGAGCTTGTTTAAGTCCATATAAAGATTTTTTAAGTTTAAAAACATGTTCTGGAAAATTTGGATTTTCAAAACTTGGAGGTTGGTTGACATACACTTCTTCTGATATGTAACCATTAAGGAATGCGCTCTTGACATCCATTTGATATAATTTTATAGAATGGTTTATAGCGAAAGATACAAGAAGACGAAAAGATTCTAACCTTGCGACTGGAGCAAAGGTTTCATTGTAGTCAATACCTTCTTGTTGACTGTAACCTTGAGCTACCAGTCGAGCTTTGTTTCTGACGACTTCTCCTTTCTCGTTCAGCTTGTTTCTGAATACCCATCTGGTTCCGATAACGTGAGTGCCTTTGGGTTTGGGAACAAGATCCCAGACATCATTCTTTGTGAATTGATCTAACTCTTCTTGCATGGCTGACACCCAGTCGTTATCTTGAAGTGCTTCATCACAGGACGTAGGCTCGATCAGAGACACTAGTCCCAGAGGAGTCTCTTCAGAGGTCTTGAAGGTAGATCTGGTTCTGACAGGTTCGTCTTTGTTGCCCAGAATCAATTCTTCAGATATGTTGAGGCGACTTTTAGCTTTCTTTGGGATTAATGGAGGATTAATTTCCTCAGAATTCTGAATGGCAGTTTCTTCTGGAGCTTTGTCAGATCCTGCAAGAGTGATTTCTAAATCTGCAAAATTTTCAACTAGCTTTGACTTTTCAGGGTCAAGCTTATCGTCAAATCTGACATGAATTGATTCTTCCACAATTTTGGTTTCTGTATTGTATACTCTGTAGCCTTTAGAGCGTTCTGAGTATCCTAACATAATACCTTTCTTTGCTTTGGAATCAAACTTGTTCAGATGTTCTTTAGTGTTTAGAATAAAGCAAGAACATCCAAATGGATGAAAATATGAAATGTTTGGTTTTCTTCCTTTACACAGTTCATAGGGAGTCTTTTCCAGAATAGGTCTTATGGAGATTCTATTCTGAATGTAACACGCTGTATTTACAGCTTCGGCCCAAAAGTGCTTAGCCACATTAGTTTCGTTGATCATAGTTCTGGCCATCTCTTGGAGTGTCCTATTCTTCCTCTCTACAACTCCATTTTGTTGTGGAGTTCTAGGGCAGGAAAAATCATGGGATATTCCATTAGAGTCAAATAATTCCTCAAAGGATTTATTTTCGAATTCCCCACCATGATCACTTCTGACTCTGATAATTTTAGAGTCAAATTCTTTTTGCACTTTGGAGCAGAAACTAGTGAATACAGAGTGAGACTCACTCTTGTGTTTAAGGAATTTCACCCATGTCCAGCGACTGAAATCATCACCAATGACTAGTCCGTACTTCTTTCCATTGACTGATGCTGTTTTCACAGGACCAAATAAATCAATGTGAAGAAGTTCCAGAGGCTTAGAGGTAGTAACAGTAGTTTTCTTTTTGAAAGAGGTTTTTGAAAATTTTCCTTTCTGACATGCTTCACATAGAGCATCTGAAGAGAACTTCAGTTTAGGTAGGCCTCTGACTAACTCGAGTTTATTTAGCTGAGATAGTTTCCTCATGCTAATGTGGCCCAAGCGTCTATGCCATACCCATTGCTCTTCGTGAACAGACATCAGACATTTCACATTTTGTTCTTTTAAATCAGAAAGATTAATTTTATAAATATTATTTTTCCTCTTGCCTGTGAATAGAACAGAACCATTGTTTTGATTTATGGCTTTACATGTTTTTTGATTAAAGATCACATCATAACCGTTATCACTTAATTGACTTATGGATAACAAATTATGCATTAATCCTTCTACGTAAAGAACATCAGATATAGGGGGAAGAGTACCATTACCAATAGTTCCGGAGCCTCTGATCCTTCCTTTCTGATCTCCTCCGAAGCCTACGAATCCAGCGTCTTTAAGTTCCAGGCTTTGGAACATAGACTTTCTTCCCGTCATGTGTCGCGAGCATCCAGAGTCCAGGTACCATGACTGGTGTTTGAACTTTGCTGCATAAGATATCTGCAACATAAACAATCTTATCTTTTGGTACCCAGAGTCTCTTGGGTCCTTTCTGATTAGTTTTCCCAGAGTTTCTTATCACTTTGGGTTTTCTAGCATTTTCAAATTTTTGCTCTTGTGTGTGTGTATAGTGATATGAAAATGGAGATTTAAGTTGGTCACTAGTAGAAGTTTTATCTTCTTTAGGATCATACCCAATTCCTTTTCTATTGTTCTGACTGACTCCATAAATCATGGATGCCATTACACTCCTTCCTATCCCATTTTTCAGAAACTTTTGAAAGGCTTTTTCGTATTTATAAATTATCGTATTTGAAGTTTGTGGAGCTTGAGATAACGCTTCTTCTAGTTTTAAGCAATTTTTCTTTGCTGCATCTTTTAGTGATGTTAAAACTTTGTTTTCATCTTTGAGTTCTAGAATTGTCATCTCAAGTTTGCCACATTCTTCAAATTTTTCTTCAAGACAGCCTTTTATTGCTTTAAATTTTTGTTTTAGTTTCTGATATGAGTTAAGAGTTTCAGACAAGCATGATTCTAAATCAGATCGAGAGAGTTCAGTGAATACCTCTTCTGATTCAGATTCTTCATCTGAACTGTTCCTGGATGTGGTGGCCATGAACGCCACATTGGCCTGTTCATCAGCGTCAGATTCTGATGAGTCAGATTCACTATCATCCCAGGTAGCCATTAATCCCTTCTTGGTTCTGAGGGAATTTTTCTTGAAGCTTTCTTTTCTGGAGCTGTCTTTCTTTAGCTTGGGGCATTCATTCCTGTAGTGACCTGTTTCTTTACATTCATAACAGGTAACATCTTTGTTAGTTTTACCTTTTGAGGTTGATTCTGATCGATCCCCTCTGGGTCTTGGTCTTCTGAAGTTGTTGTTCCTCTTTTTCCAGAGTTGTTTAACTCTTCTGGTCAGGAGGGACAATTCTTCTTCATCATCAGAATCTTCGTGTTCAGAGTCATCTGCATCTTCTGTTTCGGCCTGGAATGCTTTGTTTCTGTCAGATTTGCGTCTTTCAGATCTGGACTTTAACGCTACAGACTTGTTCTTCTTCTGAGGCTCATCTTCCCCTAGTTCTATCTCATGGCTTCTAAGGGAACTGACAAGCTCTTCAAGACTGATGTTGTTCAGATCCTTTGACAACTTCAGAGCAGTGACCATGGGTCTCCACTTCTTTGGCAAGCTTCTGACTATCTTTTTGACATGGTCTGCATTTGTGTATCCTTTGTCTAGAACTTTGAGACCTGCAATAAGAGTTTGGAATCTAGAGAACATTACCTCTATGGCTTCGTCATCCTCCATTTTGAAGGCTTCATACTTCTGGATTAGAGCCAGAGCCTTTGTTTCTTTGACCTGATAGTTTCCTTCATGAGTCATCTTTAGAGAATCAAGTATATCTTTAGCTGTTTCCCTGTTGGTGATTTTTTCATACTCATTATAGGATATGGCATTGAGAAGTATCGTTCTGGCTTTATGATGATTCTTGAATACGCGCTTCTGATCCTCTGTCATCTTACTTCTGGGAACTTCAACTCCAGCATTAGTTACAGGAGGTGTGTATCCATCTTTGACAATGTCCCAGAGATCAGCGTCATAGCCTAGAAAGAAACTTTCAATTCTATCTTTCCAGTAATCGAATTTCTCTCCATCAAAGACAGGAGGCTTAGCATTGTAACTGTCTCTTTCGTTTGTCTGGTCCATAGTTTTTCTCGTTCTGGATCTCTCTACACGGTTAAGTGTTTGATTGGAAAATCAATAACAGAGTCGTAGCTCTGATACCAATTGAAGGTGAGAAAAACAAGAAAGGGGGGTTTGAATTGTTTTGGAAAATAAGCGTTTTTGCAAAATAAAATCACACAGGATTTTATACTGGTTCGCTTATAACACAAAGCTACTCCAGTCCACCCGACCAAGGTGATTTCGCTTTCAACAAGGACTTAATCCACTAATCTTGAAAGATTATTACAACCAACGTCTAAGAGAAAGATCTCTTAGTCCTCTCAAGTATACAGACTGCGCAGAGTCACTTGAGGAATTAAACAATTTAGGTAAACACAGAATTTGTAATCTAGAGTGCTTCTAGGATAAAGCAAGTATTACAACAATTATAGCAAATAAGAAATTTCACGTTATGAGCAAAAGCTCATGAAAGATTAGAGAGAGAGTATAGTAATTCTGTGCGTTCAGGTGTGTCTCTCAATGAGGTTCGACGCTCTTTATATATAGATGAAAAACGACTGTTGTAGTGATGGCAAATATTTAGTCTTGATGAGAGTTAAATGTCATTACTTCGTTGTTTCTTGCCAAAACAAGTTTGTCTCCCTGAATAACTTCTTTCCAAATATAGTTCTTTCCATTTGAAGTTGAAGTTTCCGTTATTCTTTCTGGATAAGGAAATCCATTAACAGAGTCTGTGTTACTCTCTTAATCTGAGATCTTGAGATATTGCTTCAGAGCTTCTGAGAGTTCTGATCCCTTTAGAATTCTGATGTTGTCTTCAGATGACATTGAGAACTTCTGGAATTCTGATATACCGTTGTTCAGAGTCAGAGCTTCTAGAGCGTGCTTCTTCTTCAGATGCTTCTGCTATTCTGATATGCTGTTTTGCTTAGAGTCAGAACTTCTAGAGCGCATTTCTACTTCAGATGCTTCTGATCTTCTGGTAATTTGTATCTGATTTGACTGTATCTGATGTCGCGATCAGATTCCTTTCTTTTTGTTTAGAGTCCTGCATACTTAGAAACTTTTCGTTAGAGTGCCATTTTTGGTTTCATCCTTTGTTATCATCAAAATCTTGGAATCTGTTGTAGAACTATTTTTTTTCTTACAATTATATTTGTAGTTTTCGGTTTTGAAAATTTTGCCACAAAGAGAATTATCAGGACGAGTCATGTACTAGGTCGTGTTCTTTAAGACGTTTCATCGTTGCCAATAATTATGCAATGCAGTCGAGTTTCGACGGCGTCTCCAGGATAAAACAGCTCATTCAATTTTACGATTATCACTTGCACTGTAATAAATCGTTCGAAGAAACATGCCTTCAAATGGTGTTTAAACCACTCGTAATATCTAAAAAAATCAGTCGATGATGGCACAATAAACCACTCGAACAATAAAGAAGAATAGAAATAATTTGAGATGAAGAGAATAAAGAGGAATAAGAGAGATTCCAAAAATTCATAAATTTGGAGTAATTTGCAACTGAAATAAGGAACCCTATTTATGGGTAAAGGATTGAATTGAGTGGAGAGAAAATAGTGGGAGAGAGTTACTTAGTCAAAACTAGGTTAAAACTAGGTTTTGATGAGTGACACCTTATTATTATTAATTAATAATTAATTAATATTAATCAATTAATTTCTACGTAATTAACTTCCATTAATTAATACATATGACCTTTTTCAAATTCACATAAAGTTTTCCAACAATCCCCCACTTGAATTTAAAAGGTGATTTTAGAAGTAATGTCAAAAGTTCTAAGATTGTGCATAACCAAAGGTGTCTACGACTTGAACCTTTGTGTAGCAGGTAGGATTCCGATTCAACAAGAGTGGAACAATTTTCTTGAACTCTATCTGAGACATCAGACCCGCATACAACATTTCCTTAAGGTGTATTCTAATATCCCGTGCTTTAATGGCCTTGCAGGTGTATCCCGGTTTAGTGAAGACTCTAGGAATACTGCCCCGAAATTCCATAGGAACCGACCCAAGTTCCACAATCACAAAGGTGAGTCTATCAAGAGTACTCATGTAGCCTAGGTACTCCCTCATACAGAATATAGATCTCATTAAGAGCTTATATCATCTCATCCTCTTATTACTTCAAGATTCATGCTTCACTTGCATGATCATCTCATATTACTCATAACTTGTTATTACCCAATGAACCTATTTATTGGGATATTCAGTTATCTAGGTTGGGTTACCATCATGAGAAACTCATTTATTTATAGGTAGTAGTCCCATCTTCTTAGATATACTGCGGACTTTCTCTCTAGCTAATCCTTTTGTCAAAGGATCTGCTAAATTTCCATCAATGCTTACATGATCCACTCATACAGCTCCTTTAGAAATACAGTCTCTGATGATGTTGTGCTTTCTTCTTATTTGACGTCTTTTACCATTATTATAACGGTTCTCAATTTTTGCAATAGTCGTGGTATTATCGCAGTGGATCAACACAGCTGGCATAGGTTTTTCGCATAAAGGGATCTCAGCTAGCAAGCATCTTAACTAACTTGCTTCTTCAGTAGTTGTGGCTAGTGCTATCATCTCAGACTCCATTGTGGACTGAGCCAGGATAGTCTGTTTCTTTGATTTCCAAGATACTCCTCCTCTAGCTATACTAAATCTATAGCCACTAGTAACTTTGGAATCATCCGCTAAGGTGTTCCAATATGCATCATTGTACCCTTCCACTATAGCAGTAAACTTCTTATAATGTAGGTCGAGATCCATGGTCTTTTTAAGGAACCACATGACTCGCTCAATAGCTTGCCAGTGCTCGTTACTCGGTCTACTCGTCAAATAGTCAAGATCCATTTCTTCTTTGAGTCCTCATCCTTCCCTCTAGTACCAAAGCCTGAGCTAATCTTACGAGAAGATGTTGAAAGCTTGCTGATAAGATCAAAGAGCTTGAATTGGAGAACACCTTACTGCGACTCCATCTCAACAAAGTCAAGCAAAGAAATGAAGACTTGGAAGACGAGAGTAAGCAGATCAAAGAGAACTTTGAGAATGGCAAGAAGAGGCTAAGGGGTGAAAAGGGTAAGAGATAATGGGTTGTTGGTGCTCTCTTAGGGGCTAATTCTGAGCTTAACGGTTGCAATGGTGAGTTAGACCGAGCCTGGTGCGTCATCCGAGAGTTGGAGAAGACTTTAGAGTTATCCAACTTAGCCAAGAAGGATGCATAAAGCGACTATGAGGCCCAAATCCTTGAGTTGAGGAAGAGCATCAAGGAGTATCTAGATAACACATCTCGTGAGCAATTGGAAAAGGACAAGATACATTGAGCCTACCTTTATGAGAAGTTTCAATAAGGAAAAGTTTGTGAGCAAATCAAAAAATAAAGGCTGGGATTTTTGATGAAGCTTACCAAGAGCTTAGAAATAATTGCAAAAATTGGGAAGATGCCTATCAAAGAATAGAAGGTGCCATAGCTGAAAAGGATGTCATTATTAGGAACCTTCAAGGTCTCTATGCATAATGGAAGAACAAGTATGTGAACATGGCCATATTGACCATTTACGCACTTCAGGATTTCCCCGACAAGATGAAAGAGGCAGATATAATCATGTGTCTAGAGAACACTCCTCGTCAAATCTACAACTTCGTGAAGTTTTGCAAGAAGACTCTGGCCTAACTTATTACCAATGTTGAATCTCTTCGTAAGACTCAAGGAGTCACTTTCAAAGTTACCTTGTAATTCGAAGTGTTTCTAATTCAAAGAGGATTGTCTCTTTAGCTTTCATGTACTTGTACTTGATTCAAAGAATGATGAATAAAAGGAGTTTCATGCCTCAATTTGTGTGTTTTTCATTTTTATGATTATAATGCCAAATGTTCAATAATCTTATCAATAAATAACAAGAATACCAAAGAGCTTTGTAAAAAAATAAAATAAAAATATATATATACAAATACTCTCATGCATCATTCCGCATGACATAAAGAAAAACAAGAAACTTACTATTTGGCCTTTCTTCCATCCAGAATTGGTAATCTGACTTCTCGACATCAATACAACACCTGAAGCAATCAAAGATCACTCATGGAGTAGCTAGAGCATAACCAAGCCGACCTGAGGGAAGAGATGTTCAACATGTGTGCCCAAATGGGGAAACTGATGTAAGTTATGGCTATGGGCCAATAAGCGATTAATAAGGGTCCTTGACTTTGAAAAATACAAGGGGGTCAGCTATCCCAGAACACACGTCCGGGCATACCGCCAAAAAATGGTCGCATACTCTAATGACGAGAAGCTACTCATGCATTTCTTCCAAGACAACCTTGGGGGGGCTTCACTGGAGTGGTATATGCAGTTAGAGAATACATCTATCTAAATCTAGAAGGAATTGGCCGATGCATTCCTCAAACACTATTAGTATAATATGAATAGGGATCCGAATAGGACCCAGCTTCAAAGCCTGACTCAAAAAACTGATGATTCATTTAAATATTATGCCCAGTGATGGAGAGAGCTGGTTGCTAGAGTCGAGCCTCCTCTTCTTGAAAATGAGCTTGTTAACATGTTCATGGGCACCCTTCATGGACCCTACTTGGAAAAATTGATAGGAAGTATTTTTGTTGGTTTTTCAGATTTAGTGGTCGTTGGAGAAAGGATCGAGAATTGCCTGAAAAGTAGTAAACTTGATAATGTTACTGGTTCGTCTAATGGAGAAAAGAAGCCCTATTTTGGGTTTGCTAAGAAAAAAGAGGGAGGGAGAAACCAATAATGCATTAGTCTCTAAGGGAAAGGGTAAAGTGTATTAGGCGCCTTATCAACAAGTAGTTGTCGTTTCACGTAATTTGTATCAACTACAACCATATACCATCCATGTAGAGCAGAATGTCGGTTAGCATCCAACTCCGTACCAGCAACCTTACGCTCGTCAACAATGATAATACTACCAGTTAGGCCAACAAAGGCAGATGAGACCTGAGACGAAGTTTGATTGCATCCCTATAACTTATAATTGTTTACTTCCATATCTTCTCAAGGGGTATTTGGTACAGTTGTGAAAGTTGAAGCCTCCAACCATTCTTCCTCCTGGATATGATGTCAATGCTCATTGCGAGTTTCATTCGAGGGCACCCGTCCATATGATTGAGAATTGTAAAGCCCTTAAATATAAGGTGCGGGATTCGCTTGATGCTAAGGGCATTACATTCACACCTAATGGTCACAAGATAAACAATAATCCTATGCCACCTCATGTCAGACCTTTTGTAAGTGTGTTAGAAGGATGTGGAGGTAAAAAGATGGTGTCCAATATGGAAAATATAAAAACTTTGTTGGATACTATCAAGGAGCAATTGTTGATGAACAAGGTATTCCATGGATGTGATATTGACTGTGAATATTGCTTAATGAATCCTCAAGCCTGTGAGGATTTGAAAGCTGGTGTTTAGAAGTTGATGGACCAAGGGGTTATGTTGGTCTAACAGTTGTCTATTGTCGATGAAGTGGCCACTCCTGAGATCCCTTATGATTTAACTCATGTACCTTTTGAGATTCCCTACGATCCGATTCTGAAACCTGCAACATCATATCCAGTTACACCGCTTGTAATTAATGTGCCATATTTATTCTCATTCGACAGTACGAAGGAAATTCCATGGAATTATGACTCTACGGTCTATATCGATAGACATAAAGTGGAGGATGAACTGGTAGGGTCTTGAGAAACAAGTGTTAACATTGTTGGAGTAGGTGGCATAACCCGAAGCGGTAGGGTGTTTGCACCAATGCCTTCCCCAGACAATAACAATAGTGAATCTTCAAGCAAGGCCAAACGTAAACAGGGGGTGAATGATGATCAGTGGCAGAATGTAGCTCAAAAATCAACTCCCGCTGACGAAGTTGAGGAATTTCTTCGCCTTATAAAAAAGAGTGATTACAACGTGGTTGATCAACTCAACCAAACACCTTCAAAGATTTCCATGTTAGCATTTCTAATGAGTTCTGAGGCCCACGAGGAGGCACTTATGAAGTTATTAAGGGCACCAGACATCCCTAAAGAGATATCAGTGAACCAATTTGAAGCAGTGATAGCTAATATTTCTTCAAGTAGTTATTTGGATTTTAACGACAATTAACTCCCACCCAAGGGTAAGAACCACAACAAGGAATTGCAGATCTCAATTGAATGATACAGTTTTATCTAGAGTGTTGATCGATACTAGATCGTCGTTGAACTTTCTACCCAAGAGCTCGTTGTCCAAGCTGACTATCGAAGGATTGATATTGAAACCAAGCTCACTAATAGTGAGAGCCTTTGATGGCTCGAGATGATCAGTGGTAGTAAAGGTTGACCTTTCTATGAAGATTGGGCCTCACATCTTCTTCATTACATTTTATGTAATGGACATATATCCTGCCTACAGTTGTCTCCTGGGTCGACAATGGATACACTCGACCGACACGGTAACCTCAACCCTCCATAAAAGACTAAAATCCGTGATTGGTAATAAATTAGTTGTAGTAAAATGAGAAGAGGATAGTGTGGTAAGCCATTTGGCATCATTTCATTATGATGAAGTTGGGGGAGAGATCTATAAAACTCCTTTTCAAGCATTCAAAGCCGTAAATGTGAAAATGACTCCTAAAGTGAAGGAATCTCAAATTGTTGAGCTTTCTATGGCCTTATGGAAAGATATGAAGACAGTGATATAGGTCAGGCACCCCGAAGCCTGGGGCAGGGTACTCGAGTTACTAGTAAACAAAGATAGATCCAAAATGGGATTCCAGTCCCATCAACTGACCCAAAGGAAGGAGGCTACAATAATGATCCAAGGGAATATTCCATCCTTACCCAATACTCTCACTAGCATGGGACATCTTAAGGATGATTCAGTTTGTGTTGTGGGAGAAGAGGACAATATGTCTGACAAAGTGTGCTTCGTGTACCAAAAGGCTGAAGGTCAAGTACTCAACAACTGGACCGTTGTGGATATACTAGAAGTCACTTTCATGGAAGAGTTATTTTCTTTATTTTCTTTTAAAAAAACCTATTCTCTACCCAAGGCACATGGAAAACTTATAGGGCCCCCATATTTGTAAACAAAGTTTATTAAGGAATAAAATGAGCATGTTTGCATTCAATTATGTTCCTTATCATTCATTTTTCTTTTTTTTTCAAATAAAAAGAGAGTAAAATAAAAATGGAAATATTTTCTTTTATCATCCTTTTCCTTCCATCATTCTAAAATCAAGCATAAATCATGCATATCCGCTTCGGATCTCATTGACAACCAAACTGCTATAGTTCGATATGACTTTGACAATCCAATTTACTAAGCCAACGAGGATGGTGAAGAAGATTATGAGCTCCCTGAAGAGTTAGCCAGGTTTTTACAGAAAGAATCAAAGGTCATTAAACTGCATCGGGAAGTAGTGGAAATTATCAATATTGGGTCAGAGGAGGATAAGAAAGAAGTCAAGATATGCATTTCCCTAGATGGAAAAGTGAAGAAAAAGTTGATCAAGCTCCTGCATGAGTATATGGATTTATTTTCATGTTCCTATCAAGACATGCCTGGGCTGGATACCGATATTGTAATGCACATACTACCCCTTAGAGAAGAATGTCCTCCTATAAAGTAGAAATTGAGAAGGATTCGTCCGGACAAGGCCATAAAAATCAAGGAAGAGGTGCAGAAGCAACTTGATGCCGATTTCTTAGCAATGACAAATCACCTTCAGTGGGTGGCGAACATAGTAAATACACCTAAGAAAGATGGTAAGGTACAAATGCGTGTCGACTATAGAGACTTGAATAGGGAAATCCTGAAGGACAATTTCCATCTACCTCACATTGATGTGTTGGTAGACAATACAACCAAATTCTCAGTATTCTCTTTCATGGATAGCTTCTCCGGGTATAACCGAATTAAAATGGCACCAGAGGACATGAAGAAGACTATGTTCATTACCCCTTGGGGGACTTTTTTTCTACAAGGTCATTCCTTTTGGGTTGAAGATTGCTAGTGCAACATATCAGTATGCAAAGGTAACTATCTTCCATTACATGATTCATAAAGAGATTGAGGTGTACGTCGATTATATGGTCACAAAATTCCAAACTGAGGAGGAACATTTGGGTCATCTGCAGAAGTTACTTGCATGGTTGAGGAAGTTAAGGTTGAGACTAAATCCCAACAAGTGTAATTTTGGGGTGAGATCTGGAAAACTGCTAGGTTTTATCATAAGCCAACGTGGGATTGAGGTCAATCCTGAGAAATTCAACGTTATACAAGGTATGTCAGTGCTAAGAACTGCAAAGGAGGTTCGTGGAATCTTAGGGAGATTAAACTACATTGGTATATTTATATCTTGCCTTATAGTCACATGCGAGCCAATAATCAAGTTACTCTATAAGGATCAGGCAATCGAGTGGAATGATAATTTCCAAAAGGCGTTTAAGAAGATAAAAGAATATTTACAAGAGCCACAGATCTTGATGCCTCCGGTGCTAGGAAGACCTCTTATCATGTACCTGTAAGACCCTAATTTTGACCCTAAGATCCCTCATGGCATCATATCATTGCACAAGTGCATTGCCTCAAGGATCATAGCATGTTTGGCTCCTTAACCCTAGGGTTGGGACTTGTTTGAGTGTTTTGAGATCACCAAGCATGCTTGTATTGTATATTATTGCTTTTATTATTTGATTACTAACCAAAAGCACAAAAATATGTCACTAACTCTTTTTTTTTAAGCTCAAGTGATCATGTGCTCCAATGCTCCTAGGAGGCTCCTGAGCCCAATGAAATGGCTAGATGAAGATGAGAAAAAGCATGACAATGGTCCACAAAGCTCCTAATTATGATATATGACTCCCAAGTGTCTCAATTTACCAATTTGATCAAGATAACCCAAGGGGCTTGAGGATTGTTTCCCAAGGAAACCCTAATTCCATTGCGCTTTGACTGTGCCTTGCCCATGAAGCAATCTCAACCTCTGATCAAATTTAATCAAGGGAAGTTATTTCATTCATCCTTTTATGCATATATGAGCCTATTTGAGGCTCCTCAATCATTTATTCATCAAGATTGTAAGTTTGGCCTTGAAAAGTTGATCAGTCAAGTCATCTGACTAAGCTGAGCACCATTGAGATATAACTTTTGATGTGTTTGTAAAATGAAGATGACCCCAAGATCAAAACTGTTCTTAGGAACCATATTAACAACTTTCATGTTCATAAAAAATCCATTTGAAACTTGGAAGGTCATCATTCATTTCAAAACATTATAGGTCATTTAGACTAAAACCCTAATTTTGGGTCAACTCACCAAGGGCATAACTTCCTTAAGTTTTATGATTTTGATGTGATACCAAATGCATTGGAAATCTTGGTATTTCTAATTAAAATGTTATGTTGGACAAATTTTCATAATCATCAAAGAAATACATGTGATAATACAAAACATTATAGGTCATCTTGGACCTAATTCATTGAATTTGAAAAAGTACCCAACTTCAAATGCTCATAACTTTGTCATAGAAAATCCAAATGATGCAAACTTTGGGTCTAAATTGATCATATTGGAAAGATCTACAACTTTTATGTTGGAGGTGTTTCCATTTGAAGCTTTCATCATGAAAACAGAGGGGCTTGATTAAGTTTGTTTTGGGTGAAATTTCTCAAAGTGTTTTGAATATGTTTTGTACTTGGATTTTCACAGCCAGTTTTCATCAATTTCCAAATGCCAAATGAATTTTTTTCCCAACATGAATTTTGTTCCTTATTTCAAGGTCTTTCCAACCATTACTCACATTACTGTTAGTTGTAAATTTACGTGTCGGGTTTTTGTTATCGTATCCACAGGGATTGTAAGATATCACCGCCGTTCGATGGTTGTATTAATTCTAGCTCAATGTAACAATAAGGTTTTGGTTGGTTGTCACGTTATCTTGCATAAAAAGGTAATAAATTGCGGTAAAAGTTATGGTTTGAATAAATGAGAAATATTGCCAAAGTTAGGGTTCAATGATTACTTTGCATGTATTTGTTCGGTCAACAATCCTATAAACTCCTTTAGATGATAAATCATTTCACAAAGTCCTCCCAATATGTTTCTCTCGAACACACATTGTGAGTTTTCCCATTTTGATCCATTGTTTCTCTCGAACACAATCTATCAAAATGACAACTTTTTGGTTCAACCTTATGGTGAACAAAATCATTCATTACTATCTCTAGCTAACAAACAAGATTGGATGAAAACTTAGGTCAAGAGTTGGTAAACATCTCTCGATCATAAACCAACACAAAGAGTTTTAAATAGAAACAAAGTTTTCATCATATATTCACCATTAAAGAGTTTACATATGAAGATCCTTACATTTACACCCAAAGCTAGTAATCACCTACATCTAACCTTGACAAATGGATGACTTAGCTACTCATTTTCATGGTAGCTTGGTCGGCAAGTTTCGGAAGAAGGTTGATCAACATCCAAGTCGGATAATCGATGTTGGATGGGAATCCACCTTCTTTTTGTAGAAAATGATTACAAGATGAAGAGAAATGAAAACTAGGGCATAAAAGCTCCCAAGAACAATGCTAGAAAATATCTCTAAGAAAGTACAAAAGTGGAAAAATGCTGTAAAAACTAGGTATGGTGCTCAAAAGTGGCACTTGCTACTTATAGACATGTGCTGGGCTGTCATGCTCGCTAGGCGAGCAGAAAGGCTCGCCTAGCGAGGGTCTAATTGTGGCACACAAGGCACCTGTGCCCAGAGAAACAGGGTCTGTTGAACTGTCATGTTCGCCTAGCGAACAAACCTTCGCCTAGCGAAGGATACGCTCCAACCTTCGCCCCAGCGAGGTTGAGAGGTTTTGCTACTGGAATCCTCGCTGGGAACTCGCTAGAGCCTCGCCTAGCGAGTGAGTGCTGGTTGCGCTTTTCACCAAAACAGAACGAACTCGCTACCACCTTCGCTAGCAGCTCGCCTAGCGAATTTATTTACATTTTACTGGAGCTTTTCGCTAGCAGCTCGCCTAGCGAGCAGGCTTCGCCACAGCCTTCGCCTAGCGAGCATGCTGATGAATGCTTGTTTTCCTTGGTTCCTTTGCCAACTTTCTTGTGTCTTAAATTTCAATTATTTCATGCCTTCTTCCTGCACAATAACACACAAATCAAAGGCACCAAGCTTGTTTATCAATGTAATGCATTTCATCTAAAACAAAGGTGATTTTGACAATTTAGCAAGGAAATAGAGTGAAAGATACCCTTAATTGATGGCTCAAATAAGCACTTTTGGGTATCTAACAACTCTTCCCAACTAGATTCTTGCTTGTCCTCAAGCAAAGTATGCCTCTTGAAGGACAAGAGGATTTGCTTTAAGAAAATGGTTTCTCCGAAGTTGGATAAACGGCTCAAACACAAGCGAAATCAGCATATACAAGTTTCCCAACGGTTCAAATAAAATAATACACAAGAACTAAAACTTAAATAGCAATGCAAAATATTTATCTATCTACAACAATACTATTCTGAATGAATCATCCTATCTCTCCTCTTCGAATAAGGAATGAAGATTTTACGCGTTTGCAACCGCGGGAATAATCTCACTCTCTAACAAACAATGAAGAAATCAAATAGATTCATACAATGTCTAACAATTATAAATGGTACTGTGGAAGCATAAAGATCACTAAGGGCTTTTCGGTTGAAGCTTGGTTAGGTTAACAAACAAGGGTCATTTCTAAGGCCATTGAAACGAAAGTGCCGATGCAAAGGAGACATTCACAGTATTATTCACACATCTCGACTTTGTTTCATTTGTTTCTTATTTGAAACCTTCACAACACATATTCCATAACTCAATTTTTATTTTTCACTATTTTTCTTCCAAGCAAGCATTCATTTTCATTCTTTCTATTTTTGTTCTTTTCTTTCACATCAAATATACAAAACAGATGTTTCTTTTCTATATTTTCTATACATATATTTTTTTTATGCTTGCTCGGTTTTTCATTTTTATTTTCAAGAGTTGTCGTACTTACCGATTCTTTTTCGTTCTCCCCAACTTATTTCTTCCTCACCCTAAGTGAATGCTCTTAACTTTTTACGGCAAAAGAACAATAATCAAGATTTTCCGGGTTGTAACAAAAATATTTTTGAAATCTCGCTTTATTTCAAGCTGAGATTCAACTATTTAAGCTCAAAGGGGTTAACAAATACTCTCTCTGCTCACAGGTAAGTTGTTTTTGGATGTAGTTGTGCTCAAAAGAAAACAAGTGCCTTGATCATTTCTAATTGCTTCCACAATTTCATAATAATAAAAGACAAAGCATGAATCACATGAATCAACAAAACTTATTAGAATCCAGCATTTAAGTGTACAATGGAGGTTTCCTCACAATTTGTGGTTTTAAGTTCTAGATGAAACATTCATTCAATTATGTTGCAAAAAGACAATATTCAATTTACCAAAAAGAGTAAAGTTCCTAATGCATTCTAAAATTCTAGCCGGAGGTAACCATGTACCTTAGCTTCATTCACTTGTTTATTCTTATCATTGCCATCCAAGCTCGGATGCACCTTCATTGGGTACTTCTTGAGGAGCAACCAATCTAGAAGGTTTGCCACTTAATCACCCAAAAATTTATTAAACAACAAAATTAAAAACATAAATAAATAACATTAACTGAAAATATAAATTTGTTCATGGGGGACAAAACACCCCAATAGTACAACACCAAAGTTAAGATACAAAATCCGAAAATACAAATAGAAATAACATAAAAAAAACTGAAAAGTACAAAAACTTAACCCTCTAAGGGCTCAGGACTCCTCCTCGCTACCGGCATCAGAACCGGTAGCCTCATCATCAACATCATCATCATCATCATCATCATCAGCATCAGCATCAGCGCCCACCCCCTCACTATACACTGGCGTGTCCACAGGCCAGTTGGCGTTAAGCAGAAACTGCTCACGCGTCATCAAAGCATGAGCACCACTTCCTTGCAGCTGCAACCGCTGCATAGAGTCGTGCATATCTAACATGGCTCTCTGGGATGCCGCCATCCATTCCAAACTGTAATTGCACACAGCTTGGACATATGGATCTAGTCTAGGAGTAGAAGTACCAGGACCATCAGAAGCCCTGGTACTCTCTGTAGCAGCACTGCCTCTAGCATTCTTCGGTCTACAATATTTGGCCACATACCGGTCATCGATAGGTGACGGGATCCTTACCTGACCCCGAGACGGAAGTCTCACCCTTGCCTGAATGCACAAACTCATGATCAAACACGGGAAATCTAGGGGACAATTAACACGAGCCCCCGACTTTAGCCCGCTCTCGATCACGGACTTCAGCTCATTTGCGATGATCCTCGCGACATCGATCTCGACGTTGGTGAGGATAGAATGGACCAAATGTGCCACTGGGATCGGCACTGTAGAGGTGTGGGACTTCGGCTGTATGTTGGTCAGCACCATCAGTAGAATCAGTTGAGCCAAGGGAGTCATGTCCTCCCTATGAAACCTCATTGGAACCCCAGATGGGTTCAGCTCAACAGATTTCCCTGGTAAGAGCAGGGCGGCAGAAATGGCCGGAACATCACGGTGAAGTCGTAGGTCAGTGTGGTATTGGTCTCTCTCATCAGCTCCCAGCTGGAGCGGTTCCCCAAGGATTCGGTTGATGGCATCCCGATCAAATGCAATTGGACGCCCGGCCACTTTAGATACCCAAGTAAAGGGCTCGTCGTCATCGGGCAGTGCGTTAGCATAAAATTCCCGCACTGTAGCTATGTCGTAATGCTCTAAGGGATTAATCAACCGATCCCATTTCTTCGCGTCAATCAACCCGGCAAAATTTCTGTTAGTGCTCTGTGGGTTGATCAGGAATCGCTTCTCTGGAAGAATTTTCCGCTTCTCCAGAGAAATGTATCTGGCGGCCTGCTTCGGGCCGACAAACTTATCTTGGTCAAACTGGATAGGCACAGTCCGGGAAGTAGTCGCTCCCTTTCTTTTCTTAGCCGCTCCAGACCTTGACTCCATCTGCAAAATATGAGAGGAAACAACACACACCAAACAAACAGATTAGACATCAAAGCAATATTCAAAAGACTGACATGCTCGCTGCTGCTTCGCCTAGCGAAGTGGCAGCGAACGCTCGCCCCAAGTTCGCCTAGCGAGTGCTAGCGAACCTTACGGGTTTTGGGGTTTTTCAGCATGTTCAGAGATTCTCCCCCAAAACCCATACTCAAATGGTTCCAACATCAGAACCTAATGATATATCAAGTAAATAACCGTTCTATGCTATTGGGGATTACATATTTGCATTCAAAACCTAAAATCCCCAATTCTAAAACCTAAAATCCGAATTTGCAAAACCTAAATTACCACATGCAAACCTAATGTTTCCCATACTCCACTCATCCTAATTGCAATTTAAATTGGAAATTTAGAGTTCAAACAAAAAGAAAAAATGTAGTAGGGCAAACCTTAGTTACACGGATTTGGAAATGTGAAGTGAGTAGGATTTGCAATCGACCGAGTAGGAAGAGAGTGTTAGTGAGAGAGATGCAAATGAGAGATTGTGGAGAGCTCTGTAAAAAATGTTCTCAGCAGGGTTGCAAGACAGCAAAGTTGTGTTAGGGCAAAAAAAAATGAGTGCCCTGCTGAGTTTTTAAATAAGTGTTGTCATGCAGCGCTCGCTGCTGCTTCGCCTAGCGAGCAGCTAGCGAATCAGCTCGCTACTGCCTCGCCTAGCGAACAGCAAGCGAGCATGACAGCAATTGCCTTTTCAAAGGCAGCAGTTCATGTTCATACAGCATGGTTTAAGCACAACGAAACCCAACACAACTCAACACAAAAACAGTAAATACTTACAATGTTGGGGTGCCTCCCAACTAGCGCTTGTTTAACGTCGGCTAAGCTCGACGGTGTGATGCTCACAGAGGAGCATCAAGCGGTAGAGCACAGCTCTCGCGATCCACATGACCGCCGAGATAAACTTTCAATCGTTGGCCATTCACGGTCCAACTATCTTTCTTGTCTATGTCTTCAATTACAATAGCCCCGTACTCCTTCACCTCTTTCACCCGAAATGGCCCGGACCATTTTGATTTCAACTTCCCGGGAAACAATTTCAACCGGGAGTTAAACAATAAGACCAATTGTCCGGGCACAAATTCTTTGCTACGGAGCTTCTTGTCGTGATACTTTTTTGCCTTTTCCTTGTACAACCAACTTGAGTGGTATGCGGCATTGCGCATCTCTTCCAACTCAAGTAGTTGCACTTTCCTTTTTTCACCGGCCAACTCATTTTCAAAATTCAAAACTTTAGGGCCCACAAGGCCTTGTGCTCCAATTCAACCGGCAAATGACAAGTTTTACCGAATACCAATTGAAAGGGAGTTAGGCCAATTGGAGCTTTAAAGGCCGTACGGTAGGCCCATAATGCTTCGTCCAATTTTTGGGACCACTCCTTTTTTGAATTAGACACGGTTTTTTCGAGGATTCTCTTAATCTCACGATTAGAGACCTCAGCTTGCCCATTAGCTTGTGGGTGATACGGAGTCGTCACCCTATGCGATACACCGTAATGTTTTAAAATAGTTTCCAAAGGTGCATTACAAAAGTGTGACCCTCCGTCACTTATCAACACTCGGGGGGTTCCGAAACGGGAAAATATGTTTTTCTTCAAAAAATTTATCACCGTTTTCGCATCCGCCCGAGGTGAGGCAATCGCCTCAACCCACTTGGAGACATAATCGACAGCAACAAGCATGTACTCGTTCCCATAAGAGGGTGGGAAAGGTCCTACGAAATCTATGCCCCAACAATCAAATACTTCCACTTCTTGGATATTTTGGAGAGGCATTTCATCTCTCTTACCTATCCCACCGCTTCTTTGGCAACTGTCACAACTTTGCGCATGGGTATGTGCGTCTTTAAAAATAGTGGGCCAATAAAATCCCGATTGAAGAATTTTAGTGGCCGTTCTAACCCCATTATAATGTCCGCCGTAAGGCGAGTTGTGACAATGCCAAATCATCCCAAACATAATACTTCGCATCCGAAAGGAACTTCCTTTTTTGGTTCGAAGTTAGGTCGGAAGGCACAAAACCACTAGCCTTGTGGTTTGCAAAGTCTGCAAACCACGGCCTAACTTGAACTTTAAACAGTTTTTCATCAGGAAATTCTTCCCGAATTTCTTTTTCAGACGCGGTAACCTCCACATTCACTAAGCGGGATAAATGATCCGCTACCAAGTTTTCCGACCCTTTCTTGTCTTTTATTTCCACATCAAATTCTTGTAACAAGAGGATCCAACGGATGAGCCTTTGCTTCGAATCCGGTTTGGTTAGCAGATATTTAATCGCCGCGTGGTCGGTATACACAACGACTTTAGACCCTATAAGATAAGACCTAAACTTTTCTAGCGCATACACTATTGCAAGTAGTTCTTTTTCCGTTGTGGCATAAATTATTTGAGCCTCGTTAAGAACCTTACTCGCATAATGTATCGCATGAAAAGTTTTGTCTTTTCTTTGGCCAAGTACCGCTCCAACAGCATAGTCACTCGCATCACACATTAGTTCAAAATTTTCATTCCAATCGGGAGCGACTATTATTGGAGCGGTAACCAATTTTTCTTTTAAAGTTTCGAAAGCTTGCAAACAATCATCGGTCAAGAGAAATACCTGGTCCTTAGCGAGCAAATTGCTCAAAGGCTTAGCCACCTTTGAGAAGTCCTTGATAAAGCGCCGATAGAACCCGGCGTGCCCCAAAAAGCTTCGGATGCCCTTCACATTACCGGAGGGGGTAATTTTTCAATCACTTCAACCTTAGCTCTATCCACTTCAAGCCCCCTTCTAGAGACTTTGTGGCCTAGCACGATCCCCTCGGTCACTATGAAGTGACACTTCTCCCAATTAAGCACCAAATTGGTCTTCACACATCTCTCCAACACCGTCTTCAAGTTCGCCAAGCATTGACTAAAAGACCCACCAAATACCGAGAAGTCATCCATGAAGACTTCCATTGTTTTCTCTATCAGATCGGCAAAAATGGCTTGCACACATCGTTGGAAAGTCGCCGGTGCATTGCACAGCCCAAAGGGCATTTTTCGGTATGCGAACACTCCAAACGGACATGTGAAGGCCGTCTTCTCATGATCGGCCGGGTCAACTGCAATTTGATTGTACCCGGAGTAGCCGTCCAAAAAACAATAGTATTGTTGGCCCGATAGTCTTTCGAGCATTTGATCCATAAATGGGAGTGGAAAATGGTCCTTTCGAGTCGCGGTATTCAACCGCCTATAATCAATACACATTCTCCACCCCGTTGCAACTTTAGTGGGGATCAATTCATCCTTGTCATTCCGGATCACGGTAATCCCCCCCTTCTTCGGAACAACGTGCACGGGACTAACCCATGGACTATCCGAGATCGGGTAAATCATCCCCGCATCCAATAGCTTTACAACCTCCTTTCGAACAACCTCCTTCATGGTAGGATTTAAGCGGCGTTGTGGTTGAGCTACCGGCTTGAAATCCTCTTCCATCAAAATCTTGTGCATACAATAGGATGGACTAATTCCTTTTAGATCGGAAAGAGTCCAAACCATGGCTTCTTGATTTGTTTTTAGCACAATGATTAGACGGGCTTCTTCTTCATTTGTCAAAAGGTTGCTTATGATGACCGGCTTTGCCTCGGTCTCATCTAGGAATACATATTTCAAAGTAGAGGGTAGCACTTTCAATTCAATTGGCGCTTTTTCATCACTAACCTCCTTCTTCAAGTTTTCCTCCTCTACTTCCCATGGTTGTAGGTCGTCTAAACTATCAAGTTCCTTTAAGCATTCCTCAAGAGCTAGCTCTTCTTCAACAGTGAAAACCTCCAATGAGTCGTCAAGAGCTAACTCCATAGGAGATATCTCATGAATATGCTTTGAAACCTCCATAATAGCGTCTTCGATCACATCGATGCGGAAGCTATCATTTCTATCTTTTGAATGCTTCATTGCCTCGAATAGATCGAATGTCACTTCCTCATTTTGAACTCTCACCTTCATTAAACCGTCATCAACATCTATCATCATTCGCGCGGTCTTCATGAACGGTCGGCCCAAGATGAGCGGAGCATCATCATCTTCCTCCATATCAATAACAATAAAATCGACCGGGAAAAAGAATTTGTCGACCTTCACCAAAACATCTTGGGCTACGCCATGAGGATGGGTCGTCGACTTATCCGCCAATTGCAACGTCATTCGGATGGACTTAATCTCAATGTTGCCAAGTCTCTTGATAATTGACAAAGGTATAAGATTAATGCTTGACCCCAAGTCAATAAGTCCTTTCCCGACATAAACGTCACCAATTTTAACCGGCAATGTAACTCTTCCCGGATCAACCTCTTTCTTAGGAAGCGTCCTTTGAATAATGGCACTACAGCTCGCATCAAGGACGATGGTCTCCGGTTCCGTATACCTCCGTTTTTTTGTTAGTATGTCCTTCATGAACTTGGCATACTTGGGCATTTGCTCCAAGGCTTCGGCAAACGGAATGTTGATTTGCAACTGTTTAAAAATATCCATGAACCGGGCGTAATGCCGTTCATTCTCCCTTTTGGACGGAGCATGAGGATAAGAAGGTTTTGGATTGGAGTAGCGCTCACTACCTCCTTTCCCTTTGCAACTCTAGCACTCTTCCATCTAGGCTTTTTCACTACCTCCCTTATTACCTCATCATTTGTATTTTTCCCCATCTCCACACCTTTTTCTTTTTCAACTTCACCACTATTTTTATTCTTTTCAACTTCTTCACCCTCACTCCACTCTCCTACTTCACCATCAACATTTTCCTCCAATATTTCCTCCTCAATTTCTTTCTCTTTCTCTCTTTGTTCACTCTCAACTCCTTTTTTATTCTCACTACCCAACTCCCTCCCACTTCTCGTCATGATCGCCTTACAATGTGCATTAGGATTTGTTTGCGTGTTTGCCGAAAAGGAAGGACCGGTTTGTTGTTCCGCGAGTTGCTTGGCAAGTTGCCCAACTTGAGTCTCAAGATTTTTTATGGCCGCGTCATTGCTCTTTTGGTTAGCCATTGACATTTGCATGAATTGCGTCAATGTCTCTTCCAATTTAGAAGTTACGACCGGCGGTTGTTGAGGTTGAGGTTGATAAGGATTTTGGGGAGGGTTTTGACGGCTAGAAGAACCACCTCCATAACCTTGGTTATGATAATAGTTGCTTCTAGGTTGGAACCCTTGGTTCCCTTGGTAATGTTGTTGTTGATTTTGAGGGTGCGGTTGATAAGGTTGTTGTTGTTGTTGTGGTCTCGGTTGATAGTCCCGTTGATTGGCCATGTAGTTTACTTCGTCAAAACCGGGAGGTGGACAAAATCCGGTGTCATGTTCACCTTTACAAAGTTCACAACAAGCTATTTGTTTAGCTTTTGACGGTTCTCTTAACTCTTTGATTTGTTGCGTTAAGAGTTCCACTTGTTGTGAGATGAGCTTGTTTTGGGCAAGGATGGCATCATTCGTCCCTAGCTCAAGCACTCCCGCCTTCTTCAAAGAATTTCCTCGACTTTGACTCTGAAGATCATTTAAAGCCATTCGATTTATGATGTTTGTGGCTTCTTCGGCACTTTTTGACAATAAAGAGCCACCCGAGGTAGCATCCAACAACGTTTTGCAGTTTGGTTGAAGTCCATTTTTGAAGATATGGATTTGAGTCATTTCATCAAATCCATGCCCTTTACATTTCCGAAGCATGGACTTGAATCTTTCCCACGCTTCATTCAAAGATTCACTGGTTCCTTGTGAAAACACCGAGATGGCCGTCTTGGATTCCATGAATCGGTTATGGGAGAAAAATCTTTCGATGAATTTCTCTTCTAACACGTTCCAGTCTGTCATTACGGCTGGTGTTTGATCTAGGTACCAATCCTTTGCTTTACCGAGCAAAGCGTGGGGGAATAATCGTCTGAACAACGGAAGCTCCTGAGCCTGATCCACTCCGGCAGCCAATGCTATCTCATAAAGTTTTGTGAGAAAAGCAAATGGGTCTTCATGGTCCATTCCGGTGAATGGACTTCCATATAATAGATTTAGAGTTCCCGTTTTCATCTCAGCTTGCCTTCCGGTGTGGTTGGCAAACTGAGCGGTGTTCCTTGGACTATTGATGCATGGAATAGAAATAGGTGGTGGTGGTTGTGGCTCCATGTTTGGTATGAATGGTGGTGGATTTGTGGTTGAAGAACTTTCTCCTTGCTCTTGGCGTTGTCTAGCCTGTTGCCTCCTACGTCTCGTTTTGCTATTGAGCCTCCTTGCGGTTCTCTCGATCTCAGGATCAAAAAGAAGTTCGTCCACAGGGATTTGCCCTCGCATAAAACGTAAGCTGCACACTAAACCAAACAGATTACAAGCACAACTCAAAAATTCACAAGCTAAAACTTAAACAACCATTGCGATGCTCGCAATATCAATTTACAATCCCCGGCAACGGCGCCATTTTGTTAGTTGTAAATTTACGTGTCGGGTTTTTGTTATCGTATCCACAGGGATTGTAAGATATCACCGCCGTTCGATGGTTGTATTAATTCTAGCTCAATGTAACAATAAGGTTTTGGTTGGTTGTCATGTTATCTTGCATAAAAAGGTAATAAATTCCGGTAAAAGTTATGGTTTGAATAAATGAGAAATATTGCCAAAGTTAGGGTTCAATGATTACTTTGCATGTATTTGTTCGGTCAACAATCCTATAAACTCCTTTAGATGATAAATCATTTCACAAAGTCCTCCCAATATGTTTCTCTCGAACACACATTGTGAGTTTTCCCATTTTGATCCATTGTTTCTCTCGAACACAATCTATCAAAATGACAACTTTTTGGTTCAACCTTATGGTGAACAAAATCATTCATTACTATCTCTAGCTAACAAACAAGATTGGATGAAAACCTAGGTCAAGAGTTGGTAAACATCTCTCGATCATAAACCAACACAAAGAGTTTTAAATAGAAACAAAGTTTTCATCATATATTCACCATTAAAGAGTTTACATATTAAGATCCTTACATTTACACCCAAAGCTAGTAATCACCTACATCTAACCTTGACAAATGGATGACTTAGCTACTCATTTTCATGGTAGCTTGGTCGGCAAGTTTCGGAAGAAGGTTGATCAACATCCAAGTCGGATAATCGATGTTGGATGGGAATCCACCTTCTTTTTGTAGAAAATGATTACAAGATGAAGAGAAATGAAAACTAGGGCATAAAAGCTCCCAAGAACAATGCTAGAAAATATCTCTAAGAAAGTACAAAAGTGGAAAAATGCTGTAAAAACTAGGTATGGTGCTCAAAAGTGGCACTTGCTACTTATAGACATGTGCTGGGCTGTCATGCTCGCTAGGCGAGCAGAAAGGCTCGCCTTGCGAGGGTCTAATTGTGGCACACAAGGCACCTGTGCCCAGAGAAACAGGGTCTGTTGAACTGTCATGTTCGCCTAGCGAACAAACCTTCGCCTAGCGAAGGACACGCTTCAACCTTCGCCCCAGCGAGGTTGAGAGGTTTTGCTACTGGAATCCTCGCTGGGAACTCGCTAGAGCCTCGCCTAGCGAGTGAGTGCTGGCTGCACTTTTCACCAAAACAGAACGAACTCGCTACCACCTTCGCTAGCAGCTCGCCTAGCGAATTTATTTACATTTTACTGGAGCTTTTCGCTAGCAGCTCGCCTAGCGAGCAGGCTTCGCCTAGCGAGCAGGCTTCGCCACAGCCTTCGCCTAGCGAGCATGCTGATGAATGCTTGTTTTCCTTGGTTCCTTTGCCAACTTTCTTGTGTCTTAAATTTCAATTATTTCATGCCTTCTTCCTGCACAATAACACACAAATCAAAGGCACCAAGCTTGTTTATCAATGTAATGCATTTCATCTAAAACAAAGGTGATTTTGACAATTTAGCAAGGAAATAGAGTGAAAGATACCCTTAATTGATGGCTCAAATAAGCACTTTTGGGTATCTAACAATTACTCAGTTGGATCAACCATTTGGGAGTTTCAAAGACCTTTCCATTTATGTGCATTTTGGCGTTTTATGATGAAACTTGAGTATGCAAGCTTATTCAGTCCAATGCACACGACCATTTGCTCTCTACATGATCTCAGCAAGCTTTTGCATTCATCATTTTGTTGGTTCTAAGTGTTGGCAACAATTTTGGTAAAACAAAGAGTGTTCACAAGTTGTTGCATGTGATGTCTTAACTTAAGATATCTATGTACCTGCTGGAGTTTTAAAATATAATTATGTAGGATTGCTTCAGGATGTCATACACGATGTCATGGCATTTGATATTATATACCTGTTGGATATTTAAAATGGAATTATGCAGGATTGTTCCAGGATGTCAGACCCGATGTCATGACATCATGTACACAGAATATTCAAAGTGAATGTTATGTGTTATATGATTGCGCATTTAATGGCAGTCTATGTATGATTGAAGATCTGATTCATAATCGCATTCAATCATTAATTACAACCCGATTTATTTATTTTCCAAAGAGATCTAACCAGCTGTCATGAGAAGATTTAATTAGAAAATAGTTTTAGGGTTTTCAAGATGTCCAAGCCCAGCTGAATGCTTCTATAAATAGGACATGGAAAAACCTGTTTTGACACACAACCAATACTGAGCGAAATATTGAGAGAGAATAAGGGTTTGTCTCTTGTTTGGTCGTGTGACTTGTAAGCCATTCAATTCATCCATAGATGATTGAATTGGTCTGATTTGTGAGTTGTAATTTGTCACTCTAAGCTTTTAAGCATGAGTGTGTGTCTACTTGATTGAAGAACAAGTGTGTGTCTACTTGATTGAAGATCAAATGTGTGTCTACTTGATTGAAGATCAAGTGTGTGTCTTTGAAGAGTATCTTCTTTTCATAAGTAATTGTTGTTTAAAATCACAGGTGTGATTGAGGGGGAGTGAGTGGGTTCTCATATCTAAGAATGCTTAGGTAGAAATCACACGGGTAGAGATTAGGTGAAAAAGACTGTAACATGTGGAGTGTACTGAGAGTCCTTGAACTGATTCTATTTAGTGGATTTCCTTCCTGGCTTGGTAGCCCCCAGACGTAGGTGAGTTGCACCGAACTGGGTTAACAATTGCTTGTGTCTCTTGCATTACTATTCTTTATCTTTATCCTATTTGTGTTACTCAGATATTAGTGTCGTGACATTACCTTCGACATCTCATATCTGATACCAGAATTTCAATTGGTATCAGAGCAGGCATCTTGCTCTGGTTCTGGGTGAGATCTAGGGACAATACTTTCTGGTACTATGGAGAGAGATGGAGGATCTGTTCATAGGCCACCAATTTTGGATGGATCTAATTATGACTATTGGAAACCTCGAATGGTAGCTTTCCTAAAATCTCTGGATAATAAGGCTTGGAAGGCTGTGTTAACAGGCTGGGTACACCCAGTAATTACTAAGGAAGGAGAAGCCACAGCTGACAAGAAGCCTGAAGAATAATGGTCCAAGGAGGAGGATGATCTAGCCCTTGGAAATTCTAAAGCATTGAATGCCATATTCAATGGAGTAGACAAGAATATCTTCAGGTTGGTAAACAACTGTGAGGTGGCTAAAGATGCTTGGGACATTCTCAAAACCACTCATGAAGGCACCTCTAGAGTTAAAATGTCTAGACTACAGTTGCTCACCTCCAAGTTTGAAAATTTAAGGATGAAAGAAGATGAAAATATTCATGAATTTCATATGAGTATCCTTGAAATTGATAATGCCTCAGGAGCCCTGGGAGAGAAGATGTCAGATGAAAAATTAGTAAGAAAAATACTCAGGTCACTCCCTAAGAGATTTGCTATGTAGGTGACAGCCATAGAAGAGTCTCAAGACATCTCCAACATGAGAGTTGATGAGCTAATTGGTTCCCTCCAAACATTTGAGGTGGGAATGAATGATGGTTCTGAAAAGAAAACCAAAAGCATAGCCTTCATGTCAAACACAAAGGAGGAAAATAGTCAAGATGTTGATGAAGATCTGGCAAATGATGTAGCAATGATGGGAAGACAGTTCAACAGACTATTGAAAAAGATGGATGTAAGATCTAAGGGTAATGTCAAGAACATCTCATCTGACATCAGTAAATCCCATAATGCTGGAAGAAGAACAAGGTTAGATGATAAGCCCAAAGAAGGAAAAGAAGTACAGTGCTATGAATGTGATGGGTATGGACACATTAGAACTGAATGTGGAACCTACCTCAAGAAGTAGAAGATGAGTCTTGCTGCCACTTGGTTTGATGAAAGTAAAACAGAAGAGTCTGCAAATCTGGTGACTGCCTTGACTGGAAGATGGGGTTCTGAGGAAGACTCAAGTGATAATGAAGTAACCTTTGAAGAATTGGACACTACCTATAAAAATTTGTGTCACAAAAGTGCAGAGGTGTGTAAACAGGTTGAAATCCAGAAGAAGGTAATAACTCAACTTGAGAATGAGAAGGTAGAACACTTGGAAACCATCTCCAAATTAAAAATAGAAGTAGTGGTTCTGAATGCCAAGCTAGATGAAAGTCAACAAGTTGAAAGCCAGAAGAAAGTGATAGTACAGCTGGAGAATGAGAAGGCAGAACATGTGGAAATCATCTCCAAGTTAAAAACTGAAGCTATGTTCTTGAATTCTAAACTAGAAGAGATGACCAAGTATGTAAGAATGTTAAACAATGGATCTGACTCCCTAGACAAGATTCTCCAAACTAGACAAATAACAAGAGACAAATCTGGCATTGGGTATAATGAATCTAATCCTGAGTGCAGTTACACTGGTTGCAAACCTAAATCCAAACCTAAGTGCAGCCATATTAAAATCAAACCTGAGATGTCACATCATATGTCACAACATCATAAGGGAAGACAGCAGAAAGGGAAACACCAAAGATGGAGATGCCATTACTGTGGAAAATTTGGCCACCTGAAGCCCTTCTGCTATAATCTGTATAGTTATCCTAGCCCTGTTCATCATCAGACTCACTATCAACCAAGACCCAAACATCACAGGCTTGTCAACAAGAAGCAATGGGTTCCTAGGACAAATGCTACAAGTCTAATAGCTCACACTTCTCTCAGAGTTTCAACCAAAGAAGATTGGTATTTTGACAGTGGGTGCTCCAGACACATGACTGGAAACAAAGACCTGCTAACTGGCCTTCATCCTCATGCCATGAGTTATGTAACCTTTGGTGATGGAGCAAAGGGTGAAATCAAGGGGATTGGTAAGCTTGATTTCCCTGGAGTTCCTGACCTTGACAATGTCCTACTTGTTAAAGGCTTGACTGCAAATCTAATAAGCATCAGTCAACTATGTGACCAAGGTCTAAATGTTAACTTCACTAAAACTGAATGTCTGATTACTAACAAAGAAAGTGAAGTGATCATGAAAGGAGTCAGGACCAAAGACAACTGTTACATGTGGAGCTCTCAAATTGGTTATTCCTCAAAGTGTACCTTAGTCAAAGAAAAAGGGATGAAGTTGATTATATCTGCTAGAGGAACTCCCAAGATTGATGAAAGACAAGTCTGTGGGAAATGTCAGACAAGGATGTCACACCAGAAACTCAGACTTGACATCACTTCCAAAGGAGAAAAGCTCATGGTGGCTCAAATAGATAGGAGGTTGGATCAGATGGTTGAACATGTTTTTAGTCATATGCAGTTTGAAGTTGGAAAGAACTTTGTTGGACTTGAGCTACAAGTCAAGCAGATAGATAGGTCTATGTGTCTATCTCAAATCAAATATGCCAAGAACAATGTTAAGCAGATTGGGATGGAGAGTGAAAGGACACCTGCTCCTTTGAAAGATGAAAATGGTGTTTGTGATGTATATCAAGATGAATATATAGCAGCTGGAAGTAGCTGTTCTCAACAGGGTTGGTTGAAACTAATGCTGTCTGAGTACAATGTCACACACGATGTCATGACATTGTACTATGACAACCTGAGTGCTACAACTATGTCCAAAAATCCTATTCAGCACAGTTGGACCAAGCACATTGATTTTTGTCATCACTCCATTAGAGAATTTGTGGAAGACAAAATCACAACTCTAAAGCATGAAATGCAATTAGCTGACAAATTTGCAAGGGTTTTGGATGATAATCAGTTTGAATGTTTAAGAGGGAAATTGGGGATTTTGATTCTTGTGAAGTTATAGCAATTAAAGTGGAGTGGAAAAGGTAATAAAAATATTTTCTGTCCACTTAAAAGAAAGAGCCACATTAATGATAAATCATTACCTAGTATTGGAACTAGTATCTACACCATTATCACACACTACCTCAAAACAACCATTTCCATCTTCATCAAACTGCTCAGATCATCTCTGCTAGGGCAACAAACTTTTTCTCAAAAGTTCAACAAAATGTCTCAACATCCCTCATCCTCTGGTTCAAACCCCACTCATCAAGCAAGGACTCCCTCCATGGAGTTTCTAGATGAAGACGTGTTGGACGTTACTCCTCTTTCTGTGATTCCAGGCGACGCCCCTGGCCCCTCTTCCACGGCTAGAAGTAATCAAGGTAACATTCCTGATAAATCTCCTCATAAGGATGACATGCACTTTACTGATCGTACCATTAGGAACCTAGTAACTAGGATTCTAAATGAAGGGCATGCAGTCAAGGGTGTTTCTACCCCTCTGTCTAGAAGGGACCCCTCACCTGAGGTGGAACCCCAAACTGAGAAAGATGATGATTCATCTAGATCAGAGAAAGAAATGGCTGCTGAGGGATTATACTCTCTAGGTAAAACCTTGCCTAGTAAGAAACCAGCAGATGTTTCTCATGAGACTTCTGAGAATGTTATTAATCTGGAGAAAGAGAGCTCAGAAGAAGAAGAGGATACCTTGGTTCATCATGTAAAACCAAGTGTTGTTAGGAAATTGAAGACCAAAAAAGGGAAGACTGTGGCTGAGATGTTGACAGCCAGAACTAGGAAGAAGATTGCTAGTATAAGACCCTCCAAATCATGGAGTAAAGTTGAGGTTAAGAAGAGGAAGGTCAGAGAGAGTTCTGACTCTGAAGAGGATGTCGAAGACGATGTCCCAGACATCTCTCCTGCTAAAAGGCAGGTTGTTAAAAAGTCCCCAGTCAAAGTGGCAGCTGTGCACTTAGACAACATCTCTTTCCATCTAGAAGATGGTGCTGCCAAGTGGAAGTTTGTCATTCAAAGGAGGGTTGCTTTTGAAAGGGAGCTGGGAAAGGAGGCTGTAGAAGTGAAGGAAGTGATGGAATTGATCAAGAATGCTGGTCTGATGAAAACTGTTGTTGCTTTGCCCCAATGTTTTGAAGGGTTAGTGAAAGAGTTTATTGTGAATATCCCTGAGGATATTTCTGAAAAAAGTAGCAAGGAATTTTGCAAGGTATTTGTAAGAGGTAAATGTGTGAGGTTCTCCCCAACCATAATCAACAAGTTCCTAGGGAGAGGAACTGAAGGTGGTGTGGATTTAGAGGCTACAGACAATGAAGTCTGTAGGACTATTACTGTTGGCCAAGTTAAGGAGTGGCCTAGTAAGAAGCATCTATCAGCTGGCAAGTTAACTATCAAATATGCCATCTTGCATAAGATTGGTCCAGCCAACTGGGTGCCAACTAATCATATCTCAACCATCTCTAATGGTCTTGGAAGAATCATTTATGCTATTGGAACCAGGCTAAACTTTGACTTTGGAAGGTTTATGTTTGAACAGATTGTTAGACATGCCTCCACTAATGCAGTAAAGCTGCCTATTGCCTTTCCATCCATCATTTGTGGAATCATCTTAAGCCAGCAACCAGGCATTCTCAACATAAGTGATATTCCCAGCAGAAGGAAGCATCAACTGTCCATTCACTACAAGTTGGTTGAAGGAAGCCATGTCAATGATGTTGTCATGACATCTACAAGGAAGGAGCCTGCCTCTCAAGGTAGCTTGATTGATCAATTGAAAGAAACTTGTAAGGAGCTGGATACTGGTATTAGGGTTGCCAAGGCAAGAAAAGAGGCTTTAGAGGTTCTTATTAGTAGCTTAGATAAGGAAGAGATGGATAAGGCTGGTGAGACCAAGGATTCAGATGTCAATACCTCAAGTGAGAGGTCCAATGCTCAATCTAGTGGCAGTTCTGATTCTGAAGGTGAAGATGATGCTCCTTCCTCAGACTGAGTGGTAATGGTTCCCCTTGTTATGAAGACTGTGTGTGTTGTGCTGTTATGGCTATTTTGGAAGCTTGGATGTTTTATTGTTTTTTTTTAATGTGTGTAATTTTGTGGCAGTCCTTACTGATGCCTTGATGTAATATTTGGGCTCTTAATGAGTTCCATGGATTTCTAATTATCTCAGCTATTACAGTTGTGTATAATTATGGTTTGTATCTCCTAACAATTATGTTTTAACATTTTATATGTTATAACATCTGTTGTGACATTCTCTGCTAGGCTGATTGACATTTATTTTGTCTAATTGGTCACCTTTGGTCCATTTTGACTAAAAAGGGGGAGAAGTGATTATGTGGAGCTGTGTGGAGATGTATGTGCTGATGTAGCTGAACAAATGAACAGCTATTGTTGAAGGAGATGTCTGATGTTTGAACAGAATAAAGTTTTGTGGTGTAAAGGTGATGTTGAAGGAGATGTTAGAAGGAAATGTTGAAGCAGATGTCAGAGGGTGACTCTGATTGTTACAGGTGCTGTTATTACAGGTGTTGTTATTAAAGGAGATGTCTGTGTTGTACAGACTTAGGGGGAGAAGAAGTACCCATGTGCATTTGTGTGTATTACTAGTTGCTATTATAGCTAGCAATTGTGTTTGCTTCTGCTGCTGCTTAAACTGCTGTTATGCTGTTTAACTGCTGATGTGTTTTTCTTGTGAACAAAATGGACTGATGTATGTTTTAGCCAAAATTTTCCAAAGGGGGAGTTTGTTGGTTCTAAGTGTTGGCAGCAATTTTGGTAAAACAAAGAGTGTTCACAAGTTGTTGCATGTGATGTCTTAACTTAAGATATCTATGTACCTGCTGGAGTTTTAAAATATAATTATGCAGGATTGTTTCAGGATGTCATACACGATGTCATGGCATCTGATATTATGTACCTGCTGGATATTTAAAATGGAATTATGCAGGATTGTTCCAGGATGTCAGACCCGATGTCATGACATCCTGTACACAGAACATTCAGAGTGAATGTTATGTGTTATGTGATTGCGCATTTAATGGCAATCTATGTATGATTGAAGATCTGATTCACAATCGCATTCAATCATTAATTACAACCTGATTTACTTATTTTCCAAAGAGATCTAACTAGCTGTCATGAGAAGATTTAATTGGAAAATAGTTTTAGGGTTTTCAAGATGTCCAAGCCCAGCTTAATGCTTCTATAAATAGGACATGGAAAAACACCTGTTCTGACACACAACCAATACTGAGCGAAATATTGAGAGAGAATAAGGGTTTCTGTCTTGTTTGGTCGTGTGACTTGTAAGCCATTCAATTCATCCATAGAGGATTGAATTGGTCTGATTTGTGAGTTGTAATTTGTCACTCTAAGCTTTTAAGCATAAGCATGTGTTTACTTGATTGAAGCTGTTAAGTAAGATCAAGTGTGTGTCTACTTGATTGAAGAACAAATGTGTGTCTACTTGATTGAAGATCAAGTGTGTGTCTAGTTGATTGAAGATCAAGTGTGTGTCTTTGAAGAGTGTCTTCTTTTCATAAGTAATTGTTGTTTAAAATCACATGTGTAATTGAGAGGGAGTGAGTGGGTTCTCATATCTAAGAGTGCTTAAGTAGAAATCACACGGGTAGAGATTAGGTGAAAAAGATTGTAACTTGTGGAGTGTACTGAGAGTCTTTGAACCGATTCTATTTAGTGGATTTCATTCCTGGCTTGGTAGCCCCCAGACGTAGGTGAGTTGCACCGAACTGGGTTAACAATTGCTTGTGTCTTTTCAATACTATTCTTTATCTTTATCTTGTTTGTGTTAGTCAGATATTAGTGTCGTGACATTACCTTCGACATCTCATATCTGATACCAGAATTTCAATTGGGCCTTCCATACGTCTGTACAGACCCATGCATCCAATTTCAAATTTTCATGCACATGAGGGAAGTGTGATGCACAACCATCTTCAGCTATAAATAACCACTCCCTCTCATTCATTCATCAACCTTTTGGAGATCTGAATTGCTGCAGCATTGAAACCATAGCCATACCAAAGGAATTGTTCAAAAAAAATGTCACTTTCGAGCTTGAAATTCAGCATCATTAGCTGATCTTCAAAGCCTAATTCCTTAGCCTTTCACTTCCACTACATCCATAGATCAAAGAGGAGCAAAGAGCTTGGAAGTTTCGTGGCCAGAGGTGCTTTAATTCAGAGGTATACATTCAAACTTTTTGGATCTAGAACTCTCATTTCAATGTAGCATTCTTGTGTTTGTGTGGTTTTCTGAAGTCCTCACACTTGAGGCAAGCTTGTGATGCTTTCAATTTTCCATTTCATGAACTTTCAGTTCGAACACCATGATCTTCCACTTCACATTTCTCTCAATATAGGAAGAGTGAGGAAGATCCATGGATACAGTGATGATCTCCATCACACGAGCTTCATTTCCATGTCCTTGTTTTCCATTTTCATTAAACTTTTTTTCTCTGCAACTGGTGGCTGGATTCTGTTGACTCGCTGGAGAAGACGGTGGTTTCCACCACCACCACTACGTGTCTTGTCTCCTGGCCATTGGATCTGGATACCACGTTTTAATCTTGATCCTCCATTGTGTTTACTTCATTTAATACCTTATGTGGCGTTTTTGACTTGGTTGCACCGTGTTCCTCATGATCTGAACCATTCACGCTTGCCACGTCAATTAATGAGTTGCATCATGCGGCTGTGGTTTTTTTCTATTTATTCTATTTTCTTTTATTTTCAGTTAATTCATTAGATTTTCAAAAATTCATAAAAAAATTCATTTGAAGTCATAAAAATATGAGACCAACTCCAAAAAATTTCTTGAAAAATCTAGTTTCATATTTTGATTTTTAATTATTTTTGTGACTTCATTTGATATTTTTCTTGGATTATTTGATTTTTATTAGTTTTAATTCATTTTAAATACTTTCTGACTTTTGAAAAATCCAAAAATATTTTCATAGCATTTATGGATCATGATAAGTCAATGAAAAATAGTCTCATTAATTTCTTATTTGATTTGAGATTTATTTGAGATTTTAATTCATATTGTGCTATTTTTAATTGTTTTTAATTACTTTCTGGTTTCAAAAATTTGTGAGAAAATTAGTCAAAGTCTGTTTGACTACGTTGAACCTATGAGAATTTAATTGGACTTTTTAAAGTTGATTTGAATTGAATTTGAGGTTTGACCTTATTTGTTTATTTTTTATTTGCCTTTTATTTTAATTTAAAAAATACCAAAAAACATATTGTTAACTTGTTGACTTGTTATCTTCATTTCTCTTCTGTTTGGTGTTGATTGATGATGATTTGATTCATATTTGATCAATTGGAATTGATTGTTGTATTCTTTTCCCCTCCCTTTCATCTTCATCCCTTTTGTTCCATCAATGGCCAATGAGTTAAAGTCTTATGGTTGGTCTTGACAAATGAGAGGTTTAACCTTCTTTGATCCAAACCAAACTTAATTTGATCCATGATCAAGTGAGTTGTTTTGTGTCCAAGATAGGTTGCTTCTTGGTCAAGCAAATAACCTAAAGTCAATACAAGGTCATTCCCCTTTTGTTTTGGCATGGCAAGTTTATGGAGCTTGGCTTACTAGTCATGATCTCTAACTTGTGTTCTTTGCCTATATTTTTATTGACTGGCCTCAGATAGGTGTGACTACTACATTAGTCCACTTACGATTGCTTAAACACGGAGTTACATTGTCTTATGACAAGATAACATAACCTCACTAATTACTAACTTTAATTTGAGCCTTTAATTTCTTGCCATTTACTTTTAATGCCATTTATTTCTTGCTCATTATTCATATTGATCTTCCCTTTGCTCACTTGAGTACATATTTTATGTTTATGTCATTTTTCTTTTGCTCATTTGAGCCCAGTATTGTATATAAATATATTGTTATCTTGTGTTTGCTTTGTGTTTGTTTTGTGTGAATCAAATGCAAAAGGAGAAAGGACTTAGAATTAAGACTTACCTATGCTTAAAGGAGTTCAAGAGCAACTAGGCCTCATGCCTTTAGAATGCAAAATTTGTTGAAGAGCAACTAGGCGTCATGCATTTAGAATGCTAAATTTCAAAGTTGACCTCAAAGGATTTCCCTTCAAACTTATTCTTTGTCCATTCCCTTTATTATGTTGTGAACTTTTTGATGTTTGCTTGTGTGTGATAGGGATCCCACTTTGAGATGGTGAAAAGAGGACCATTGTCATGAGTAGCCAAGTTAAGAGACAAGCCAAATGGATATCCTAGGAGCTTGAATTCAAATTGTTTGATTGCTTGTTTGTGTGCTAAGTCCAAAGGAAAGGAGCATCTTGAGTCATCTATATGACTTCAAGAAAAGGAACTCCAAGGGTTTATCTTTCCCCTCTTATCTTTGCATTGCTTTAGGACTAGCCTTTCTCTTCTTCTCCCCACTCTAACCAAGCCAAAAATCCTTTTCAAAACTTTGACTTTGTTTTAAATTAGAAACCTAGGCCTTAAGCCTTTGACTTTTCAAAACCGTTTTCATAAATACTCATTGTGAATAAATTTTAATCCAACTTTGACTTCATTTTGTAAATAAATCTAACTTGTAAATATAACTCACTTCAAGTTGTTTTTGTGGTTTCAATGGCCACCTTTTAAACCTTTTCAAAACATTAGTCATAGATTTGAGTTATCATAGTGGTTGATGTAAATCTCACCTCATCCTTAGTGATTGGATTATAAGTCTTCCATGCTTATTATAGGGTTAACCCCTTCACTAGTATGTTGAAGCCTTCCTCACATGGTGGATTGTTGGTTTAGGTTGAGTTTTCTCCCTATAATAACAAAAGACCTTAAGGCTTTTGATCAAATCAATTCACCAATTTTTGAGATTTTTACCTCGAACTACGAGGTTTTGATCCTCCTTTGTGATGGTACGTAGGCAATGGGTTCATCCATTCAAACAACAAAATTTGTAAATATAATATATTCTCTTCTCATCCCTCCAATCTTTTGCACAAACCTTTTTACAAATACCAACCTACAACACATATTTGCAAAAAGGATTCCCTTAGAGTACTAAGGATGTTTTGGGTGCATAAAATCTTCCCATTTCATAACCAACCCCCTTACCTAGATCTCTGACATTTTTATTAGTTTTTGATTTGAAAAACTTCTTACCTTGGCTTTTGTTCGCTTTTTAGCCTTTCCTTTGGACAAATAAAAGTGCGGTGGCGAATCGAATTGTATGTTGACTTTTGGTTTAGTCAATAAACCCAAAGGTAACGAAAACCCCGCTACAGAAAAGTGGCAACTCTGCTGGGGAAAGACCATACTTCTCTAGTGGGTTTAGCCTGCTTTTTACTTATGTGTGTTGTATGTTTATATTTATTTGTGACATATTTTTGTGCAAATTTGGGATGAATGTATTGTTTGTAATGTATGAATTGCTTGATATATTAATTGCTTGTATGCTTGGTGGTTTCTTGTGAGATGAGTTCTATACCCGAACTCGAGTGCATTTATGATCGGAGAATGGCATAGTCTTGTTGACTTGTGTGGAGTTATTCCTTAGCAAGTTAACTTGCAAGTCCATTCACTTGGATGTCTTGTTGGGATCAATAATGTCACACGAGTAGTCGTGGTTAGGCATTACTCTTTCCAATAGGAACCCTAGAAGCCAAGGACCTTAGATACCTAACCCATCTTAGCCTATTTTAGGACGTAGTGCGAAGGTCGTTCAAGTGTAAGACTTGAGGCGATTGTTACGCGATACTACACTCATAAGAGTCTCTCTTGAGAATATTTTTGGAAGACGAGTAGTCGTTTTATCCGATAATATCCGAAAGATGGGATGATGACTATGGGAACCTTTTTTAGAATATGATTGTCAGGTTTAAACTGTAGTACACTCCCATTGGGTGGTTCTTAACCAAGACTCCATGCTCGTGACTTACAACAAACCCTTGATTCGCGGTTGATCCGTTCTCGTATATCCTTAATATCAATGGAACTTGGGTGTTGATAAGGTGTAAACCATAATCCACCAAAATGGATGATTGATATTGACGATGACTTGAGTCATCTCGTGACCTTTGTGTGGTGTGACTTGCTTGATCCTTGAGTGTGATTGTTGCACCCATGCATTCATACATACATTCGCATCCATGTCACCAACAATAAAGATTACAAGGAACTTAAGAGGTCTATTTGCAAATTTTCAGACACGGATAAGCAAAGAAGGAATACAAAGAAGTACAGTTTCAGACAACCCGACTTGAAAGAGTTAAGGAGTTTGGCATCTTATGTATTAGAGCCCTTGGAATTCAAAGCTCGCCATGGGAAGCTTCTGTCTATTCTTTCTACTAAGGTGGATGAGGGTCTGATGAGTGTGTTGGTGCAGTTCTACGATCCTCTGTATCGGTGCTTCACTTTTCCGGATTTCCAGCTTTTGCCTACACTAGAGGAGTATGCTTATCATATGGGTATACCTATTCTTGACCAGTTGTCGTTCAGTGGTTTGGAGAAGGTTCCGTCTTCTCAAGAGATTGCTGACATGCTTCATATGGATGTATCTGACATTGTTGCCAATATGACTACCAAAGGTGGAATTCAAGGTCTCCCGTCTGATTTTCTGATTGCCAAAGCTACTTTGTTTGGGAAGGCCATGAGTAAGGAAGCTTTTGAAGCCATATTTGTACTCCTCATCTATGGGCTAGTGTTATTTCCCAACATCGACAACTTCGTGGACGTGAACACTATTAGGATTTTCTCTTCTCTTAATCTTGTTCCAACTCTGTTGGATGACACTTATTTCTCTTTGCATATGAGGAATGCAAAGGGTGGTGGTTCCATTGTGTGTTGTCTGCCTCTGTTGTACAAGTGGGTTATTTCGCGCTTGCCTCAGACGCTTGCCTTCAAGGAGAACAATGGATGTCTACGGTGGTCCACGAGACTTATGTCTCTCACTAATGATGATATCTTTTGCTACAATCGTGTTTGTGATGGCGTTCAGATTATTGATTCTTGTGGTGAGTTCTCCAATGTACCTCTTCTTGGTACATGTGGAGGGATTAACTACAACCCTGCTTTGGCTCGCCGTCAGCTTGGGTTCCCCTTAAAGGATATACCTAACAACATTTAGTTGGAAGGCTTGTTCTTTCAAGAGGGTAAAGATCCCCAAAACTTGAAGGATATGATGGTCCGCACCTGGCGCAAAGTCCATAGGAAAGGAAGGAATGAGCTTGGTCCGAAGAATTGTATTGCTTTGGAACCTTACACCTCTTGGGTGAGGAAGAGAGATCTTGAGTACCGCATGCCATACGAGTATCCGAGACCTACCCCTGTGATTATGGTTGGGCCTTTAACCCTCCCTAATCAAGGAGTAGAGGAGTTGAGAGACGAAGACCGTTCGCGTGCATGGGTTCGTGAGCGTGAGGGACTTCTTCAACGACTCAAGGATAAGGATGCAATGATAGAGTTTCTAGAGCATCAGGTTATTGATGAACCAGATGATGTGGTTACTTCTCTCCTTCCTCACTCATCTAGGTTTTGGAAGAGGAAGTATGATCAGCTCACCAAGGAGAAGGCCGACATGGAAGTAGCTTATGAGAGAGAGGTAAAGATGCTTCGTGCGACTTATCTTCCGATTTCGAAGGCTTTGGACGATTGCTTCTAGGGCTCCATAGGATGTTTATTCTCCTTTTCTCTTGTATTGTATTTGGTTACCAAGACTATACTGCTTCTTTGGTGTAAAAAGTTTCCAAATATTATTGCTATGAATATTCCATATATGTCTTAAAAGTTCAATATTTTTCAAACATTTGCAAATAGATCCCTATAAAGTTCCTCTGATAAAAAAAACAAATCATGTGTACAAGCATTACATGCATCATATGCATAAGAAGGTTTTGGTTCCGAGCTCTGATACAGTGGTCTAACTCTTTGCTCTTCATTTATTTTGAAGACAAGCTGACGCACTAGTATAACACCCGAGCAAATCATCAGAAGATCATGGAACACCTCGAACAAGAGAACAAAGACTTGAAGGAAGAGATCGCTAGACTGACTGCCATGATGGAGTCAGTCCTTGCTGTGCAAAGTCAAGCTTCAACAACTCCTGTAACTTCTCCCGCGAGGACGGTCATTTCTGAAGTGGTGACTTCAACAGTGCCTGCTGCCACTTCTCACTTCACTCTGAATATGCCTGCTGGATTCCCTTGGGGAATTCCATCTAACTTCATGCTAGAGGGTTTTGCTCCCACTCTTGCTTCTATGTCGGCATCTAGCCCGGTCCTGTTTGTGCCACCTCCCGTTATGCACACCTTACCTCATGTGGAAGACACCATTTATCATTCAGAGCCATCTGGGGGCCCAGACGTATATGAGAAAATGGATGAGATGAAAGATCAATTCCTTGAGCTGCGCAAGGAACTGAAGACTTTGAGAGGCAAGGACCTTTTTGGGAAGAGTGTTGTTGAGTTGTGCTTGGTGCCCAACATTAAGATCCCAGTTAAATTCAAAGTGTCTGACTTTGAGAAGTACAAGGGAAATACATGTCCACTCAGCCATCTTGTGATGTATGCTCGCAAGATCGACCCAAACCGACAATGATCAACTGCTGATTCACTACTTTCAGGATAGCTTGACAGGTGCTGCGCTCCGGTGGTATATGGGGTAGGAGAGTGCAAGCATCCGCACTTTCAACGATCTAGGCGAGGCCTTCGTGAAGCAGTATAAATATAATATGGATATGGCTCCAGACGGGGATCAGCTAAGGGCGATGTCCCAAAAAGACAAGGAGACCTTCAAGGAATACGCCCAGAGATGGCGAGAATTGGCAGCTCAGATAGTGCCGCCCTTGGAGGAGAAGGAGATGACAAAGATCTTCTTGAAGACTTTGAGCTCTTTCTATTATGAGCGCGTGATTGCTAGTGCTCCCTCGGACTTCACCGAAATGGTGAATATGGGGATGAGGCTAGAAGAGGGGGTCCGTGAAGGATGCTTGTCTCATGATGATGGTTCTTTGGCAAAAAAGTATGGAGGATTTTCTAGGAAGAAGGAAGGGGAGACTCATGTTGTTTCTTCCCATGTCAAGAGAAGGCCCTCTTTGAAGAGGAGAGAAGTCCGACCAACTGTTAAATAACACCAGGTGGCTCATATAGCACCTGCTTTCAGAGAAGTTCAACAACAACCACAACAACATCCTCAACAACAACAGGCTTACCAGCCTCGCAACAATAACAACACCAGCACCATCAACTATGAGAGGAAGAGGGTGACTTTTGACCCGATTTCGATGACGTATGCTGAACTTTATCCTTCCTTAATCGATAGGAAGTTGATAACTCCGCGAGATCCTCCTACTGTGCCAGCCAATCCCCAATGGTGGTACAAGCCTGAACTTCACTGTGTGTATCATTTCGGTGCTCCCGGACATGACGTGGAGAATTGTTTTCCTTTGAAGACCAAGGTGCAAGACCTTGTGAGAAGTGGGATACTGTTCTTTGAGGAAAAAGGCTCAAATGTGTAAGAACCCATTGCCCGAGCATGGGAAGGCAGCTGTTAATATGGTTCAGGGGTGCCCTGGCAAATATAAAGTCCTTTATGTGAATGACATAAGGCAATCCTTGGTAGAGATGCATAAGTTATTGTGTGAACACAGTTATTATGAGCATGATCATGATAGGTGCCAGGTGTGCACTATCAATGAAGGAGGATACCGTCAAGTGAGAAAGGACATCCAAGAGATGTTGGATCAAGGGATGATTGAGATACTTCAGAATCGTAATGAGATGAAGTTGATGTTATCACTCCAGTATTCAAAATTCTTGATCCTGTTGTTATCAAGTACGATGGCAGCAAGAAGAAAGTATCGTCAACTCTTGTGATCAAGCCAGGGGCCCCTGTCCCGTATGTATCGGATAAAGCGGTCCCGTACCGTTATAATGTTGTTATGCTAGAGGATGGGAAGGAAGTGTCGTTGCCCTTAACCTCTGTGGTAAGCATTTCTGACCTTAGTGGAGTGACCCGTAGTGGTCGTGTTTTCTCGACTCAGCCGAAATCCCACGAAGACATTGTGAAGAAAGATGGTGTCAATCCTGACGGTCCCGTGGGGACTTCTTCTTCGAATCAGTTTGTTCCTATTGTGAAGGGTGTTGACCCTGTTGTTGACAAATCGAATAGAGCTCGTATCCTGGTTGGCCAGTCTGGCATGCTAAGAGAGGATGGTGATGAGATGCTGAGGCTCATCAAGAGGAGTGAGTATAATGTTGTAGATCAGTTGCTTCAAACTCCATCAAAGATATTTGTCTTATGTTTGTTGATGAATTCAGAGCCACACCGCGAAGCGTTACAGAGGGTGTTGGACGTGGCATACATGGATCACGATGTCACGATTGAGCAGTTTGATAGCATTGTTGCAAATATAACTGCCTGCAACAATTTGAGCTTCTGTGATGCTGATCTTCCCGAGGAGGTAAAAGACCACAATTTGGCTTTACATATCTCCATGAATTGTAAAGATGATGCCCTATCCAATGTGTTGGTGAACACAGGGTCATCACTTAATGTTTTGCCAAAATCTACTCTTGCCAAACTTTCATACTAGGGGCCTCCCATGAGGCAGAGTAGAGCGGTAGTGGAAGCATTTGATGGATCGCGTAAAACCGTGATCGGTGAATTAGACCTCCCGATCAAGATCGGACCTAGTGATTTCCATATCACTTTCCAGGTCATGGACATTCATCCGTCATATAGCTGTTTGCTTGGTAGACCATGGATTCATGAGGCAGGCACCGTGACATCCACCCTGCACCAAAAGTTGAAGTTCGTTAAGAACAAGAAGTTGGTGGTGATAGGGGGAGAGAAGGCTCTCTTGGTCATCCATTTATCTTCTTTATCCTACATTGAAGCTGAGGATGAGGTTGGAACTCCGTTCCAAGCCTTGTCTATTGTTGAGCCTTCTAGGAAAGGACTTTCTTCATTTGTCTCCTATAATGATGCGAAGTTGGCCATCGAGCATGGTGTAACTGATGGTTTGGGGAAAATGATCAAGTTGGAAGATAATAAGTCTCGGGCTAGTATAGGGTACTCTTCTGGTGTTTCCAATGATCTTGGGTTGTTCCAGAGTGGAGGTTTCATCCACACCGTTGAAGGTCGGGAAGTTGTTGCCATCATTGAAGAAGATGAAGAGGAAGATCTTTGCAATTTTATCATACCTGGAGGAATCTGCAATAATTGGGTCGTTGTGGATGTTCCAACGGTTATCCATAAGTCAACGTAATGTGTTCATTTTGTTTAAAAACCCTTCTCCCATGCCAAAAGGAGAAGTGAAGACATTGTTGGCATAATTGATTAATACAATGATATTCATTCAATAATCGCATGTTAAATGTTTGTTTTTCAAATTATTTTTCCTTTTTGCTTTTTGCATGAAATTGGTGATCACCATAAAACCCTAAAAAGAGAATAAAATCAATCTTTTCATCTGCATAATGGTTTGCCTTGTTTGAATTCTGAAATCTCTTTTATACTCAAAATTATTATGCAGGTTGATCAAACCCATTGAACATAATGATCCAACACCATCTCCCAACTTTGAGTTCCCTGTATTTGAAGCAGAAGAAGATGATGTTGAAGAGATTCCTAATGAGATTACCCGTCTGCTTGAGCACGAGGAGAAGATCATTCAGCCACATCTTGAGAATCTGGAAACAGTCAACCTGGGGTCTGAGGACTGCATTCGTGAGGTGAAGATTGGGGCACTCCTTAAAGAGTCTATTAAGAAGGGGTTGATTGAGTTGCTACGAGAATATGTCGACGTCTTTTCCTGGTCGTATGAAGACATGCCTGGTCTAGATATTGATATCGTGCAACATTTCTTGTCGTTGAAGCCTGAGTGTGTGCCTGTGAAGCAGAAGCTCAGAAGAACTCATCCTGATATGGCAGTGAAGATTAAAGAAGAGGTCTAGAAGCAAATTGATGTGGGGTTTCTGGTGACTTCTACATATCCTCAATGGGTGGCCAATATTGTGCCTGTGCCTAAGAAAGACGGAAAAGTCCGAATGTGTGTGGATTACCGTGATTTGAATAAAGCTAGTCTGAAAGATGATTTTCCTCTACCACACATTGATATGTTGGTAGACAATATGGCTAAATTCAATGTCTTTTCATTTATGGACGGATTTTCCGGTTATAATCAGATTAAAATGGCACCCGAGGATATGGAGAAGACAACATTCATCACACCTTGGGGAACATTCTGTTATCGAGTGATGCCCTTCGGTTTTAAGAACGCCGGAGCCATGTATCAACGTGCTATGACTACCTTGTTTCATGATATGATGCACAAAGAGATCGAGGTGTATGTTGATGATATGATTGCAAAGTCGAAAACGGAAGTTGAACATGTAGAACACTTGTTGAAACTTTTCTAGCGTTTGAGGAAGTACAAACTCCACTTGAATCCGAACAAGTGTACATTTGGAGTCCGTTCTGGCAAGTTATTGGGCTTTATTGTTAGTGAGAGAGGTATTGAAGTTGATCCTGCCAAGGTCAAAGCAATACAAGAGATGCTTGCGCCCAAAACTGAGAAGCAAGTCCGAGGTTTTCTTGGCCGCTTGAATTACATTTCGAGATTGATATCCCACATGACTGCCACATGTGCACCTATCTTCAAGCTCCTCCGGAAAGATCAGCGTCATGATTGGACCGAGGATTGCCAGAAAGCTTTTGACAGTATCAAAGAGTATCTGTCCGAATCTCTGATTCTGTCTCCGCCTATTAAAGGGAGACCGTTGATTATGTATTTGACTGTGCTTGATGATTCCATGGGTTGAGTCCTTGGTCAGCAAGATGAATCAGGAAAGAAAGAATATGCAATATACTACTTGAGTAAGAAGTTTACTGACTGTGAGTCTCGATACTCGATGCTTGAGAAGACATGTTGTGCTCTGGCTTGGGCTGCTAAGTGCTTACGCCAGTATAGGTTGAATCATACGACTTGGTTGATATCCAAAATGGATCCAATCAAGTATATCTTTGAGAAGCCTGCTTTAACTGGGAGAATTTCCCGTTGGCAGATGTTGTTATCTGAGTATGATTTTGAGTATCGAGCTCAAAAAGCTATTAAAGGAAGTATCTTGGCTGACCATTTGGCGCATCAACCAATTGAAGATTATCAGTCCGTGCAATACGACTTCCCTGATGAGGAGATTCTGTATTTGAAAATGAAAGATTGTGATGAGCCTACGCTCGATGAAGGGCCAGAGCCTGGTTCCCGGTGGGGTATGGTGTTCGATGGTGCTGTCAATCAGTATAGGAACGGTATTGGGGAGGTGATTATTACTCCTCAAGGCACACATTTTCCTTTTACAGCAAGGCTAACTATCAAATGCACGAATAATATGGCGGAGTATGAGGCTTGTATTATGGGTTTGGAAGAATGTATTGATCTTAGGATCAAACATCTGGATGTTTATGGCGATTCAGTCCTTATTGTTAATCAGATTAAGGGTGAATGGGAGATGAATCAGCCGGGCCTCATCCCATATAGAGATTATGCGAGGAGGATTTCAACTTTCTTTACTAAAGTTGACTTTCATCATATTCCTCGAGACGAGAATCGGATGGCAAATGCTCTCGCTACGCTTGCCTCAATGATTGTTGTCAATTATTGGAATGAAGTTCCAAATATTACTATGATGCGCTTGGATAGACTAGCTCATGTGTTTGTAGTTGAGGAGGTGGAAGATGATAAGCTGTGGTATTATGATATCAAGTGTTTTCTCCAAAGTCAGACTTACCCGCCTGGGGCATCTGTTAAAGATAAGAAGACTTTGAGGAGATTATCCGGCAGTTTCTACCTTAATGGTGATGTACTTTACAAGAGGAATTTTGACATGGTTCTGCTCAGATGCGTGGATAGACACGAAGTAGACCTGTTGATGACTGAAGTCCGTGAAGGTTCATTTGGTACTCATTCCAATGGACATGCTATGAAGAAGAAGATGTTGAGAGCAGGCTACTATTGGCTGACAATGGAGTCTGACTGCTGCAAGTTTGTGAAGAAATGCCACAAGTGTCAGATTCATGCGGACAAGATTCATATTCCCCCGACACTTATGAATGTTATTTCCTCACCATGGCCTTTCTCCATGTGGGTAATTGACATGATTGGCATGATTGAACCTAAGGCGTCAAACGGTCACCGTTTTATTCTCGTAGCCATTGATTACTTCACCAAGTGGGTTGAGGCGGCATCATATGCAAATGTGACCAGGCAGGTGGTTGTGAGGTTTATCAAGAACCAACTCATATACCGATATGGTGTGCCAGACAAGATCGTTACTGATAATGGATCTAACTTGAACAATAAGATGATGAAAGAGCTGTGTAGTGAGTTCAAGATTGCACATCATAATTCTTCTCCCTATAGACCCAAGATGAATGGGGTTGTTGAGGCTGCTAACAAGAACATCAAGAGGATTATTCAGAAGATGGTTGTTACATACAAAGTTTGGCATGAGATGCTGCCATTTGCTTTGCATGGCTATCGTACGTCTGTCCGCACTTCAACAGGGGCAACCCCTTTCTCTCTTGTATATGGCATGGAGGTTGTGCTCCTCGTGGAGGTCGAGATCCCATCAATGAGAGTCTTGATGGAAGCTAAGTTGACTGAGGCTTAATGGGTTCAAAGTCGTTATGACCAACTGAATATGATTGAAGAGAAGAGATTAACTGTCATGTGCCATGGTCAGTTGTATCAACAGAGGATGAAGAAATCCTTTGACAAGAAGGTCAAGCCTCGTGTGTTCTGAGAAGGTGACCCCGTGCTCAAGAAAGTCTTGTCTTTCGCGCCCGATTCCAGGGGCAAATGGACTCCAAACTATGAAGGTTCATACGTTGTTAAGAGAGCCTTTTCAGGCGGTGCTTTGTTGCTTACAACTATGGATGGGGAGGATTGCACTTCTCCCGTGAATTCAGATGCAGTCAAGAAATACTTTGCCTAAAAATAAAAACAGAATGGCTCGCTAAGTTGAAAACCCGAAAGGGCGTCTTAGGAAAAAATGAGCGTCACGGTGGATTGAAAACCCGAAAGGGCGGTCCAGGCAAAAGTTAGAGACATAAAAAAAATGAATAAATATATTCCGCTAGATTGAGTGCCTCACCCTGGGGCAATCTAGGCAAAAATTAGGGATTTGGCAAGTAACTGCATCCTGACAAGACTTTGTTCTACAGCTGTCATCTATCAAAGATTCTCGCTCAGTCATCATCAACTGAAGTTTCGAATACATTGGATTCAGAGTTGGTGGAGAAATGGTCATTATGTTCAATGTATCCCTTTTTCCATGTATATCACCAATTTCAAATTTGTAAAAGATCCATGGAGTCTTGCTATTTACGGGCTACCATTCTCTTAAATAAATTTGAGCCTTTATCCAATTCTTGGCACTCTTATTTGTTTCTGTTTAACAAATGTTTGCATGTTTTAATTAATAAATATCATTGTTTTAAACAAATAAAGTTTTCATAAATAAACTGTTTTTAAACAAAATGAACATTTACAATGACTGAAAGGATAAGTGGAATGTCCTCAGTGCTTTCCCAAGGATAGTATGATCCCCGAAGGGTAAGACATTTGTTCATATTCTGGCGTTCCTATATCCTCTTCATCAGCTTTCAGTTGTCTCCTCAGTAAGCGCAGAAAGGAATGATACATCATCAGCTTCCCAGAGAATCTGATATGAGAAATTCTCTTTGATGGCAATAGATTGATCTATCTTATTGGATTGTTTTCTCCTAGCAGAATTCTTGGATGTTCGTTCAACGCACTCTCGGATAGTTTATTTGTGCATACATGTTTGTTTCCCCGCGGAGTCTTAGCAATCCATGATTGGTTGTATGGTTGATCTGTGGATGATCCCTTCTGTTCCAGTTCTTGCCTTGATCTTTTAGAGACGTGTATCCCTCTATATCAGGCACTAGCATTTGTGTTTTATCAATCATATGATTGTCATCTCTTGTGAGGGCTGACCTAAAATCCCTTATAGATTGATAAAAGTTGATATGCTATTCTACTCACGAGGAAGTTTGTCTTTCCCCAGCATGAATAGAAGTTCCCAGCGGAGTAAGCATGTGTTCCCTGCAGAGCTATCTTTCCAAACAATTATATCCTCAGCAGGAAGTTGCCTAGAGCAATTAATGAAGGGCTTGTGTCCCTTTTCATCCCTGACATGTCGCTTGTTGACAGCGGATTCATCTCCGATTTCCTCAGCCAAAGTAGTTCCTTCGAGAATATTCGCAGCTTGTCCCCAGTAGGGTTGCCAGATCCGAGCTTAATGGTATCTTCTCCGGGTTTGAAGATTTCTTCTAGCATTGAAAGCTGGTGTTGAAGATGTTTATTTCCTTCCCCAGTGGAGGAAAGTGCTATTTCCCCCCTTAGCAGAGTTTCCTCTCCAGCAGATAGAAGGGAGTGTTTTGATTGATGTGCATCTAGTTGGTGGTTGTTCCCCACGGAGTTTCACATCGTTCCTTGATAAGCTTCCCCAGTAGAGTTTCTTCTCCAACAGATCTTACTGTTATTCAACCACCTGTCCCCTAGAGAGTTGATGAAAATCCCCGGCAGATCTTCTGCATCTTCCTTATGTCATGATTGTTTGCCCCTAGGAGACTTCTCTTGTGCAGAGTGTTACCTCTTGCAGTCGGAAGCTTTGACTTTGCCTATTCCCCGCTATGGTTAAAGTATCCTCTTTTTCTCGAGATCATCCCCACCAAACTGAGTTCTCCAGTAGGCTTTGCCCTTCTTGTTGAGATTTTGTGTCGGGTGTCCGTTCATGTTTCTTGGACTTGTTTGTGTTAGATATGTCTGTTTGTCAGCATTAGTCATACACAAATCATGCATATACATGCATAATCATAGCATTCAGATATTCATATTGCATTCTTGGACATATATCTTTGATTGTTATTCGCTGCTATTGGTGAAATGTTCTTCCCCAAGCAGATGTTTGTGTTTGATCTCTCCATATAGAGTCAGCCCCATAGGCAGAAAGTATATATCTTTCCTTCTTTATTCCCCACTGAGCTATCTCCTCATGGATGATTATTGTTTCAGTTCCCCCCCCCCCCCCCCCCTAGTGTGTATTGGGATGGAATTACTCCCTGAGTTATATCCTCATCGGGTTGAGTCTTGTTTGATTGTGTCTTTCCTGGATTGACTTTCCTTTCTTGTTATCTCCTGCAGTTCCCTGTGGTTTAGTTTTTCAATTGCTCAGTAACCAGTAATTGTCCATCCTTTCCCCAGCGCATTTTGTGGCCTTCTACCCAGTAGCCGGTAGTTGTAAGTCCTATTTCTGTGGTTTTCTACCCAGTAACTGGTAGATGTAATCCCCTCTTTGTTGGTTATCTTTATCCAGTAACCGGTATTGATATTCCTTCGTTTCGAGTATACCACCCAGTAACTGGTGATATATCGCTTGGATAATTGCTTTTGTCAGGCAGTTTATCCCTTGCGAGTCATCTTTCATTTACCCTTGTTTGGTAATGATTGTTTCTCCATTCTGATTGGTCATCATTATATACCTAGTAACCGGTATCCCGATGTCCTTTCTTTTCGGTTGATTTATCCTTTATTAACCTAGTAACCGGTTGTGGATAATCTTCCATGCGAGTATGTTATCTATGTTATGACGGTAATAGATAATATATCTCATGCGCTCTTCAGTTGAAGTCTTTTTTTTCTTCCCCAGTCGAGTAAGATTCGGATTTCCTTATGGAATCGAATGTCCGTCCTGTAAGTTGAGTTTGCTTTTTCAGCCCTCCTTTCGGATGATGAGTGTCTTGGATATGTTCCCAATTCCCGCCTGGTTGGTCTCCTATTATATACCCAGTAACCGGTATCTCTGGTGTCCCTTCCTTCTGCTCCCTATTATGACTTTTTGTCCCCTGTGGAGTCAGATTTTCCTGAGTTGAGATGTGCCTTTTGAGTCCTCCTCAAATGTTTTGGATGATTGATATCTCTCACCTTTATACAGGTCTTAGATATTCTTTCTCCTTGAGCATGTTGTTTTCTTGCCTAGTAACCGGTGTTTTGATGACATGTCTCTCTTTGAGTTTATTACCCAATAACCGGTAATATCTCAGTGTTGCTTCCTCAGTTGCGTCCTTTGTGGACATCCCCGTCTGAGTCCGGATTTTTTATCTGAGATATCCTTTGTGGATGGTTTTGTTGTATTCCCAAATACATGCATCTTTGCGTCAGCTCGAGTCTTTCCATCGATTTATTTTCGTGGCATCCCTTCGTGTCTCCCAGCAAGTTTTTAAGTTGTGACTTGCTCACGCATTTTTACCCTGTTTCCCCCCAGAGTCTCTGTCTCCCTAGTGAGTGTGTTACTCCTATGGGTTTTCATTTTCTCCTGATTTCTTTTCCTTCGTGGCAATTATTCACCATGAAGATTTTATTTTGCATGCATACATTTGCATCATGAGGTCTCTTAGGGACCAAAATTCATCTCTTTGTTATTATTTAAGGTCATTATATCTCGTCGAGATGAAGATTTTAACCTTCATATCTCCGGATAGAACGACCTTAAATAGGGGCATCTGTAATACCCTAATTTTGTCCCTAAGATCCCTCATGGCATCATATCATTGCACAAGTGCATTGCCTCAAGGATCATAGCATGTTTGGCTCCTTAACCCTAGGGTTGGGACTTGTTTGAGTGTTTTGAGATCACCAAGCATGCTTGTATTGTATATTATTGCTTTTCTTATTTGATTACTAACCAAAAGCACAAAAATATGTCACTAACTCTTTTTGTTTTGAAGCTCAAGTGATCATGTGCTCCAATGCTCCTAGGAGGCTCCTAAGCCCAATGAAATGGCTAGATGAAGATGATAAAAAGCATGACAATGGTCCACAAAGCTCCTAATTATCATATATTAATCCCAAGTGTCTAAATTTACCAATTTGATCAAGATAACCCAAGGGGCTTGAGGATTGTTTCCCAAGGAAACCCTAATTCCATTGTGCTTTGACTGTGCCTTGCCCATGAAGCAATTTCAACCTCTGATCAAATTTAATCAAGGGAAGTTATTTCATTCATCATTTTATGAATATATGAGCCTATTTGAGCCTCCCCAATCATTTATTCATCAATATTGGAAGTTTGGCCTTGAAAAGTTGATCAGTCAAGTCATCTGACTAAGCTGAGCACCATTGAGATATAACTTTTGATGTGTTTGTCAAATGTAGATGACCCTAAGAGAAAAACTGTTCTTAGGAATCATATGAACAACTTTCATGTTCATCAAAAATCCATTTGAAACTTGAAAGGTCATCATTCATTTCAAAACATTATAGGTCATTTTGACTGAAACCCTAATTTTGGGTCAACTCACCAAGGGCATAACTTCCTTAATTTTTTTATGATTTTGAGGTGATACCAAATGCATTGTAAATCTCGGGATTTCTACTTCAAATGTTATGTTGGACAAAATTTCATAATCATCAAATAAATACATGTGATAATACAAAACATTATAGGTCATCTTGGACCTAATTCATTGAATTTGAAAAAGTACCCAACTTCAAATGCCTATAACTTTGTCATAGAAAATCCAAATGATTCAAACTTTGGGTCTAAATTGATCATATTGAAAAGATATACAACTTTAATGTTGGAGGTTTTTCTATTTGAAGCATGAAAATAGAGGGGCTTGATTAAGTTTATTTTTGGTGAAATTTTTCAAAGTGTTTTGAATATGTTTTGTACTTGGATTTTCACAGCCAGTTTTCATCAATTTCCAAATTCCAAATGAATTTTTTCCCAACATGACTTGTGTTCCTTATTTAAAGGGCTTTCCAACCATTACTCACATTACTCATTTGGATCAACCATTTGGGAGTTTCGAAGACCTTTCCATTTATGTGCATTTTGGTGTTTTATGATGAAACTTGAGTATGCAAGCTTGTTCAGTCCAATGCACACGGCCATTTGCTCTCTACATGACCTCAGCAAGCTTTTGCATTCATCATTGGGCCTTCCACACGCCTGTACAGGCCCATGCATCCAATTTCAAATTTTCATGCACATGAGGGAAGTGTGATGCACAGCCATCTTCAGCTATAAATAACCACTCCCTCTCATTCATTCATCAACCTTTTGGAGATCTGAATTGCTGCAGTATTGAAACCATAGTCATACCAAAGGAATTGTTCAAAAAAAATTCTCACTTTCGAGCTTGAAATTCAGCATCATTAGCTGATCTTCAAAGCCTAATTCCTTAGCCTTTCACTTCCACTACATCCATAGATCAAAGAGGAGCAAAGAACTTGGAAGTTTCGTGGCCAGAGGTGCTTCAATTCAGAGGTATACCTTTAAAATTTTTGGATCTAGAACTCTCATTTCAATGTAGCATTCTTGTGTTTGTGTGGTTTTCTGAAGTCCTCACACTTGAGGCAAGCTTGTGATGCTTTCAATTTTCCATTTCATGAACTTTCAGTTGGAACACCATGATCTTCCACTTCACATTTCTCTCAATATAGGAAGAGTGAGGAAGATCCATGGTGTCATACCCCGATTTTGACCCTAAATCACGGATTCCGTACATTCATCATAGTTATTGCATCTCTAATAGCATACCATGCATTCCATACTGCATAATGCTTAGAATATCAGTCGAAATAATTTTTTCAGATCTACAGGCAGACCGGTTGAATTAATTTTCGAATGTGCGTCAAATCAGTGGATGAAATTTTTAAAAAAATCAAGCTTCCAGACACCAACTTTATTAATCTATGTTTTACGTAGTTTAATTTGGTATGCTCGATTTATTTTTCAGCTAATTTTTCGGCCACTTTTTGATCAACTCGAGCCTGTTTAACCGGTCAAAATTTATTTCAAAATTAAAAGAAACGCTGTATTTTTCCAATAAGTTTATTTCGCACTGTTCATTTTGGTGCATTCATTTTAATTTTTCGAGCACTTTCGCGCTCGACTTTTATTCATTTTGAGTCCATATATTTTTATCTTTTTGTCAACATGTTCATAAAAAATAAATAGAATTAATAAAATAGTTATTTTGATTTTATCTTATCTTTTAGAAACATTTCATTTTTATTTGACATAGTTATTTTAGTTTCATTTTGATTTCAAATAAATATTGAAGGGTAAATTTGGCATTATTGAATATTAAAAAACCCTATATTTATGCTATATATACTTTCATTGGCAAACTAAAAAGGGGGGACAAAAAAATTACGAAGCGGCGCATACTCTTAGTATCATCTCCCTCATCTTCAAATTTGAAAAAAAAACCATAGAAAGAAGTGGAAGATTCACGTTCAGGCAAGTGAGAATGGTGTTTGTTCTCTTATTCCTCATTTCATTAAACACACATGTCCATGCTACATTATATTTTCTTACTATCAAAACAAAGTGCTATTTTTTTCATTTACACTAAACACACATAGTACCCCTTTCACCACATATTATATCCTTGCTTTCTATCCATTTACCATTTAAACAACTCACATCATAACCATGTTGATATATGCTTCATGCCATGAACGACCACTTTTCTTCTTTTCTACACATGAAACAACCCAAATCTAATGCAACAACAACCATGAAAACACCGGAGAATCGATCCAATACGCCGCACCACAAATCTAAACAAACATCCCTTTTCCTCTCTCTGACAACCGCGCCCTCAACAACTCTACACAACCACCAGACTCAACAACCCATCACTTTCGAAGTTGCCGACGAATACCACCAACATCATACGACCTCATCTCTTGGATTCAACCATTATTTCTCCGATTGGTAACTCATTTTCCTGCAAATCCATCTTGGAGTATGTTGTTTGTTGGAGTTTTTTATTTTTATTTTGAGAGGAATATTTGAATTTTGAATTTGAGTTTGTGCTTGGAGAGAAAAAGCATATCGAGAGAGATGAGAGAAAGAAGTTGATTTATTTTGTTCCTTTCCAATTTATGTTTTACTGTTTTCTGTTTTGTTTTGATATTTGCATTGCCACATGTCAGTGATTTGTTGGTGGCTTTTCAAATTTTGAAAAAATGACATGCCAATCTCTCTACAACACCGTGTGAACGTCCCCTCTCCCATGTACTTTTTTATTTTCTCTATTTTTTCATTTTCATTATAATTTATTTAAGTTGTAGATTAGATTTAATTACATTTTTTTTGTTTTATTGGATTTGGACCCAAGTAAGGTTAATATTTACACCCCATCCCAATTATTTTCACCCTTTTACTTTTTCTATTTCTTACTTTCTTTTCTTTTTTTTATTATTACTATTATTAATTTAATCATTTAATAATTAGTTAATATATTAAATTTTTATTTTTATTTATTTAGTTGATTATAATTTAAATGAAACATATATATATATATATATATATATATATATATATATATATATATATATATATATATATATATATATATATATATATATATATATATATATATATATATATATATATATATATATATATATATATATATATAAGGGAATTTGTATGATTATTTGTTGAATTATTCTTAAGTTCGTTTAGTTGATTAATTAGGTTATTTTTCATTGTGTTGCGATCTCAAAGCTGAAATTCAATCTAGCTTTTGAAATTCGCTTGAACGCATAGATTGTTGCTTGGCTTACTCTTGGGCCTTCTTACAATGAGCTCTTTTCTTTTTGCATGCTCACATTTACTTGTGTGCATTTTAATTATCCTTAAGTCACTTCAAACCATTTTCATAACTAAATTAAAAGAAAAAGATTACCCTAGATGGAATATCCAGTCGTAATCCCGAATATTAGGCCCAAGTTGTAAGAGCTTGTAAGCCATATGTATTCGTCTTCTCTTCAAAATATTTGTAAATATTCAAACGTCTTTTTCTCAATAAAATTTGAAGAAAAAGATTACCCTGGATGAAATATCCAGTCGTAATCCCGAATATTAGGCCCAAGTTGTAAGAGCTTGTAAGCCCTATGTATTCGTATTCTCTTCAAATATTTGTAAATATTCAAACTTCTTTTCTCAATAAAATCTGAAGAAAAAGATTACATGGATGAAATATCCCGTCGTAGTCCCGAATGCTAGGCCTAAGTTGTAAGAGCTTGTAAGCCATAAGTGTTCGTCTTCCCTCCAAAACACTCATAAATGTTCAAACCATTTTCTCAATAATTGGAAGAAAAAGATTACCTGGGTGAAATATTCAGACGTAGTCCCGAGTATTAGACCCAAGTTGTAAGAGCTTGCAAGTCATAAGTACTCGTCTTTCAAGCCCAAAAATACATCCAACCAATCAAACTCTTTTTCGCCGCCGTGCGATTAATCAAAAAACCTTTTCATAAACGAAAGACATCTTGTCTTGAGATGATGCAAAGTAATGCTTCGGCCACAATTGTTGATTTGAGATAAGTGACGTTTTTCCGAATGTTGATTTGTAAATCCATTTGATGTGTGGTATACATCCGCTCCTCATCTGTTTTGGGTAAAATAATGTTTTCATCGTTTAATACAATATAGCTTTCGCTAAAATCGACCAACAAACAAACATTTTCTACCCAGAACTACGTAAGCCTTGAATTCTCTTTTGAGATACGTAGGAGCAGGATTGTGAAATCTTGTCAGACCCACTAATAAAAAACTTAGGTTTAGTCCTTCGTTAAAAATCCAAAAATATTCTCCTCTCACCCTTTCTTTCTTTCCCACCTAATAACTCGAGAAGCCTAACATTTCTAAGCTAACAATAACGTGCACAATTAACCTAATGGTTCCCGTTGAGTACAACGGACGTAAGGGGTGCTAATACCTTCCCCTTGCGTAATCGACTCCTGAACCCTGATATTGGTTGCGACGACCATAATCATTGTCGTTCTTTCTTGGGTTTTATCGATATTTCCCCTTTCCTTTTTAGGAATAAATAAAGTTCGGTGGCGACTTTATTTAGTCCATCATTGCGAGCGTGCGATTGCGCTTCGCTAGGTCATGATCTCATTTTTTTGAGGTGCGACACATGGATACAGTGATGATCTCCACCACACGAGCTTCATTTCCATGTCCTTGTTTTCCATTTTCATTAAACTTTTTTTCTCTGCAACTGGTGGCCGGATTCTGTTGACTCGCCGGAGAAGACAGTGGTTTCCACCACCACCATTACGTGTCTTGTCTCCTGGCCATTGGATTTGGATACCAGGTTTTAATCTTGATCCTCCATTGTTTTTACTTCATTTAATACCTTATGTGGCGCGCTTGACTTGGTTGCATCGTGTTCCTCATGATCTGAACCATTCACCCTTGCCACGTCAATTAATGCGTTGCATCACGCGGCTGTGGTTTTTTTTTCTATTTATTCTATTTTATTTTATTTTTAGTTTATTCATTTGATTTTCAAAAATTCATAAAAAATTCATTTGAAGTCATAAAAATATGAGACCAACTCCAAAAAATTTCTTGAAAAATCTAGTTTCATATTTTGATTTTTAATTATTTTTGTGACTTCATTTGATATTTTTCTTGGATTATTTGATTTTTATTAGTTTTAATTCATTTTAAAATACTTTCTAACTTTTGAAAAATCCAAAAATATTTTCATAGCATTTATGGATCATGATAAGTCAATGAAAAATAGTCTCATTAATTTCTTATTTGATTTGAGATTTATTTGAGATTTTAATTCATATTGTGCTATTTTTAATTGTTTTTAATTGTTTTTAATTACTTTCTGGTTTCAAAAATTTGTGAGAAAATTAGTCAAAGTTTGTTTGACTATGTTGAACCTATGAGAATTTAATTGGACTTTTTAAAGTTGATTTGAATTGAATTTGAGGTTTGACCTTATTTGTTTATATTTTATTTGCCTTTTATTTTAATTCAAAAAATACCAAAAAAAAAAATATTGTTAACTTGTTGACTTGTTATCTTTATTTTCTTCTATTTGGTGTTAATTGATGATGATTTGATTCATATTTAATCAATTGGAATTGATTGTTGTATTCTTTTCCCCTCCCTTTCATCTTCATCCCTTTCTTTCCATCAATGGCCAATGAGTTAAAGTCTTATGGTTGGTCTTGACAAATGAGAGGTTTAACTTTCTTTGATCCAAACCAAACTTAATTTGATCCATGATCAAGTGAGTTGTTTTTTGTCCAAGATAGGTTGCTTCTTGGTCAAGCAAATAACCTAAAGTCAATACAAGGCCCTTCCCCTTTTGTTTTGGCATGGCAAGTTTATGGAGCTTGGCTTACTAGTCATGATCTCTAACTTGTGTTCTTTGTCTATATTTTTATTGACTGGCCTCAGATAGGTGTGACTACTACATTAGTCCACTTACGATTGCTTAACATGGCGTTACATTGTCTTATGACAAGATAACATAACCTCACTAATTACTAACTTTAATTTGAGCCTTTAATTTCTTGCCATTTACTTTTAATGCCATTTATTTCTTGCTCATTATTCATATTGATCTTCCCTTTGCTCACTTGAGTACATATTTTATGTTTATGTCATTTTTCTTTTGCTCATTTGAGCCCATTATTGTATATAAATATATTGTTATCTTGTGTTTGCTTTGTGTTTGTTTTGTGTGAATCAAATGCAAAAGGAGAAAGGACTTAGAATTAGGACTTACCTATGCTTAAAGGAGTTCAAGAGCAACTAGGCCTCATGCCTTTAGAATGCAAAATTTGTTGAATAGCAACTAGGCCTCATGCCTTTAGAATGCTAAATTTCAAAGTTGACCTCAAAGGATTTCCCTTCAAACTTATTCTTTGTCCATTCCCCTTTATTATGTTGTGAATTTTTTGATATTTGCTTGTGTGTGATAGGGATCCCACTTTGAGATGGTGAAAAGAGGATCATTGTCATGAGTAGCCAAGTTAAGAGACAAGCCAAATGGATATCCTAGGAGCTTGAATTCAAATTGTTTGATTGCTTGTTTGTGTGCTAAGTCCAAAGGAAAGGAGCATCTTGAGTCATCTATATGACTTCAAGAAAAGGAACTCCAAGGGTTTATCTTTCCCCTCTTATCTTTGCATTGCTTTAGGACTAGCCTTTCTCTTCTTCTCCCCACTCTAACCAAGCCAAAAATCCTTTTCAAAACTTTGACTTTGTTTTAAATTAGAAACCTAGGCCTTAAGCCTTTGACTTTTCAAAACCGTTTTCATAAATACTCATTGTGAATAAATTTTAATCCAACATTGACTTCATTTTGTGAATAAATCTAACTTGTAAATATAACTCACTTCAAGTTGTTTTTTTGGTTTCAATGGCCACTTGTTAAACCTTTTCAAAACATTAGTCATAGGTTTGAGTTATCATAGTGGTTGATGTAAATCTCACCTCATCCTTAGTGATTGGATTATAAGTCTTCCATGCTTATTATAGGGTTAACCCCTTCACTAGTATGTTGAAGCCTTCCTCACATGGTGGATTGTTGGTTTAGGTTGAGTTTTCTCCCTTTAATAACAAAAGACCTTAAGGCTTTTGATCAAATCAATTCACCAATTTTTGAGATTTTTACCCCGAACTACAAGGTTTTGATCCTCCTTTATGATGGTATGTAGGCAATGGGTTCATCCATTCAAACAACAAAATTTGTAAATATAATCTATTCTCTTCTTATCCCTCCAATCTTTTGCACAGATCTTTTTACAAATACCAACCTACAACACATATTTGCAAAAAGGGTTCCCTTAGAGTACAAAGGATGTTTTGGGTGCGTAAAACCTTCCTATTTCATAACCAACCCCCTTACCTAGATCTCTGACATTTTTATTAGTTTTTTATTTGAAAAACTTCTTACCTTGGCTTTTGTTCGCTTTTTAGCCTTTCCTTTGGACAAATAAAAGTGCGGTGGCGACTCGAATTGTATGTTGACTTTTGGTTTAGTCAATAAACCCAAAGGTAACGAAAACCCCGCTACAGTACCTAACAGTTCTTGAGGGATATATAGGATGTGTTCTTGGACAACACGATGAAACAAGTAGAAAAGATCACACAATCTACTACCTAAGCAAAAATTTCACCGACTGCGAGAGAAAGTACTCACTATTCGAGAAGACATGTTGTCCACTTGCAGAGGCTGCCAAACACTTAAGGCAATAGATGCTAACTCATACAACTCTCTTGATCTCCAAAATGGATCTGATCAAGTACATTTTTGAAAAGCCTGCTCTCATAGGAAGAGTTGCTCGTTGGCAGATGGCACTAACCGAATATGACATCCAACATGTCACGCAGAAAGCCATCAAAGGTAGTGTGTTTCGACTTCCCTAATGAAGAAATTATGTTCATTATATATTGTAACATTCCAGACCCGGAGGAAGGACCCAAACTAGGTTCACGATGGACAATCGTGTTCGATGGTGCTTCCAATGCCCAAGAAAATGGAATTGGGGCAATCATCACCTCTCAAACCGGTTTTCATCTACCTTTCACTACAAGGTTGTTCTTTGATTGCACTAACAATATGGCGGAGTATGAAGCATGTATTTTCGGCATAGAGGCAGTCATTTATTTAAGAATCAAGATCCTTGGAGTCTATGGAGATTCAGCCTTTGTAATCAGCAAAGTTAGGGGAGATTGGGAAGTTCGAGATCACAAGTTAATCATGTACAAAGAGAATATCTTGAAGATAACCCCATACTTTGAGGAGATTATGTTCCACCATATTCCTCGAGGGGGGAACCAACTGGTATATGCTTTAGCCACTCTGCTATCCATGTTTAAGGTTATGTGGAAGAATGAAGCACCATCTATCTGCATTGACTACTTGGATGAACCAACATACTATTTGGCAGCCGAAGAAGACTCTAATGGTCATCCATGGTTTTATGATATCAAGAGATATTTGGATAAGCAAGAATATCTAGTGAATATATCCATTACGGATAAAAAGTACCTCTAAAGCCTCTCGACTAATTTATTCTTAAGTGGAGATGTACTTTACAAGCGGAATTATGACTCGGTCCTGCTCAAATGCGTGGATAAACACGAAGTAGACTAAATCATAATTAAAATTCATGAAGGCTCCTTTAGGACGTATGTCAGTGGGCATATAATGGTTAAAAATATCTTGAGGGCATGCTACTATTGGATGAAAATGGAGGTTGAGTGCCACCGTCATGTGCAAACATGTCATAAATGCCAGATCTACCACGATAAGATACATGTGTCATCGGTTCCGCTGAATGTCTTGATATCACCTTGGGCTTTCACCATGTGGGGCATAAACGTGATTGGGCGCATCGAGATTACTGCCTCGAAAGGGCATCTCTTTATCCTTGTAGTCATTGACTATTTCACCAAATGGGTGGAAGTAGTCTCGTTGCAAACGTTACAAAGCAAGTGGTTGCTCGCTTCTTGAAGAAGGAAATTATATGTAGTTATGGGGTCCTAAATAAAATCATTACTGATAATGGTTCTAATCTCAATAACAAAATGATGAAGGAATTGTGCAAAGACTTCAAGATCAAACACCATAACTCGTCGTTGTACCGTCCAAAGATGAATGGTGATGTTAAGGCAGCTAACAAAAACATCAAAAAGATCGTTCAGAAGATGGTAAAGACGTACAAGGATTGGCATGAAATGCTACCATTTGCTTTGCATTGCTACCTTACTTCGGTACACACTTCCACTGGGGAAACTCTGTTCTCTCTCGTGTATGGCATGGACGAAGTACTGCCTATTGAAGTAGAGATTCCTTCTTTAAGGATATCAATGGATGTCAAGTTGGATGAAGCTGAGTGGACACAAGCAAGATTGGATCAACTTAATCTCATTTATGAGAAGCGCCTAGTAGCCATTTTCCATGGGCAAATATATTAGAGGCAGTTGAAGAGGGCATTCGATAAGAAAGTTCATCCTTGAAATCTCAAGGTTGAAGATTTGGTATTAAGAAAGGTTATGATGATTCATACATATCCGTGTGGAAAATGGACGCCTAACTATGAAGGTGCATGTTGTACCCCAAAATTTCCCCTCCTCTTTTCACCTTTTCATCCAAACCTTAACTTTAGAATCATTTTCATACCCTTATGTTTCATACATATGCATCAATCATTCATTCATACCTAGTGGCTAATCATTATGGATTCAAAGTTCTTGACTTGCAAAGCTAGGATTTTTGGTGTGGATAAAACCTTAGAGGTTTGGCTTGGATATTCATCTGATCATATGGGTTGTGAAACCCTAATGCTTTAATCTTTGGGACTTGAATTCAACAAAGTTCCATCATGGTATTTCTCAAAGGCCTCAAACCCTGGTCTCATGTTGTTTTGGTTGTAAGGCTCCATGGATGGTCTTTAGGTCTTATCTCGACTCTTGAACCCTAGTTGGGGGTTCATATGTTGAAGACTTGATTAGGAAGAATCTTGGGCCATCCAAAGCCTTTTATTGAAAGAGGTGTTATTGAAACCCTAATCAGGAGCCTTGGTTCTAGTATGCCTTGTTGGCTTTACCTTTCACCTTGAGGTTTGTTTAAACCAAAATTCATTAGAGGATGGTTTCTAATCATTATGGTATGTATCATCAATCATCACATTTTTTCTTGCTTATGGAAATCAATTCAAACAAGTTGATCATTTAACCTACCTACTTGGGGGTTCATCTAATCTAAAGCCTTGTCCAAGATTCCATCCATGTCATGTGCATCCAAGTCCATTAATCCAAGCCTTTGTTACATTTCTTCATACCCCATGGTATTCTTAGTCCATTTATTTCATTGGTTCCATTATGCTTCATGGGCATATTGATAAGTCACTTGGTGCATTCGTTGGTCCATAATGCAGTGGTTATTGGTGCCCAGTCTATTATCCTTGATTCATAGTCCATTGGTTTTTATCCATTATGTCATAATATAGTCATGATCCTTTGATTTGAGTCTTTTAATGTTCATTCTTAATCCATGAATTCATTCAAAAGTTTCATGGTAAGTTATGGCATAAGCATAAACATGGAAAGCAAAGTTTTATTTTGAAATAAGTCATGTATCCATTCCATCATAAAGAACATTTTATTCAAATCAATGTCCATTCATTCATACAGTTGGCATTTACATCAGTTACAAAAGAAAACACAAAAAATACAAGTTTTGTGAAAGTTGACTTTTGGTCAAATGTTGACTTTTTGGTCAACCACTTGACCAAAGTCAAGTAACATGTTTTTCATCCTCTAAAACTCATTACATCTTCATTATCCTTGCATTCCATGATATTCCATGATCATTGACTTCATGAATAAGAAACCTTTTTTTTGTGAAATTTGCCATGCCTTGAAGATTGCTTTGAAACCATGTTCATACCTGCAAAACCATACCAAGTTCATCATGTCATTTAAGCCAATAAGCAATACATTCATGATTCACCAAATTGCAAATGACATAAGGATGCATACCATGTAACAATGCAAGCTTAGCAACCAAAACCACAAGACCTTGACTTTCAACCACCACCAAGCCATGATATTTTAAGCAATATGCGGCCAAACCAATTCCTACTATTCTACACATACCTGACCTGCATCAGGACCTGAACATTCCATACATTATTGCAGTCAACACATCCTGATGCTACACAGGTATAACCCTACATCATGGTCATCATTTCCCATCCAACTAGCCTGCAACAGTCAGCATGTAATGATCAGACAGCAGGCCAGTCTATTCCCAAATTGAGCTAAGCATCAAACAAACATCAATTCCATAGGTTATAGCTTAACATTAAGATTTCCTCCAAATTGCAACAAGGTATAATAGAACAAGCATACCAATCCATTAACAGAGCAATGCAATAACAACTTAGTCTATTGGTGCATAAGCAGCCCATTGACAATTATTAGTTGGCTTTAATGGACCCATGTACTAATCATTCAAGTTTTATGACATTGTATTCATTTCACAACCCAAACAACCCAGTTTTAATTCATTAATCAATTCTGCATTTTCCATAGTTTTGGTGCTAGTTGAATTCATTTTATCTCAATTAACTAACATTACCATAACCTTTCAAGCCATTGCAATTAGTGTAAAACAAACATAGCATAACAAGCATATCATGGACATTCTAAGGGTAATCAAACTCAACACAAGATCAGATGTTAACAAATAATTTCAATGATCAAAACTCATGACAGTACCAAACTCCTTAACATGACTCAAAATCCATAACAGTTAACTAACACAGAGAAGCATGACATAATAGTTCAAGCAGCCAATCAAATCCACATAACAGTTCCAATAGGATTCCCAAGTCCCTTAACAGTTATCCAGTTTTTCCATTTAATCCATTCTAAGTTATTTCAAACCATAGACTAGTTGCTGCCAATTCTAACTGAAACTAACCTAAACTAATTCAACTAACAACTAACATCATAACAGAATTCAACTGAATTACACTAACACACTAACCATTAATAACAAACCTTCCCTAATTCTTAACAAACTGACCTAACCTGCCCCATTATGTTACAAGAAAATCCCCTATAATAGGTCATCATTGCCAATCATTAGAGGAGGACACATCACAATCACAAATCTCAGAATTTTCGCTCTCACTCTATTTTTGATCAATCCCAATCATCTCCCTCTCTCATTCAAAGCTCTACTCTGAACTCTATTGAAGCTTCACATTGAAGCTTCAAGAAGAGCGAGCTCAACCTTGCGTCATTCTCAGCTCAATCGTATCATAGAAGTTCATAAGAGAAAGAGTTGAGTCAAAGAGGAAGTGAAAGAAGAAGAAGAAGCATACGAGGTTGTACCTAATAATCAAGTGATTTTCCGTCTCTTACTTCGTCTTCTCCGATTCAACGCTTCGCCGGAGCAACCCTCAGCTCCGGAGGTAGGTCCATCATCTCCATTTTGTAGCATTGCTGTTATCATTTCATACCCCCTTAGTTCTTTAGTTCAGTTACATTTTAATTCTAATTTTTAGATCTAATTAGGATTTTCTTGTTAATCCTGTTTACTTAGGTTAATCAAAAAAATTAGGATTTAATTAGATTCTTATGATTTAATTAGAATTTAGGGCTAATGAAGTTAGGATTTTAATTAGAATAAAATTAGGATTAATTAGTTTTTTAATTGATTTTAGAATTTAGTCATAGTTTCTAAACAATTAGGTTTAAATAGGTTTTAGAACTTCATCAAATTTTAGGTTCTAGTTAGAATTTTATTAGAATTTAAAATTTGTTCCTAACTGATATTTCATGTAATTTGACCTTTTTACCCTTATGGGTTATTTTTGTTATTTTAGCCATATAAATGCATGTTCCTTTAGGATTAGAGTTAACTTAGAATAATTAGCTAGTTTGATCAAGTTGATTTTCATGAAGTATCTGATTAACATGACATGCTCCCTTAGGAATAGCTTGTGAATAATATTAACCCTTAGATTAGATTAATCACAATTTTCAAGTTAATTCAAACCATCTGATTCAAGTTGATCAAAAGCAATTTTGATCAATTAAATCCTTTGATCATGTATAATCCCATAGTCTATTCAAGTGATCAAAAGTCCCTTGATTGCTTGATAGGACTACTTCTAATATTGTGGATCTCCAAGCTTCAAGTACAAACTTTCATGCAAGGCAACCTAGTCAAAGTAAGCATCAGATTATACAAGATACATCAAAGGTCAACACTTGCTAACTAGGATTCAAATTGTATGCCATGAGCCTTAAGAAATGAGGAATGATGAGACGGAGTTTCTCCTACCCTTGTCTAGAGTGACTTTGCGTATAGGGCGTAGGCCTTAGCTATTTAAGGCATTCACCCTTATTCATATACTTTAGTGTAATGAGAATCAAACAAAGTGCCAAGTCTTCTTCATATAAAGCAACATCAACTCAAGGAGCAACAATGAGGATTCTTCTCAAACAACTTGTCAGTTATGATAAAAAAAACACGCCATGAGCCTTAAGTAATGAGGAATAATGAGACGGATTTCTCCTACCCTTATCTAGAGTGACTTTGCATACGGGGTGTAAGCCCTGGCTATTCAAAGCGTTTTCCCTCATTCATAGACTTTAGTGTGATTCAAATCGAATAATTGTCAAGCACTCTTCATATTCCATTATCAATCAATCACTTCTTTTTCCTCAATCATCTTGTTGTCAGCCTTAGTAGGCTGAACTACGAAAGCTCTGACTTTCTCATTACACGGTGAGAATACGTAGGCACGAGAATTCAGATTCCCCGCGAGCTACCTTATTTATTTCTACCTTATTCATTGATCTTATCTTATTCATTTTTCTATTCAATCAATATAATCTTTTTGAGATCAAATACATTTTTCCTTGGATTCCATAATCAATGCCTTCCTTTGAACCAAGAGATGTTTACCTTTATGTCAAGCATTTAATTCTCTTTGTTTCTGGTTATGACAAGAGTGGGTATGCCTAGTTTCCTCCACATCTTAGTCTGTACCTCTTTTACTCTTCGGTTCAGGGCTTATTTCCTTCATGAATCCAACGTACCATTCTTCTTTGGTTTCAAATTGTTTGTTCTCCAGCAAGTGATATATTGTTCCTTGTATCCAAACAACACCTTCTTATGGGTCTCATACATATCCTTTTAGGACATTTGTCCATCTTATGAACCAAGATATGTTTACCTTGACGCCAAACACCTATTTCATTCTTTTTGGTAAGACAATACAGTGGGTATGCCTCTGTAACTCCACATCTTAGTTTATACCTCTTTACTCTTAGGTTCAAAGTCAGTTTGCCTTTATGGGTTCCCATGTTACCATTCTATTGGTACAAGTTATATTGTTTATCACTTCAGTCATACCCTTGAATTTTTTTGTCTTGTTAGTCCTAGTTGCGTAGGCAAACACTTCCTTATCTTTCCTTTATCGTCGTGGTTTCGTGAACTATGAATGCTCTGACTTTCTCATTGCATGATGAGAATACGTAGGCACGAGGATGTGAATCCTTGGCGAGCATAATCATAATTATTCCTTATGCCTTAGGGAACCATTCATATCTTTCATGATCCATGATCTACCTTCAATCATAAATCGCTCACCCCAGTGACATACTATTTCTTTGAAACCATATATAATTTTCTTTGGAATCCCATAAATACCCTTTTAGGACATTTGTCCATCTTGTGAACCAAGAGATGTTTTCCTTGATGTCAAACACTTATTTCATTATTTTTGGTAAGACAATACAGTGGGTATGCCTTTATCCCTCCACATCTTAGTCGTGCCACACTTACTCTTGGGTTGCAAATACCATTTCTTCTATAGATTCCAGTATACCATTACCTTTGGTTCTGAACCATACTCTTCAGTCACTTTTACCAAACCCTTCGTTTCTATGACTTTGCTTAATATTCCCCCATCATTCCATTCATATCCATGATGCATTCATATTCTACCGTCAATCACTTCATATGATACACTGTTATATTTGAGCCCAAATACACTATCTCTTTGAGCTCCATCCAATGTCAGCTTTTGAACCAAAAGATGTTTGCCTTGATGCCAAACACTTAATTCATTCTTTTCGATATGACAATACAGTGGGTATACCTTTGTCTCTCCACGTCTTAGTTTATACCAGTTTTACTCTTGAGTTCAGTTTTCATCCCTTGTTGGAGTTCAAACCATTATCCTTTGGTTCAGACCATACCTTGATCACAACTTCTTTTCACCTCCCACCACTAGCCATGAACTACGGAGCTCTGAATTCCTTATTACACTATAAGGATACATAGGCATGATGGCCCTAATCCTCACTGAGCACTCTATCTATTCTTTTCTTTTCCCTTATTCCTTTGTGAGTAATCTTTATATATAACACCCATTCAAGTAAGAACGATCAAAACGGTTCCCATGTAGTATGTTAGGGGTGTTAATCCCTTCCCTTGCATAACTGACTTCCTTACCCAGTTATTCTCTTTCCCCTGGGTTTTATCAATGTTTTCCCTTTCCTTCAGGAATAAATAAAGTTCGATGGCGACTATGTTGTATGTTCGAGCGTTCGATACATTTGGGTATATTTCTGCTAGCTTTAGCTGGCGACTTTGCTGCTTGGAGTATTTCCTAGTCGCTAAAAGGAGTCGAGCCTATTTTTGGTTGTTTACGCTTATTTTAGGTGTTTATCTTTTTGCTTTACTCACTTTATATTATTCACCATTTATTTTATTATTTGTATCTTCTCCTATTCAGGATATCTGTATATGTTGTTGTTCGGTTGGGGTAACGATACATGAGAGAAAAGCTTTATACCCGAGTTTGAGTATAAACACATGATAGTAATGTGACTAGAGTCATATTTGATCTCCGTGGAGTTACTCTGCGATCATGGTTGACACGAGACTTCACACCTAGAGTAGATCCTTTTGAGAGCATCATTGTTTGACGAGTCATTCGTCTAAGGCAATTGTATCTCAAAATGGGTTGTTAACTCTAGGAACCTTTTAGGACCACCCTTTGAGGATAGTACATACATGTGAGGGGGATATTGGGTTTTTGCAGGAAACCAGGACCCTTCATACCTATTTCTCGTGTATACGTCGGACCTTTGAACTTGCAACAAACAAAATATGCAGTTTATCCAGAATATGTCAGAACTCTGATTATATGATATCTCATCATCATCGTATCATATGACATCATTGCATCATAATGTTTGATTTTGTCTGTTGCATTTTCATCTTTTCAGGGAACCCTCTGTTTGTCAGTTCCAATTGTCTACTCAGTTATGGAGAAATTCGACAGGAGGAACACTTATGAATACAAGTTAAGGGACTCTAAGTTTGATGAACTAAGGAAGCTTGGTGATTTCTTGGTTGATGACCGCAAGATGGACTTCAAAAAGGCATATGGTAATTTGTTTAGGGTTCTGTCTACTAAGGAAGACACATGGTTGATCTTCACTTTCGCACAGTTCTATGATCCCATTTTGCATTATTTCACATTCCATGATTTTCTTCTAGCTCCCACGCTGGAAGAATTTGATCACTTGCTTCATCTACCGGTTAAAGATCGGGTGCCTTACATGAGCGAAGATAGTTTCCCATATTCTGCCGTGATAGCACAAGCCTTGCATATGAAGAAAATTTTGATTGATTCTAGCTTTCAAGGAAAGGGTAATGCCAAGGGTCTTCCGTCTAAGTTTTTGTTTGAGAAAGCCACTTTATTTGCCAACACTAGAAGTTGGATGCATTTTATGCTAGATTTTCCTTGCTTATCTATAGTCTAGTTCTATTTCCGATTGTTGAAGGGTTCATTGACAAAGTCGCCATCACCATCTTTATCTCCCAGAATCCAGTTCCCACATTGCTAGCTGATGTTTTCTTCTCTTTCCATTGGAGAAATATGAATAATGGTGGGACTATTAACAGTTGCATTCCTCTATTTCACAAGTGGATCATGACTCACTTTCCAAAGAGGGGACCGTTTACTGATAATGTTGGGGCATTGAAATGGTCGCAGAGATTGATGTTCTTGGATGTCGAAGATGTTATCTGGTATAGTCGTGATTATATTGGGGTTGAACCTATATTTTGTTGTGGGGATTTTCAAAATGTTCCTCTTATCAGTACTAAAGGGGGTTGATCAACTATAACTCTGTTCTCTCACTTTGTCAGTTAAGGTATCCATTGAAGGAAAAGCCTGAAGACCAATAACTGGAAGAACTACTTATAGCTAAAGGGGTTGAGAATCTTGATATGATGAAGAAAGTACGCAGATCTTGGGGTAAGATCCATCATATTGGGAATAAGGAGTTGGGTAAGCAAACATGCACCATGACAGTATCATATTCAGCTTGGGTTAAGTCAAGAGTCAAGATGATTAAGTTGTCATACCCATGGGAACCTTCCATGAGTTTCAAGACTATTGAGCCACCTGTTGCTACTATTTCTGAAATGGACAGGCTCAAAGATACTATCAAGACATTGGAGAAGGAGAATGTCGATCTCTGGTCTAGTCTGGGAAAGTCACATTAGAGAAGGAAACTTTGAAGCTTAATCTCAGTCAAAAGAGGGAGCGAGCTCTCAAAGCGGACACTGGTATTCAGATTGAACAACATAAAAGAAGAAAGGTAAGAGAAGTTTTAAAGGGAACTTATGAGAACCTTGCATCCAAAAAGAAGAAATTAGCCGAAGCCCAATATTGCACATGAAAAATGGAGATCAAATACTAAGACCAGATCAAGAATCTACAAGACCAGTTAGAGAAATGTCAGAAGGGGTTTAAGGAAGAGCAAAGTCGTGTCAAACATCTAGAAGTCACTCTTTCACAACACCAGAGTGATATCGACAAAAGTTTTGAGGAGATTCAAGAACTGAGAGGTCAAGCACACAAGAGTTTGGAAGATAACAATCAGTTGAAGGAAGAAGCCACTCATTGGGAGACCCAAAGTCGTCACCTCCAGGTCCTCCTAGATCAGAATGAGGTGTTTCTACAGGATCTTTTAAGCGGACCTAATCACACTCTATTGTACAACCTTGTTAAGTATGTATAGTATTGGAACGATGGGCACGCACGCTTGGTCAAATTTGTTGACCATGCGCTTGAGGACCTTCCTGGATTACTAAAAGAGGCATATGCTGACATGTTTCCTCACAACACTCCTTGGGCCGCTTTTCATTTTGTATCAGTGTGTAGAGTTGTATTTAAGAGAGTCTAGGATGGTCTTCCTGTAGTTCATTGAACCAAATTTTGAGTTGTAATAATTTTTATTGTTTGTTCCTCAAATGAATAAAAGAGATTTTGTTGAAATATTTATGTTGTCTTACTCCTACTAACTGTATGACTATATATGCAAACTGACATACTTACTCCCTCAAAAACTTTTTCTTTTCTGCTTGCATACACTTATACATTCATGCATTCATGCATTTTTTCTAACAAGAAAACAAAATGCTTACCATATCAATTTTCCACAAACAGCTACGATGACTCGTCATCTCTACTTTACCCGTGCAAGCAAGACTGGGCTCATGGTTGAATACAACTCTGATAATGCCGCTGTCAAGGAAAATCTTACCCAATTCTAGGGAAAATGGATCTTTTTCAGGGTAACATGGAGACCATTATAAAGTATCGTTGTACCCTAAAATGTACCCTCCCCTTTTCTTTTTTTATCTAACTTATAACTTGAGATCCATCTATACTCATTCATGACCCATTCACGTGCATCATTCATTCATGATTAACATTTTCTAACGAGCATCCTCGATTCAAGGTTTATGGTTTATAAAATCAGTGATCTAGCTTGAAGGTTATGGTATCGCTCCTCAGGTGGGTTTAAACCCTAATCAAGGAAGATTTGGTCCTAATGTACCTTGTGGCTTAACTTTCATATGGAGATGATGGAAACCCTAAGTCATTAAGAGAGGTGTTGTCCTATCATATCATGCCTCATCCATTACCAAATACTCCACGTGATCATGGGAATCACCCATTTAACCTAAATAACTACATGCTTGGGATTTCATCTGACTCAAGGATGGGTTTTGGCATTCATACGTGCATTCCACTTGGCCATTCCTAATTTATTGATTCTAGGTCTTTGGTGCTTTCAAATTCATAGGTCGTTGGTCTTTGGTGCATTGTAGTGCATTAATTCTTAATTCATCCATTGTCTTAGTCCATTTGACCCATGCATTCGTGATCCTCATGATTCAAATGTTTTGAAAGTATTGATTGATTTACTTCTAACTATGGCTTAAACTTGGTTTTAAGGAAAAGACGACTTCATTTGACCCATGCATTCATGATCCTCATGATTCAAATGCATTTTTTACAAAAGTTGACTTTTGGTCAACTGTTGACTTTTTGGTCAACCAATTGACCAAAGTCAACTATCAGATTTTCTCATTCCCTAAACTCGAATGTACATGGAATCTTCATTCTTGAATTCTTCCACGTGATTCCATCATTCACTTACTTCATGAACAAGAAATTTCACCTTTTGCATCATAATTTGTTTTTGTCATGCCTTGATTGATTCTTGCCAGGCCTTAAAAACTTACCTTGAGACCATGTTTAATTGACATGCTAATCCTGAATTTCATACATTTTCAACCAAGCAACATGCATTCCAAATCCATTCATCACACACAATAATAAATCCATTATTAACAATCACCCAAATATCTACAACAGGTCAATCCACATTGCATAATATAGAAGCCTAATATTCAATTCTAGTGGGACTTGCATTTCCAAAAGCAGGATAACAAACCAACTGCATCAACAATTCACTAACTGACTAACAATTTCTCATATAAAAAAAGAGACCAAGAGAAATCATTTTTAAACTCCTTCAACTAAAACAGAACTAACAAGCCCCAACTAACCGAAATTCAACTGTAACAGAATGGAATGGAATCATTTGATTATAAACAGAATGTCACTTGCTAGAAATTTTAACAAGCCTAACATAACATCCATGACCACTTCAAAACCAAGCGTATATTCATACCAATGCATTTAGAAACACATTCAAGTCTAAACAAAAGTTTGCACGAATCATCGATGGATAGATCTATGCATTCAGTTCCTTGGCAAAATCTGCTATTGTTTGATGCTAGTAATGGAAACAAAAGGATTTTCTGAATTGACCCGTCCAGTACAAGTGCACCTGACTCCACATCTGGATCCCATTAACCATCACATGTAAAGCCATTCAAATGAAGTCGTCAAACACATGAAAACCAACTAATAGTTCCAGCTGCTACTCTAAATTAACCTAATTGACTAGTAATAAGACTACACCAATAGCAGCAACATCTACCTTAACATGAACATGGCAAGTTATGCAGGAAACGTTGGCGTAACAATCTCGGGTCATCTCATGCCTCACGTTTCTCAAGTTTTAGATTGCTTGCGACTTTAGTTCTTCTTCTGTTACTAGCAGGTACATTCCTATAACATCATGCAGGGTGAAGATTCATCATTTGTGGCTTTACCGACGACAGTGTAATCAAGATAAATAACGGGAAAGGTGTCTAATAAGTGCACATTGCGAAACGTCTTAAAATCCAGATGAAGGTCACACTGACTTACTTTTTCACGACATTGAAGAAGGCCTCTAATAAATGGGGGAGGTTGGAGAGCTGGCAATCCCTCAGACAAGAGACTTTTGTGAACAGGATTATAAGATTTGGAAAATCTGCCGACGAAGTCAAAAACTCATCTTTCAAAACACTTGTATCTAGGGCACTCACAGTGCTTGAATTAAGAAGAGATTTCTTATCTAGAGATCCTCTCCCATTGCAGTAGAGACAGTGATAAACAAATTGCAGTAGAATCCAACACCAGTCATACTTCAACAGATCATTCCGCCCCGCATCCAACGGCAAAACCCAACAACGCTAACCGAAACCATCTGACTTGCATCATACATGACATAAGTTCCACCTGCAACTTTCGAAATGAAATCAAATAAGTCATCGTAACTTACCACTCGCGAAAAATCACCATATGAGGACATGAGTTTAGGAACTCTTCCTTGCTATAGCAGATAGAATAGACTAGGCCATTGCGAATTCTCCAAGGTCCTTTTCAACCATATTCGTGCACCTTGAGTAACCTATCAAAACATATTGCGAAAGTTTAATGCCAACAAGATAAGAAATGAACCCAATTCGGTCACTATCATGAGAAAAAGTGAGTGTATAAGAGATTACATGTGGTTCACTCACCTCAAAAAGGCACGATTCTGCAACACACCAAATTAGAGATTCAGTATGTGTAGCCCTCCAAACAATCAACCGCGAAATTCATTCAGTAAATCATAAACTAACGCAGTCCACTATGACTAACCTAAGAGCAACACATGGAATCATTACTCAACTAACTGAGTTAGCAGTTATAACAAACTAACCACCCTAATAGATTTGGGAATTCCAACTAATTGGAATATGAGATGAATGTGAGTATGAAGACCCTATTGTAGTTGTGTTAAAGAAACTTGAACAATTTGGGTTTCTAGCAGGTATACATGAAGATTGTGCAGTATGTGAACATGATCCAAATAATTGTGATGAGTTAAAAGGTTGTGTGCAAGAGTTGATGGACCAAGGGCTGATACAGTTCTCCAAGTCTAAAGCAGCCGAAGAAATTGCAGTGATTGAACCGATAACTATTGTATATAGGAAGAAGAAGGTCGAAGCTCTTCCTAGGAGGATTCAGCCAATCCATTTTCGTGTTCCTAGTCCGTTTTCGTATCAGAATACCAAGGCGGTGCCTTGGAATTATGAGATAACGGCGTATGTAGGCGGAAAAAAATCTGTATTCCTGACACTGAAATCGTCAACATAACTGGAACGGGAGGCATGACTCGCAGTGGTCGTGTATTCGCTCCAAAATACACTCCTAGGTTGTCTCCATCACCCACAGTTATTCCGCCTAAAGAGAAGGTTCTTCCTACTCCTACTCTACAGGCAAGGGCAACTGTGCCTGCCACTCCGAATATGACGACTATTCTAGTACCAACAAATGTTATTGCTAACAAAGTTGTAGAATCTGAAGTGTCTAAGGGTAAAGGGCCAATGGTTGAAGACGACCAAGTTGAAGATCACAAGAAGAGCATAACTTTTGAGGAAGGACAAAAATCTATATTTTGTCTTTGTTGTTGAGTTTTGAGGCTCACCGTAAAGCATTGCTGAAAGTTCTGAATATCGCTCATGTGATGCAAGATATCACGGTCGATCAATTTGACGGCGTGGTTGCAAATATCACTGCCAGCAGATACTTGGGATTTAACGAAGCAGAGTTTCCTCCTGGAGGAAATGCCCATAATAAAGAACCACACATTTCAGTCATGTGCACAGACTCTCTTCTATCTCGAGTCCTTGTTGATATTGGTTCTTCGCTTAATGTACTGCCGAAAGCTACATTAAGTCAATTAGAGTTTAAAGGGCCCGAGATGAGGACCAACACACTAATTGTTCGAGCTTTTGATGGTTTCCGAAGACAAGTTATTGAGGAAGTGGATCTGCATATCTGTGTTGGACCTCACCAATTCAAAATTACCTTCCAAGTCATGGATATCAATCCAGCTTACAATTGTTTATTGGTAGACCATGGATTCACACTGTAGGGGCAGTCACCTCTACGCTGCACCAAAGATTGAAGTTCATGATTGATGATAAGCTGGTAATTGTATATGGTGAAGAAGACCTGTTGGTTAGAGAACTCTCATCATTCAGATATGTTGAGACAAATGAAGGAATTGTTGAGATTCCATTCCACTCTTTAGAGTTTGAAGAAGTCAGTTCTGCTACCACCAACCATGATCAGTCATCCGCCACCATCCTATCTTCAGTCAGAAGCACCAAGCAGACTTTGGAGAAAATCCCGCTTTCCGTTTGGGGTAAAGTTGTCGACGTGATAGAGAAGCGTGACAGATTTGGTATCGGTTATCGTTTGTCAGCATGCAAGGCAAGCCCAAAGAAGAAGCAGTTCAACCCAGTCAAATTCAGCAGCACCGATTTTCAAAATGATCATACTGTGGCAGTCATCAGGGAATCTAGTGGCAGCAAACTAGGGACCCCTAGCCTCATACGCAGATGTCCTCTAGGGTTCAAGCTCTCCAATTGGACAGATTACGTGATTCCTATAGTATATTCGAAAAAAATGTAATGCATTTTGTTTTCTCAATCCCTTGTCCATGCCCGAGACAAGAGGATAGCTTGTAAGGGCCTCCATGTTTAAGAGTATTATGTGAATAAATAAAAAATTACTTTTTGCTTGCAAAACTTGTGTTCCCTTTCTTTCAGTTATTTTCCCTTTTTCACTAAAACAACGAAATGGAAAAAGATTTCTTTTTATTTTTTCCATTTTATTAGAAAGCATACTAAAAATAAGCTCATCATATGCAGAGCAAACAAAACTATTGATTACAATATGAGAAGAATCGACTGTAAATCTGAACTTCCAGTCAACCAAGCTGAAGATGACAATGAGGAAGATTGTGAATTACCAATTGAACTAGCACGGCTCCTTGAGCACGAAGAAAAAGAGATTCAGTCGTATAAAGAACCAGTGGATGTTATTAATTTGGGTTCTGAAACAGATAAAAAAGAAGTAAAAGTTGGGGCATCTCTTGCCAAGCATGTACACTCTGAGTTGGTTGAGTTATTGCACGAGTATGTTGACGTCTTCGCTTGGTCATATCAAGATATGTCAGGGTTAGACACCATCATCGTTGAACATCACTTGCCACTCAAGCCTGAATGTCCTCCCATCTAGGGGTGTTCAAAACCAACCCAATAGAAAACCGCAAACCAAACCAAACCAAACCGAAACCGCAAAAAACCGCATTTGGTTCGGATGCGTTTGGGTCATTTTTTTACAAAATCGCACGGTTTGGTTTGGTTTGTGGTTTGTATTTTGCAAACCGAACTAAACCAAACCAAACCGCATTATGTTACCATCTAATCTTCACTTATCCCACATCCAATCCAAAACTCAAACCTAGAATGCCCTTAACCTTACAATTACAAACGGTTTTCTCTTACTCACACTTAGGGTTTCAATTTCAACCTTCTTAAATCTCTCCTAGTAGTACCGCACATTCTTCTCGTCTTCTTTGCCATGTACATTTCACCTTTTCTACTCTAATATGTCATCTCTTATGTTCTTTCTTTTTCATCTTTTATATTATTGTTTTATCTTTCAATTACATTTTTATCTCACATTTCTTCTCAATCTTGCATCTCTTATGTTTTTTTTCATCTTCTCTAATCTCTCTTCTCATATGTTTTTTTATGTTTTATTATAATGTTTTTGATATTATTTTATGCTACTATTTTATGCTACTATTTTATGCTACTATTCTATGCTACTATTTTATATATTTTTTTTATTCCACTTTTTTTCTAATCTAATTTTTTGTATATTGAATGAGAAGTTTTTGTCTAAATATGATGAATTTTGATGTTTTTTACTAATGTATGAATGGCTAAAGACAAAGTTATGTTGTTCTCTATAGGTGTATGTATGGCTAAAAAAAAATATTGTAAAAAACCGAACCAACCGAACCAATCCAAACCGCATTCATTTGGTTTGGTTTGGTTTGGTTTAATTTCTAAAAGTCAACCGAACCAAACTGAACCGCATGTTTTTTTCTCTTGCGGTTCGGATGATTTTTATCATTAAAACCGCCCAAACCGCACCGCGAACACCCCTACTCCCATCAAGCAAAAGCTCAGAAGGACCATACCTGACATGGCACTCAAGATCAGAGAAGAGGTTAAGAAGTACTTTAATGCTGGCTTTTTGGCCATTTCTGAGTATCCTCAATGGGTTGCTAACATCGTTCCGGTTCCTAAGAAGGACGGTAATGTTAGAATATGTGTAGATTACCGAGACCTCAATAAAGCGAACCTAAAGGATGACTTCCCCTTGCCTCATATTGATGTTTGGGTTGATAATACATCTCAGTTTCCCGTCTTTTCCTTCATGGATGGGTTCTCCGGGTATAATCAGATAAAGATGTCGTTAAAAGATATGGAGAAGACAACTTTCATCACACCTTGGGGAACTTACTTCTACAAGGTAATGTCGTTAGGCTTGAAGAATGCATGGGCAATGTATCAATGTGCCATGGTAACCCTCTTTCATGATATGATCCATAAAGAGATTGAGGTTTACGTGGATGACATGATTACCAAATCCAGAACTGAGGAAGATCACTTAGAGAACCTGAGGAAATTGTTTTCCAGACTCCGAAAGTTCAAGTTGCATCTGAATCCAGCTAAGTGCACTTTTGGGGTCCGATTCGGTAAGCTCCTGGGTTTCATAGTCAGTCAGAAAGGTATTGAGGTTGATCCCGACAAAGTTCGAGTCACTCAAGAAATTCCATATCCCCGAACAGAAAAAGAAGTCTGAGGTTTCCTTGGTCAACTCAATTACATCTCCAGATTCATATCCCATTTAACAGCTACATGCGAACCGATATTCAAACTATTGAGAAAGAATCAATCGATTACATGGAGCGAAGATTTCCAAGCGGCATTCGACAAAATAAAAAAGTACTTGCAAGAACCACCAATTCGCATACCATCGGTTCCTGGTAGGCCTTTAATTATGTACCTCACAGTACTCAATGAATATATGGGCTGCATTTTGGGTTAACACGACGACACAGGCAAGAGGGAACACGTCGTTTACTATCTTAGCAAGAATTTCACTGAATGCTAGACAAGATACTCACTTTTAGAGAAGAATTGTTGTGCTTTGACTTGGGTCGCTCGACGCCTGAGACAATATATGATTTGCTATACCATTTTATTGATATCCAAAATGGATCCGATAAAGTACATCTTCGAAAAGCTTGCTATTACGGGTAGGATTGCTCGTGGTAAATGTTGTTGACCGAATATGATATCTTGTACGTGACCCAGAAGACAATAAAAGGGAGTGTTTTATCTTACTACCTTGCTCACCTACTTGTGGAAGGTTATCAACTGTTGAGGTTTGACTTTCTAGATGAAGACATCATGTTTATCAGAGACTTCACTATATCAGGCTCCGAGATAAGCCCTGAGGAAGGCCCCAGACCAGGATCGTGATGGACGCTCGTGTTCGACGGTGCTTTCAATACTCGTGGTCATGGAATAGGTGCAGTTATCACTTCTCCAATCGGTTTCCACCTTCCATTTACTTCCAGATTATGTTTTGACTGCACCAACAATATCGTAGAATATGAAGCATGTATCTACGTTCTGGAGGCGGCCATCGACTTAAGGATCAAGATTCTTGAGGTATATGGTGATTCAACTCTGGTAATAAAACAGGTAAATGGTGATTGGGAGACTCGAGATAGAAAATTGATACCCTATAAAGAGCATATCAGAAAACGGGTACCCTACTTTGATGAAATTTCTTTTCATCATATTCCCAGGGAAGAAAATCAGTTAGCAGATGCTTTAACTACGTTGGCATCTATGTTCAAAGTCAAATGGAAGAATGAAGCGCCAACTATCCATATTGACCACTTAGATGAACTGGAACATTGTCTAGCAATCGAGGCCGATCTTGATAATAAGCCCTAGTTCTATGACATAGACATTTTTGGAGAAACAGCAGTATCATGAGGGTATATCCATTACTAATAAGAAGGCTCTGAGAAGACTCTCTTCTAAGTTCTTCCTAAGTGGGGATGTGTTATACAAATGAAATTATGATTTCGTACTACTTAGATGCATGGATAGGCACGAGGCTAGTACGATCATAAAATCCATACATGAAGGCTGCAAGGGTGTACATGCGAAAGGTCCTGCTATGGCCAAGAAGATCCTTCGAGTTGGTACTACTGGACGAAAATGGAGGTTAATTATTACAACTTTGTTAGAAGATGTCACAAATGTCAGATATATGGTGACAAGATCTTTGTGCCACCAACGTCGTTGAACATCTTGACCTCTCCATGGCCTTTTTCTATGTGGAGTATTGATATGATTGGGATGATAAAGCCTAAAGCTTCCAACGGTCATCGATTCATCCTGGTTGCCATTGATTACTTCACGAAATGGGTCGAAGTTGCATCATATGCCAATGTCACTCGACAGGTGGTTACTCGGTTTATCAAGAAAGAGATAATCTGCCGCTACGGAATTCCTAGCAAGATCATCACTGACAATGCTAGTAATCTTAACAACAACATGATGAAAGAATTATGTGAAGAGTTTAAGATCGAGCACCACAACTCCTCACCATACCGGCCCAAGATCAATGGCGCCGTAGAAACAGCTAATAAGAACATCAAAAGAATCATCCAGAAAATGGTCAAGACGTACAAGGACTGGCATGAGATGTTACCCTTTGCTCTGCATGGTTACAGAACCTCGGTCCGCACATCCACTAGGGCAACTCCGTACTCGTTGGTGTATGGGATGGAGGTCGTCCTACCAATCGAAGTTGAGATCCCTTCACTCAGGGTCATGATGGAGGTTGACCTCGATGAAGTTGAATGGGTTCAATCACGGTATGATCAGCTGAATTTGATCGAAGAAAAGCGATTGAATGCCATCTGTCATGGTCAGTTGTACCAAAGACGCCTCAAACAGGCTTTTGATAAGAAAGTTCTTCCTCGTGAGTACCGCGCAGGGGAACTCGTGCTCAAAAGGTATTCTGCTATTCACTCAGATCCTCGAGGAAAATGGACTCCCAACTATGAAGGACCTTTCGTCATCAAGAAGGCCTTCTCGGGTGGGGCTCTAATCCTCACAATAATGGATGGGGAAGATTTTCCATCTCTAGTGAATGCAGACATAGTCAAAAAATATTATGCCTAAAAAGAAATAATAAATAAAAGCCCGCTAGATTAATCCTCACAAAATTGATCTAGGCAAAAATGGCTATCCCGATTGACCAAAAAATGAATTGTCCATGCAAAAGTTAGGGACCAAATGAAATATAAAGCTCGCTAAGTCGAAAACCCGAAAGAGCGACTTAGGCAAAAAGGAGCATCCCGGTAGCCGAAAAGAATAAAAAATGTCCAAGCAAAAGTTAGGGATAAAGGCATTGACTATGATCCTTGAGCCCACTACGTTACAAGCTAGATATCGGACGGTCAAAGATCAATCCAATCATCATCAGTCGAAGCAACGTCTCAGAAATCAGATTCTACGGTGGACAACGGCCAATGTTATAATCAATGGAAAAATACAAAAAATATTTCCCATTGTCATTTCATTTATTTATTTTTCAATTTTTGGCAACATCCTCCTCAAGGGTTCTTACGTCTTTGTACACACCATATGTACAGTTTTATATCAATAAAATTCAGTTTCTTTCATCAATTATTTTTCTTCTTATGTATTTTGTATCCAAAGACATAATGCGTTAAAACCTCGGAGAATAATAAAAGCTACACTAAATGAATACTTGGCGCATTACCATAAAATCCCGATGAACTAAAAGATGATCGGTGGCTGGAAAGTCTCATTGGAACGCCTGTGTCATCTAGATGATTGCCCGGTAGAATCATGTACCCCGGCATTCCCCAACAGGTAGATGGATCCGTGATGGCAGTGTTAACGCCTGGACTTCATAACATTAACATTTTAATGACGAGTCGGGATCCCATCTATAACTAAGAACCATATCCCCACAAATAACATCTGTCTAACCAAATAAACATTCATGCATCATGAAAATAAAGCATGTGTCATGCAACACATATCCATAATCTCTCCACCAAAATATCAAAAAAAAATGTATGACCACCCGTTTCGGCAAATTTTTGGATACATCGGTATTTAATCCTCTTATACGTTGAACACATAAAAAGCTTCCGCAATTCTTGTATTCAAGTCCAAGAAGATTAAACAGGGGCAGCTGTTGTACCCTAAAATTTGCCCTCCCCTTTTCTTTTTTTATCTAACTTATAACTTGAGATCCATCTATACCCATTCATGACCCATTCATGTGCATCATTCATTCATGATTAACATTTCCTAACGAGCATCCTCGATTCAAGGTTTATGGTTTATAAAATCTATAATCTAGCTTGAAGATTATAGTATCGCTCCTCAGGTAGGTTGAAACCCAAATCATGGAATATTGGTCCTAATGTACCTTGTGGCTTAACTTTCATATGGAGATGATGGAAACCCTAAGTAATTAAGAGAGGTGTTGTCTTATCATATCATACCTCATCCATCACCAAATACCCCATGTGATCATGGGAATCACCCATTTAACCTAAATATCTACATGCTTGGGATTTCATCTGACTCAAGGCTGGGTTTAGGCATCCATACGTGCATTCTACTTGGCCATTCCTAATTTAGTGATTCTAGGTCTTTGGTCGTTGGTTCACGGTTCATGATTGCATTGGTTATCAACCTTTTGGCCCATTATGCTTCATTGTTCCATTATACTTCAGAGTGCATTGTAGTGCATTAATTCTTGAGTCATCCACTAGTCCATTTGACCCATGAATTCATGATCCTCATGATTCAAATGTTTTGAAAGTATTGATTGATTCACTTCTTCTAACAATGGCTTAAACTTGGTTTTAAGGAAAAGTTCATTTTGAAATCAAACTTGTTTACCTTCAATCATAGAGATCATTATATTCAAATAATACATTCATTCATTCAACTAGCACTTACATCATTTATAAAAAAGGAAATATAAAAAAAATGCATTTTTTACAAAAGTTAATTTTTGGTCAAATGTTGACTTTTTGGACAACCAGTTGACCAAAGTCAACTATCAGATGTTCTCATTCCCTAAACCCTAATGTACATGGAATCTTCATTCTTGAATTCTTCCATGTGATTCCATCATTTTCTTACTTAATGAACAAGAAATTTCACCTTTTGCATCATAATTTGTTTGGGTCATGCCTTGATTGATTCTTACCAGGCCTTAAAAACTTACCTTGACACCATGTTTAATTGCCATGCTAATCCTGCATTTCATACATTTTCAACCAAGAAACATGCATTCCAAATCCATTCATCACACACAATAATAAATCCATTATTAACAATCACCCATATATCTACAACAGGTCAATCCACATTGCATAATATAGAAGCCTAATATTCAATTCTAGTGGGACTTACACTTCCAAAAGCAGGATAACAAACCAACTGAATCAATAATTCACTAACTGCCTAACAATTTCTCATCAAAAAAAGAAACCAACATAAATCATTTTCAAACTCCTTCAACTACAATAGAACTAACAAGCCCCAACTAACCGAAATTCCACTCTAACAGAATGGAATGGAATCATTTTATTACAAACAAAATGTCACTTGCTAGCAATTTTAACAAGCCTAACATAACATCCATGACCACTTCAAAACAAAGCGTACATTCATACCAATGCATTTAGAAACACATTCAAGTCTAAACAAAAGTCTGCACGAATCATCAATGGATAGATCTGTGCATTCAGTTCCTTGTCAATATTTGCTACTGTTTGATGCTAGCAATGGAAACAAAAGGATTTTCTGAATTGACCCGTCCAGTATAAATGCACCTGACTCCACATCTGGATCCCATTAACCATCACCTGGAAATCCATTCAAATGAAGTCGTCAAACACATGAAAACCAACTAATACTTCCAGCTGCTACTCTAAATTAACCTAACTGACTAGTAATAAGACAACACCAGTAGCAGCAACATATACCTTAACATGAACATGGCAAGTTACGCAGGAAATGTTGGCGTCACAATCTCGTGTCATCTCCTACCTCGCGTTTCTCAAGTTTCAGATTGCTTGCGACTTTAGTTCTTCTTCTGTTACTAGAATGTACATTCCTATAACATCATGCAGGGTGAAGATTCATCATTTGTGGCTTTGTCGATGGCAGTGTAATCAAGATAAATGAAGGGAAAGGGTGTGTAAGAAGTGCACATTAAGAAACGTCTCAAAATCCAGATGAAGTTCACACTGACTTACTATTTCACGACATTGAACAAGGCCTCTAATAAATGGGGGAGGTTGAAGAGCTGACAATCCCTCAGACAAGAGACTTTTGTGAACAGGATTATACGATTTGGCAAATCTGCCGACGATGTTGAACACTCATCTGTCAAAACACTTGTATCTAGGGCACTCACAACACTTGAATTGAGAAGAGATTGCTTAGTTACAGATCCTCTCCCATTACAGTGGAGACATTGATGAAAAAATTGCAGTAGAATCCAACACCAGTCATACTTCAACAGATCATTCCACCCCACATCCAACGGTAAAACCAGTGGCGGAACTGAGGGGGGCGTGGGAAGGCCACGGCCACCCCCTCAACTTTTTTTTTAATTCATATATATTAAATTACTAAAACATCCTTATTTTAAATTAAAATTATTTTTTATTTTTTTATTTTTCATTCAAAGTTAGGTTAAAATACAGATAAGGTAAAAAGCTCTTACCTTTCCTTTCTTTCTCATATGGGTTTGCTACCGGCACCGGAATCGGAATAGATTAAAGTGATCGACATATAACAGGTAAAAAACTTTATTCATTCTTCTTTTATAAAAAGTAACAAATTAAAGTGATTGCTTGATTTGTGTTGTAGAGATTTTTAGGGTTCTTCTTTCTTGATGTGTTAAAATAATCTATATGAGGTTTATTAAGTCAATTCATAACACTGTAATTTACAAATATAGTTATACACTATAATAAGGTTTATTTAATCATTGTTACTGCTAATTTCTAATAGTGAAGTTACCGGTATTTGAAAACGGATTAAAGTTGATTAATTAAGTTTATTAATTTTGTTCTCTTTTAATTTTTATGTTCTCTAAATTGATTTTTGGATCTGATATGATATTATAGGAAGAGTAAAGATGAATAATAGGAAAATTGATTCTTTTTTCAAAAGGAAAGCATGTGAAATTGAAAGAGAAGAGAGAGATGAAGAAATTATAATCCTGACATCCGAAACTGAAACAGTTCTTGAGAATCCAACAATTGAAGAGCATCATGGTTTTGAAAATTCTTTGGAACGCGATCCTGGAAAGCGTCCTCCGATTTGGCAATATCCACAAAATCAAGTGGATGTAATACGAAGAGATTATCTAAAATGGGGTCCATATCAAATTCATTTAGAAAACTATCCTTTGTTCGATAACGAGGATCATCCGAGAAGGTTTCAACATACTTGGTTTAGCATATTTCCATCATGGTTAGAATATTCACCATCTGAAGATGCCGCATATTGCTTACCATGTTACCTTTTTAGAAAAAAACTAAGTGGACGTCCCGGATCACTTGTCTTTATTTCTATGGGTTTTAGAAATTGGAAGAAAGTTAGGAATGGAAAACATTGTTCCTTTCTTAAACACATAGGGAAGGATCCTAGCTCACCACACAACAATGCAATGAAAGCTTACCAAGACTTGTTGAATTAAGATGGTCATATTAGAAATGTTATTCAAGTGAAAAGTTCAAGTCAAAGAATGAATAGTCGGTTATGACTCAAGACTTCAATTGACACTGCTCGTTGGTTAACACTATAAGCTTGTGCTTTTAGGGGTCACGACGAAAGTAGCAAATCAAGAAATCAAGGTAACTTTCTTGAGTTATTAAAACTTTTAGCATCCTACAATGATGAAGTTGCAAAAGTTGTGTTGGAAAATGCTCCATAAAATTGCAAGTATACTTCACATCAAATTCAAAAAGAGCTCTTGCAAATTCTTTCTAGTAGGGTGAAAAAGAGTATTCGTGAGGAAATTGGTGATTCCAAATTTTGTATCGTTGTTGATGAAGCTCGTGATGAGCCAAAAAAGGAACAAATGGCTCTTGTATTAAGATTTGTTGATAAAGTTGGTTTAATACAAGAGAGATTTTTTGATGTGGCACATGTTAAAGACACCACATCTTTAACTCTTAAGGAAGCAATATGTTATATACTTTCTCGACATAACCTTGATGTTTCTAACATTCATGGCCAAGGGTATGATGGTGTTAGAAATATGAGAGGAGAATGGAATGGTTTACAAGCCCTCTTTATGAAGGATTGTCCTTATGCATACTATGTTCATTGTTTTGCTCATCGGTTGCAACTTGCTTTAGTTACATCATCAAGAGAAGTCAAACATGTTCATAAATTTTTTGAGAAGCTGATCTTTGTTGTGAATGTTGTTTGTTCTTCTACAAAGCATCATGATAAGTTACAAGCTGCCCAATTAGAAGAAATTGCTTATTTGTTAGAGATTGATGAGATTGTAACTAGTAAAGGTGCAAATCAAGTTGGTACATTGAAACGAGCTAGAGATACTCGTTGGGGATCACATTACGATTCAATTTCTAGCTTAATAAACATGTATGAAGCAACTTGTTTAGTTTTACAAAAAAATGCAAAAGATAGAGGGAGTTATGCTACACGTGGGGATGCAGATAGTTGTTACAATTACTTGAAGGCATTTGATTTTATATTTATTTTGCACTTGATGAAAGAAATCATGGGAATAACATATATGCTTTGTCAAGCCTTACAAAAAAAATCAAGATGTAGTTAATGTTATAAACTTGGTTCGTTCAACAAAACATCTTATTCAAGGTTTAAGAGAAAATGGTTGGGATATATTGTTTACTAAAGTGGTATCTTTTTGTGAAAAGCATGGTATTGAGATTCCTGATCTTAATGATGTTCATTCAACAACAAGATTTGGACGCTCCCGTCTTGAAGAGAATCAAGTCACGATTCAACATTACTTTAAAGTTGAAATCTTTTTCACTACCATTGACAAATAGTTACAAGAGTTGAATAGCAGATTCAGTGAGCAGGCAATGGATTTGTTAACTCTTTCTTGTTCTTTATCTCCTAAGGATGGATATAAAGCTTTTAGCATTGATACTATTTGTTCTTTAGTTGAAAAATATTATCCTATGGATTTTAGTGATCAAGAGAAGAATAATTTGCAATTTCAACTCCAACATTTTCTATTTGTTGCTCGTCAAGCATCAAACTTGAATAATTTATCAACTATTCAAGAACTATGTTCATGTTTGGTTGCATCTGGACAGACTGAAACTTACTTCTTGATTGATAGACTACTTCGTCTTATCATGACTCTTCCCGTTTCTGCGGTCATAACTGAGAGGTCTTTTTCAGCAATGAAAATTATTAAGACTAAGTTGAGAAACAAGATGGATGATGGGTTTCTTGGAGATAGCATGACAGTATATATTGAAAGGGAGATTAGTGCAAGCATTAGTTCGGAGTCAATTATTGACGATTTCAAGTCACTCGGAACGCGTAAAGCATTACTTTAAGTTAGTTTTAAGTCATGTAATTTAAATTTTTAGTAATTAACTTTGTATTTATTTTAACTTTAATATTTTATTTAAAATACTATTTACATTTTATTTTTAATCTTTATTTTACGTTAGCGGCCATCCCAAATTTTTTTATCTGGCTCCGCCACTGAGTTCGGAGTCAATTATTGACGATTTCAAGTCACTCGAAATGCGTAAAGCATTACTTTAAGGTAGTTTTAAGTCATGTAATTTAAATTTTTAGTAATTAAATTTGTATTTATTTTAACTTTAATATTTTATTTAACATACTATTTACATTTTATTTATAATCTTTATTTTACGTTAGCGGTCATCCCATCCCAAATTTTTTTATCTGGCTCCGCCACTGGGTAAAACCTAACGGTGCCAACTGAAACCATCTAACCTGCATCATACATGACATAAGTTCCACCTGTAACTTTCAAAATGAAATCAAATAAGTCATCATAACTTACCACTCGCGAAAACTCACCATATGAGGACATGAGTTTAGGAACTCTTCCTTGCTATAGCAGATAGAATAGACTAGGCCGTTGCAAATTCTCCAAGGTCTTTTTCAACCACATTCGTTCACCTTAGGTAACCTATCAAAATAGATTACGAAAGTTTAATGCCAACAAGATAAGAAACAAACCCAATTCGGTCACTATCATGAGAAGAAGTGAGTGTATAAGAGATTACATGTGGTTTACTCACCTTAAAAAGGCACGATTCTGTAGCACACCAAATTAGAGATTCAGTATGTGTAGCACTGCAAACAATCAACCGCAAAATTCATTCAGTAAATCATAAACTAACGTGGTCCACTCTAACTAAGCTAAGAGCAACACGTGGAATCATTAATCAACTAACTGAGTTGGCAGTTATAACAAACTAACCACCCTAACATATTTGGGAATTTCCAACTAACTGGAATGTGAGATGAATGTGAGTGTGAATTTCAAAACCGAATAACTAAATATCTAAGAGTACTCACCAAGCCTCATTCACAGGGATCAATTTTTTGGATTCTCACGCTCCCCTGCAATTTTCTCTTCCCCCTTCTTTTACCCTCACCAAAAGCTCTTCCGAAGAGGTTCTTGGAGCTTCACATCGAAGCTTTATTTTCACTCGAGCTATACCCCACGCCATGCCATCTTTATGCTCCGATTTACTCGCAGTTGTTGGAAAGAAGAAGAAGAAGAAGAAGAAGAAGAAGAAGAAGAAGAAGAAGAAGAGAAAAGGAACCTTGGTAGACATACTTGACTCCCTTACACCGTCAGCATCGCAACCATCGTCGGAGAGGGTCGAAGGTAAGAATTCTCCTTCGCTTCATCTTGAATCAAACCTCTCTAGGTAGCTTTAGACCTTACAAATTGAAGTGATAACCAAATTGTATTTCTGTTTTCTTTTAGAAACTAGGTTTCATTTGGTGAGGTTTTAGATTTTGATTATTTTTAGGGTGGAATTGAGAGGTTTAGATTAGGGATTCAGGGAGAGTGTTTGAGGGCGAGTTGTTGATGGTATTTGAATTCATGTTCGAACCGCCACTGCCTCCGTTGCGACGGCGTTTCCCTCTGAAGAGTGTATGAATTGGGGAGAGGTAAGGAGTCAGTGGATGTTTGAATCTGAACAACATGAGCATCTTATTCCCATTTTGCTCTCACGCGTGATTAATGGCGGTATGGGCTAATTAATGGCCTCTTAATCCCAGGGTTTAGGAGTTAATGGCTATATTACTGATTGATTAACCCTAGGATTACATAGGCTAACTTCATTTCTAAGATTGTGGCCTTTCCGTTGAACATGGTCGGTGGTGGTCAGGTGGGCCTTGTTTAAGCATTAGGCCCAGTTTTTTTTGGTAGCAGCTATTTGGAGAATCGGGCCCATCAGGTGGGCCTTTACCTCATGTGAGTGCAGACTTTGGGGACTGATGTTCGCCCCCCCCCCCCCCCCCAAGCAGAATCATTGTGGACCGTTTTGGTTGCAAGAGGATTCATGGACCTAGGTCCCTAATATTTCATGAGAAATGACCATTTTACCCTTTAGGGGTTTATCTTACCATTTTGACCATACAAAGGCATGTTCCCTTAAAAATTTTGACTTAAAATTTTTAATCGAATTTTCATATGCATGACCCCATAGATTAGTTTGATTAATTATAACCATTAGATTAGGTTCAAACATAGTTTTCCAATCAAATCAAACCCATGATTCAAATTGATCAAAATTAATTTTGATCAATTAAATCCTTTAAACTTGTATAATCCCACAGTCTAATTGAGTGACCAAAAGACCCTTGGTCACTTAATAAGACTTTTTCTTCTAAGTTGTGGAGCTCGAAGCCTAAAATCAAGATTCTCAACCAGGCATCCTCAATCATACTAAGTAGTGGATAATACAAGCATATCAAAGGTGGCATCTTCAAGAGCTTGTCGAATTAAAGTTAGAATTGTGTGGCATGAGTCTTAAGTGATAGAGAAGGAGTGGGACTGGAGAATTCCTACCCCCATTCTGGATATCTTTAGGTATGGGATGAATGACCCAGGGCTTATTGTATTCACCTCTATTCATAGACTTTAGCACTATTCTAATCATACAATTGATAAGTCTCTTTCTCTCTCTCTTCACAAAGCAATGCAACAAGCAAGGACTACGTCAACGACTTATCAAGCATAATTCAAGTTGTAGGACACGAGCCTTAAGAAATAGAGAAAGAGTGGGACTGGAGAATTCCTACCCCCATTCTGGATATCTTTGGGTATGGGAAGAATGACCTAACGCTCATCGTATTCACCTCTATTCATAGACTTTAGTGCAACTCGAATCAAACGATTGATAAGGTCTTAACGAATACAAGAAACCACAACGGAGATTCTCCTTCACCAATTTGAAATTTAAGATGATAATTACATGTCACGAGCCTTAAGTAGTAAAGAAGGAATGGGACTGGAGAATTCCTACCCCCATTCTGGATATCTTTGGGTATGGGACGAATGACCCAACGCTCACCGTATTCACCTTTATTCATAGACTTTAGTGTGATTCTTATCAAATAACTATCAAGTCTATTACATCCTCTCATCCAATCATTATATCATCTCTTCTTGCCTCCTTAATCACCTTTTTTCAGCCCTAGTAGGTTGAACTACGAAAGCTCTGATTTCCTTATTGCACTATGAGGATACGGAGGCAGGAGAACCCAGTTTCTTTGTGAGCTGCCTTATTTATTAGTTCTTCATCCATTAAACCAATATCATCTTTTTGAGATCAAATATCACTTTTCCTTGGTTTCCATGTTCATCCTTTTGGGACGCTTACTGAATAGTCCTCCTTGTGAATCAAGAGTTGTTTGGCTTGTACCCATACATTTAATTCCTTTGTTTTTGGTTATTCCATTATAATGATACCATGCCTCGGGCCCCTAACTTATTGGTTTACCTTTGCTCTTCGGTTCAGAGTTTATTCTTTCATGGATCCAAGATACCTTTCTCTTTGATCTCGAATTGTCTGTTCCCTAGCAAGTGATATATCATATCCTTGTGCCAATCAATACTTCCTTGTGGGTTCCATATTCACCCTTTTAGGACGACCTAATCAATGTCTATCTTTGTATCAAGAGTTGTTTGGCTTATTGCCAGACAATTAATTCTCTTTGTTTCCAGTCATTCAATGACAGTGACACCATGCCTCGGGCCCCTCACTTGTCGGTCTGTCTGTTTACTCTTTGATTCTAAACCAATTTGCCTTTGTGGGTTCCCTTGTTACCATTCTGTTGGTACGAGTTATACCTTTCATCACTCTCAATATCTTTCTTTGTTTCCGTAGTTCCACGAACTGCAAATGCTCTGACTTTCTCATTGCACAGTGAGAATACGTAGGCACGAGAACGCGAATCCTTGGCGAGCATACTCCTAATTATTCCTCCTTCCGCCTTAGGGAACCATCCATATCTTTCATGATTCATTACTTACCTTCAATCATAAACCGTTCACTTCAGTGACATATTTCTTCTTTGAAATCAGATACACTTTCTTTGGATACCCATATATATCCTTTTAGGACGCCTAATGAAAAGTACGCCTTTGTACCTAGAGTTGTTTGGATTATCCCCAGACATTTAATTCCTTCTTTTTCAGCCCAATCATATAGTGATACCATGTCTTAGACCCCTCACTTGTGGTTCGTGCCACTTTCTCTCTATGGTACAAATTCCATTTCCCCTATGGATTCCAATACACCTTACCTTTGGTTTCAAACTATACCTTTACAGTCGCTTGTCACCAAATACTCTATTATGTGACTTTGGTCACTTCACTCCATTCATCTCCGTGATTCATTCATACTCTATTTTAATTCATTCCATGTGATATACCCTTGTCTTTAAGCCAAATACAGTAATCTCTTTGTGCTCCATCTTGTACCTATTTGTGAACCGAGAGATGTTTGTGCTATGAAACCAAACACTTAATTCATTCTTTTTTCGGTTGTTCCAATACAGTGTTGTAGGCTCTCACTTGTTGGTTCATACCAGTTTACTCATGGGTTCACGATTTCACCCCTTGTTGGAGTTCAAATCAGGTTATTCTTTGGTTCAGACCATACCTTTGATCACACTTCTTTTCATCTCCCACCACTAGTTCTTTGAACTACAGAGCTCTGAATTTCTCATTGAACTATGAGGATACGTAGGCACGAGGGCCCAAATCCTCACCGAGCATTTTATCTATTCTTTTCCTTTTCCCATTCTTTTGCGAGTAATCTTTAGATATCACACCTATTCGAGTGAGAACAATCAAAACGGTTCCCATGGAGTACCATGGATGTAAGGGGTACTAATACCTTCCCCTTGCATAATCGACTTCCTTACCAAGCATATCTCTTTCCCCTGGGTTTTATCGATGTTTTCCCTTTCCTTCAGGAATAAATAAAGTACGATGGCGACTCTGTTGTATGTTCGAGCGTGTGATATGTTCGGGTATATTTCTGCTAGCTTCAAGTATCTCCAAACTCATAGGGCTTCTACCTCTGCCAACCATGCTTCTGATGTCGTCACCTATGCTGTTGTGGTAACCACCTCTGCCGCTGATGTTGTGGCCACTATTGATACCCACATCGAGACTATGGTCCCAACTGTTGTAAATTAGCCTATGTTCATCTTTGTTTCCAACAGGCTCGTTGTTGCCTACCCGTGGGGGATGCCCCTGAATTTTGCTTCACAATTTGCTAATGGAGGTGCTTTCATCCCTCATCAATCTCTCGCCACTGCTACTGCTGCTGGGAATTATGTTTTCCCATGGGGTGTGCTTATGGTCCAATCTCCTCAGACAATTGATGCTGCCAACCCTGAGAACATTCAAGTCCAGGTTCCTACTGAAACTCCTAACGACGACACTGAATATCGAAGCCCGTGCCTCCATTTCCAGATTCCTTTTCAAGCAGCTCAGCTTGTGAACCTGAATCAATACCAAGCTGCTCAGTTTGTCTATCATGGGGCAACTTTTGTTCCTATGATATCTTACGCACCTGTCAACCCTACACGCTAGTATGTGCAGTCTGGGGCACCTCATGCCCCTAATGCTCAAATTGGAGGGAAATTCCCTCAAATGATGAATGTTTCTCCCCAGACAATGCCTCCTATTTTTTCTTACCTGCCGTGGATGTTGTTTGCTCCCAAATTTGTGTATGCTCAAGCATTTTCTCAAAATACCTCTTGACCAGTCAGTCAGGTCATCATTCCTAATGCTAGTCCGGCTAGGCCAGGGGACCACCAGTCGTTAGATGATAGAATAAAGGCTATCGAAGGTTTCTCAGCCTTCGGCATGGGCGCAAGAGATCTATGTTTGGTTCCGAATGTGGTGCTCCCTTAGAAGTTCAAAGTACCAGACTTGCCAAAGTACAAGGGATTAAGTTGTCCCCAGAGTCACCTTAGGATGTATTATAGAAAGATGGCATCGTATATTGAGAATGACGACTTGCTGATCCATTATTTCTAAGACAATCTTTCTGGGGCTTCCTTGGATTGGTACATGAGTTTGGAGCATACCAAAATCATATCGTGGAAAGACTTTTCTGAGGCATTATTGAAGCAATATAAGTATAATATGGATATGGCACCGACTAGGTTGCAGTTGCAAAATCAGTCGCAGAAGTCCAGTTAAACATTCAAAGAGTATGCTCAGAGGAGGTGTGAAATATCTTCTCGAGTCAAGACGGCTTTGTCTGACAACGAATTGATTGACATCTTTATGGGTACCCTACAGGGGTTATATTTTGAGAAAATTATTGGTAGCTCCTCATCCAACCTACATATATTGTGATTATCGACGAAAGAATTAAGAATGGGGTTAAATCAGGGAAATTGTAGGTTATGTTGCTCAGCCAGACGTGAATAAGAGACCACATGGGAACTTTACAAAGAAGAAGGAACGTGAGACAAGTGTTGTGTTGGAAAATGTCCACCCCCAGTATCAGGTTCATATGGCTCCCATGCAGTATTATCCTTATCTGTATTTTGTCGCCGCTTAGCAACCGCCTTTCCAGTATCAACCACATAATCCTAATCAACAACCAGCAATGGCTCAGTCTGCTCAGACTCAACAAAATACTCGTGATAATAGGGGTCAAGGTCAAAGCCAAAATAATAGGAATAACCATGGTAAACATCTTCATATTGATAAGACCCCTGCATCATATGCTGAATTCGTGCCATATCTGATCCATGTGGGGGCCATTATCCCAAAGGAAATTTCATCTTGCATTCCTCCTTATCATTCCAGATACAACCCTAATGCCTCATGCGCCTTCCACGTCGGGCATATAGGGCATGCAACTAAAGATTGTTGGCCTCTCAAAAATAAAATCCAAGAGTTGATTAACTAGAATGTTTTGTCCTTTTCAGAGGAGAAGCCTAATGTAAAGAAAAACCCTCTGCCAAATCATAGTGGGCCAGCAGTCAGCGTTGTAATTGAAGAAGAGACTGTGTAATTTGTCAAGAGGGTTGATGATGTGAAAACGCCGATGTCCATAATTTTGAAGCAGCTTGAACATCATAGGTTTCTAGATGGTATTCATGATGATTGTGTTGTGTGTGAATCTGATCTCGATTATTGTGACGTCTTGAAGGGGGATGTATGCAGAATTTGATGAATCAAGGGTTGGTACAGTTCTCCAGATCAAAGGTAGTTGAAGAGATTGATGTTATTGAATCGATAAACATAATGTACAGGAAAAAGAAGATTGAAGCTCTTACCAAGAGGATTCAGCCTATCCATATTCGTGTTCATGGTCCATTCCCATATCAAAACACCAAGGCGGTGCCTTGGAGGTATGAAACGACTGTGTATATGGATGGAAAAGAAATTTAATTCCCTGATACTTAAATTGTTAACATAATTAAAACAGAAGGAATGACTCGTAATGGTCGTGTATTCGCTCTAAAGTACACTTCTAGGGTGTCTCCATCACCTACAGTTGTCCCTCCTAAGAAGAAGGCCATTCCTACCCCTCCTTCCCATGCAGAGGCATTTGTACCCGCCACTCTGATCGTGACAATTGTTCCAGCTGTAACAAAGGTTATTCCCAATAAAGCTGCAGAACCTGAAACTTCCAAAGGCAATGGATTGATAAACAAAGATGAACAGGTTGAAAGTCACAAGAAAAGTATCTTTATTGAGGAAGTCCAGGAATTCCTCAAATTGATCAAGAAGAGTGACTACAAAATTGTTAATTAGTTAGGCCAGACTCCTTCCAAAATCTCCATATTGTCTTTACTCCTGAGTTTTGAGGCTCACCAAAAGGCATTATTGAACGTCTTGAATACTTCTCACATGATGCAGGATATCACGGTCGATCAATTTGACGATGTTGTTTCAAATATCACCACCAACAGGTATTTAAGATTTAATGAAGCAGGATTACCTCCTGAGGGAAATAGACACAATAAGGTGTTGCATATTTCAGTCATGTGTATAGACTCCCTATTGTCTCGAGTTCTTGTTGGTATTGGTTCCTCTCTTAATATGATGCCAAAAGCTACATTAAGCCAGCTACAATTTAAGGGACTCGAGATGAGGTCCAGTGCACTAATTGTTAGAGCTTTTGATGGCTCTAGAAGGCAGGTTATTGGCGAGGTGGATTTACCAATTTGTGTAGGACCTCATCAATTCACTATCACCTTTCAAGTCATGGACATCAATCCGTCCTACAATTGTTTGTTGGGTGGACCTTAGATTCACGTTGTTGGGGCAGTCACTTCTACGATGCACCAAAGGTTGAAATTCCTGATCGATGACAAGCTGGTTATAGTTTGTGGTGAAGAGGACCTATTGGTTAGTGAGATTTCTTCATTCAGATATGTCAAAACAGATGAAGGGGTCGTTGAAATTCCACTCCACTTTTTAGAATTTAAAGATGTCAGCTCAGGTACTTCTAATCATGATCAGTCATCTGCAACAATCCTATCTTCAGTCAAAAGCGCCAAGCAAACTCTAGAGAAAGGTATGTTAGCTAGTTGGGGGCAAGTTGTCAATGTGACAGAGAAGCATGACAGATTCGGTATTGGCTATCCTCCATCAGCTTGCAAAGCAAGTTCGAGGAAGCAGAAGTTCAATCATATCAAGTTCAGCAATGCAGGTTTCCAAGGCGATCACACTGTGGCAGTCATTGGAGAATCCAGTGGCAACAAACAGAAGATTCCTAGTTTGGTACACAGATGTCCTCTGAGATTCAAGATCACCAACTGGACGACTTCCGTGATTCCTATAGTATATTCTTAGAAAATGTAATGCATTTTCTTTTCTTAATCCCTTGTCTTTGCCCGAGATAAGAAGATAGCTTGTAAGAGCCTCCTTATTTAAAAGTATTATGTGATTAAATAAAGAAAGTACCATTTTGTATTCAAATTTTTATTCCCTTTCTTTCAGTTATTTTTACTTTTTCACAAAAAATGAAATGGAAAAAGTTTCTTTCTTTTTCCACTTTATTAAAAAGCATACTAAAAATAAGCTCATAACATGCATAACAAATAAAACCATTGATAACAACATGGAAAAAATCAGTTGTAAGTCTGGATTTCCAATTAACCAAGCTGAAGATGGCAGTGAAGAAGATTGTGAATTTCCAACTGAACTAGCAAGGCTCCTTAAGCACGGAAAAAAAGAGATTCACCCATACAAAGAACAAGTGGATTTTATTAACTTGGGTTCCAAAATTGATAAAAAAGAAGTAAAGATTGGGGAATCTCTTGCCGATAATGTACACTCCGAGTTAGTTAAGTTACTACATGAATATGTTGACATTATTGCTTGGCCGTATCAAGATATGCCAGGGTTGGACACCAACATTGTTGAGCATCACTTACCACTCAAGCCTGAATATCCTCCAGTCAAGCAGAAACTCAGAAGGACCAGACCCGACATGGCACTCAAGATCAGAGAAGAGGTTAAAAAGTTATTTCATGTTGGCTATTTAGCTATTTTTGAATATACGCAGTGGGTTACTAGTATTGTTCCAGTTCTAAGGAAAGACGACAAAGTCAGAATGTGTGTAGATTACCAAGACCTCAATAAAGCGAGTCTAAAGGATAATTTCCCCCTGCCTCATATTGATGTTTTGGTTGATAATACAACTCAGTTTTCCGTCTTTTCCTTCATGGATGTTTCTCAGGGTATAATCAGATAAAAATGTCGACTGATGATATGTAGAAGATAACTTTCGTCACGCCTTGGGGAATATACTACTACAAAGTAATGTCGTTCGACTTGAAGAATGCAGGGGCAACATATCAACGTGCCATGGTAACCCTCTTTCACGATATGATTCATGAAGAGATTCAGGTTTATGTGGACGACATGATTGCCAAATCCAGAGCTGAAGATGATGACTTGGAACATCTGAGGAAGTTGTTTGCCAGACTCTGGAAGTTCAAGTTGCGTTTGAATCCGACAAAGTGCACTTTTGGGGTCCGATCTGGTAAATTATTGGGTTTCATAGTCAGTCAGAAAGGTATTGAGGTTGATCCCGACAAAGTTCGTGCCATCCAAGATATGCCACCTCCCCGAACAGAAAAAGAAGTCTGAGGTCCCTTGGTCGACTCGATTATACTTCCATATTCATATCATATTTAACAGGTACCTGCGAGCCGATCTTAAAATTGTTGAGGAAGAATCAATCGATTGAATGGAATAATGATTGTCAAGTGGCATTTGAAAAAATAAAAAAATATTTGCAAGAACCACCAATCCTCATACCACCGGTTCCTAGCAAGCCTCTTATTATGTACCTCACGATACTCAATGAATCTATGGGCTACATTTTGGATCAGCATGATGACACATGCAAGAAAGAGCATGCAATATACTATCTCTTATTATGTACCTATTATTATGTTCCTGGAAGGCCTCTTATTATGTACATCACGGTACTCGATGAATCTATGGGCTACATTTTGGGTCAGCATGATGACACAAGCAAGAAAAAGCATGCAATATACTATCTCAGTAAGAAGTTCACTGAATGTTAGACCAGATACTCACTTTTAGAGAAGACTTATTATGCTTTGGCTTGGGTTGCTTGACGCCTGAGACAATACATGGTTTTCCATACCATTTATTGATATCTAAAATGGATCTGATAAAGTACATATTTGAAAAGCCTGTTGTCACTTGTAGAATTGATCGGTGGCAAATGTTGTTAACCGAATATGATATCCAGTATGTGACTCAGAAAGTGATAAAGGGGAGTATTCTGTCTGACTACCTTGCTCATTTACCTGTGGAAGGTTATCAACCGTTGAGGTTTGACTTTCCAGATGAAGACATTATGTTTATCAGAGACTTTACTATTCCAGGCCCTAAGGAAGGCCCCAAACCAGAATAGTGATGGACACTCATGTTCGACGATGCTTCCAATGCTCATGGTCATGGAATAGGCGTAATTATTACTTCTCCAACTGGCTTCCACCTTCCGTTTATTGCTAGATTATGCTTTGACTGCACCATCAATATGGTAGAATATGAGGCATGTATTTATGGTATTGAGGCATCCATTGACTTGAGGATAAAGATTCTTGAGGTATATGGAGATTCAGCTCTGGTAATCAGTCAGGTAAAAGGTGATTGGAAAACTCGGGATAGAAAGTTGATACCTTATAAAGAGCATATCAGAAAACGGATTCCCTACTTTGAATAAAACTTTTTTCATCATATTCCTAGGGAAGAAAATCAACTAGCGGGCGCTCTAGCTACGTTGGCATCCATGTTTAAAGTCAAATGGAAGAATGAAGCACCAGCTATCCATATTGACCAGTTGGGTGAACCAACACATTATCTAGTAATCGAGGCATATCCTGATGATAAGCCCTGGTTCTATGACATAAAGACATTTCTAGAGAAAGAACAATATCTCGAGGGTATATCCATTAATGATAATAAAGCTTTGAGAAGACTTTCTTCCAAGTTTTTCTTAAATGGTGATGTGTTATACAAAATGAATTATGATCTCGTACTGCTTAGGTGCGTGAATATACACGAAGCTAGCACGATCATAAAGTCCATACATGAAGGTTGTGTGGGTGTACATGCGAAAGGTCCTGCTATGGCCAAGAAGATCCTTCGGGTTGGGTATTACTAGACAACAATTGAGGTTGACTGTTACAACTTTGTTAAAAGATGCCACAAGTGTCAAATATACGGTAACATGATCTATGTGCCACCAACTCTATTAAACGTCTTGACGTCTCCGTGGCCCTTTTTCATGTGGGATATTGATATGATTGGGATGATAGAGCCAAAAGCTTCCAATGGTCATCACTTCATCCTAGTTGTTATTGATTACTTTACAAAGTGGGTTGACGCTACTTCATATGCCAATGTCACTCGATAAGTGGTTACTCGGTTTATTAAGAAAGAGACAATTTGTCACTACAGAATTCCTAGCAAGATCATCACTGACAATGCCAGTAATCTCAATAATAAGATGATGAAGGATCTGTGCAAAGAATTTAAGATCGACCACCACAACTCTTCACCATATCGACCCAAGATGAATGGTTCCGTAGAAGCAACTAATAAAAACATCAAAAGAGTCGTCCAGAAAATAGTCAAAACATATAAGGATTGGCATGAGATGCTAACTTTTGCTCTGCATGGTTTCAGGCCCTCTGTTCATATATCCACTGGGACAACTTCATACTCATTAGTGTATGGGATGGAAGCTGTTTTACCAATTGAAGTTGAGATTCCTTAAATTCGGGTTATCATGGAGGTTGACCTTGATGAAGATGAATGGGTTCAATCTCTATATGATTAGTTGAATCTGATTGAAGAGAAGTGTTTGACGTCTGTGTGATATGGGTAGTTATACCAAAGACGCCTCAAACAAGCTTTTGAACATAAAGTTCTTCCTCGTGAGTACCGCACAGGAGAACTCATGCTCAAAATGTATTCTGCTATTCACTCTGATCCTCAAGGAAAATGGACTCCCAACTACGAATGACCTTTTGCCATTAAGAAGGCCTTCTCAGGTGGAACCCTAATCCTCACAACAATGGATGGGGAAGATTTGACGTCACTAGTGAATGCTGACATAGTCAAAAAAATATTATGCCTAAAAAGAAATGATAATAAAAGCCCGCTAGATTGACCATCACAAGATCAATCTGGGCAAATATGGTTTTCCCGATGAACCAAAAAATGAATTGTCCATGCAAAAGTTAGGGATTAAATAAAAAATATATACAACTCTAAGTTGAAAACCCGAAAGGGCGAGTTAGGAAAAAATGAGCATCTTGGTCGACGAAAAAAATAGAAAATGTTCAGGAAAAAGTTAGGGATAAAGGCATTTGATCCTTGAGCCTACTTTGCTACAAGCTAGATCTTAGACGGCCAAAAACTTGAAAACCCGAAAGGGCGAGTTAGGCAAAAATGAGAATCCTGGTGGGCGAAAAAATAGAAAATGTACAGGCAAAAGTTAGGGATAAAGGCATTTGACTATGTTCCTTGAGCTTACTTCGCTACAACCTAGATCTCAAACGGCCAAAAATTTATCTAATCATCATCAATCGAAATAAAGTATTGAGATTTAGATCTTACAATGGATGACAACCTATGTTGTAATTGATGGAAAAATATAAAAATATTTCCCATTGCCATTTCTATTATTTTCCAATTTTTGCAATATCCTTGTTAAGGATTTTTGCATCCTTGTACGCATCATATGTACAAATTTTGTTTACAATCAATAAAATTCAGTTTCTTTTATCAATCATTTTTCTTTTCTCCTACATTTTGTTTGTGAAATAACTAATTTATTTTAATCACATAATGCTTTAAAACTTGGGGAATAATAAAATCTACATTAAAATAAAACCTTATGCATTGCTATATAACCTTCTGAAGAATCTTAAAAAGATGATCGTTAGTTTGAAAGTTTTGCTTGAAAATCTGCAATTGTCTTGATGACTTCCTGATTAAACCATATATTTTTGTGCTCTCCAACAAGACCATATGGATCCCCATCAGCAGTGTTAACACACCATGTTCTCATAATAATAGTTTCTTTGGTATAATTGGTGATGAGTCAAAGTTTCCTCCATGTCAAAAACCATACCCTATGAATGCCATTCATTTGACCATATGAAACAATCATGCATCATGAAAATAAAGCATACATCATACAAGATGCATCTCATGTTCTTAATTTGTAGTTTCCCCATAGAATATCTTAATATATGTACCTCAACAGATGGAATTATAAGAGTCAAACTGTTATTCCATATCCCATATGACCATTCTCGACGGGCAAATTTTCAGATACGTTAGTATTTAATCCTTTTCTAACTTGAAAATCTAAAAAGCTTTCGCAATTCTCGTATTCAGGTTCAAGAAGATTAATAAGGGGCAGCTGTAGTAACCCAAAATTTGCCCTCCCCTTTTTCACCTTTTCATCTAACCCTTAACTTGAGAATCATTTGCATACCCTCATGCTTCATTCATATGCATCAATCATTCATTCATACCTAGTGGCTGATCATTATGGATTCAAAGTTCTTGGCTTGCAAAGCTAGGGTTTTTGGTATGGAAGAAACCTTAGAGGTTTGGCTTGGATATTCAACTAATCATAGGGGATGTGAAACCCTAATGGCTTGATCTTTGGGACTTGAATTCAACAAAGTTCCATCATGGTGTTTCTCAAGGGCCTCAAAGCCTAATCTCATGTTGTTTTGGTTGAAAGGCTTCATGGATGTTCTTTAGGTCTTATCTGGACTCCTAAACCCTAGTTGGGGGTTCATATGTTGAAGACTTGATTAGGAAGCATCATAGTCCATCCAAAGGCTTTGATTGAAAGAGATGTTATTGAAACCCTAGTCAAGAGGCCTTGGTTATAGTATGCCTTGTTGGCTTGACCTTTAGCCTTAGGGTTTGTTCAAACCATAATTCATTAAAGGATGGTTTATGATCATTATGGTATGTATCATCAACCATCAAGTTTCTTCTTACTTATGGAAATCATTCCAAACAAGCTGATGATTTGACCTACCCAATTGGGGGTTCATCTCATCCAAAGCCTTGTACAAGATTTCATCCATGTCATGTGCATCCAAGTCCATTAATCCAAGCCTTTGCTACATTGCTTCATACCCACGGTATTCTTAGTCCATTTATTTCATTGGTTCCATTATGCTTCATGGTCACATTGATAAGTCTCTTGGTGCATTCATTGGTCCATAATGCATTGGTTATTATTGTCTAGTCTATTTTCCTTGATTCATAGTCCATTGGTTTTTGTCCATTGTGTCATCATATAGTCATGATCCTTTGATTTGAGTGTTTTAATGTTCATTCTTAATCCATGAATTCATTCAAAAGTTTCATGGTAAGTTATGGCCTAAGCATAAACATGGAAAGCAAAGTTTCATTTTGAAATAAGTCATGTTTCCATTCCATCATAAAGAACATTTTATTCAAATCAATGTCCATTCATTCATACAATTGGCATTTACGTCATTTACAAAAGAAAACACAAAAAGTACAAGTTTTTTGAAAGTTGACTTTTGATTAACTGTTGACTTTTTGGTCAACCAGTTGACCAAAGTCAACTAACATGTTTTTGATCCACTAAAACTCATTATATATTTATCATCCTTGCATTCCATGATATTCCATGTTCATTGACTTCATGAATAAGAAACCTTTTTTTTGTGAAATTTGCCATGCCTTGAAGATTGCTTTGCAACCATGTCCATACCTATAAAACCATACCAAGTTCATCATGTCATTTAAGCCAATAAGCAATACATTCATGATTCACAAAATTGCAAATGACATAAGGATGCATACCATGTAACAATGCAAGCTTAGCAACCAAAACCACAAGACCTTAACTTTCCACCACCACTAAGCCATGATACTTTAAGCAATATACAGCCAAACCAATTCCTATTATTCTACACATACCTGACCTGCATCAGGACCTGAACATTCCATACATTGCTGCATTCAACACATCCTGATGCTACAGAAGCACAACCCTACATCATGGTCATCATTTCCCAACCAACAAGCCTATAACAGTCAACATGCAGTGATCAGTCAGCAGGTCAGTGTATTCCCAAATCGAGCTAAGCATCAAACAAACATCAATTCCACAGGTTACAACTTAACATTAAGATTCCCTCAAAACTGCAACAGGGAATAATAGAACAAGCAGACCAATCCATTAACAGAGCAATGCAATAAGAATTCAGTTTATTGGTGCGTTAGCAACCCATTGACAAGTATCAGTTGGCTTTAATGGACTCATGTAGTAATCATTAAAGTTTTATGACATTAAATTCATTTCACAGCCCAAACAACCCAGTTTTTATTCATTCATTAATTATGCATTTTCCAAGTTTTGGTGCTAGCTGAATTCCTTTCATCTCAGTTAACTAACATTACCATAACCTTTCAAGCCATTACAATTAGCGCAAAATAAACATATCATAACAAGCATAGCATGGACAATCCAAGTGCAAGCAAACTCAACACCAGATCACATGTCAACAAATGATCTCAATGATCAAAACTCATGACAGTACACACCTCCTTAACATGACTCAAACTCCATAATAGTTAGCTAACACAAAGAAGCATGGCATAATATTTCAAGCATCCAATTAAATCTACATAACAATTCCAATAGGATTCCCAAGTCCCTTAACAGTTAGCCAGTTTTTCCATTTAATCCATTCCAAGTCATTTCAAATCATAGACTAGTTGCTGCCAATTCTAACTGAAACTAACCTAAACTAATTCAACTAACAACTAACATCACAACAGAATTCAACTAAATTACACTAACACACTAACCATAAATAACAAACATGCCCTAATTCTTAATAAGCTGACCTAACCTGCCCCATTATGTTATAAGCAAATCCCCTATAAGAGTTTATCATTGCCAATCATTGGAGGAGGACACATCACAATCACAAATCTCAGAATTTTCGCTCTCACTCTATTTTTGATCAATCCCAATTCTCTCTCTCTCTCTCTCACTCAAAGCTCTAATCTAAACTCTATTGAAGCTTTACATTGAAGCTTCAAGAAGAGCAAGCTCAACTTTGCATCATTCTCAGCTCAATCGTATCATATAAGTTCAGAAGAGGAAGAATTGATTCGAATAAGAAGTGAAAGCAGAAGAAGAAGAAGCATACAAGGTCATACCTGTTAATCAAGTGATTTTTTGTTGCTTACTTCATCTTCTCCGAGTCAATGCTTCGCTAGAGCAACCCCTGGCTTCGGAGGTAGGTCCATCCTCACCATTTTGTAGCATTGTTGTTATCATTTTGTAGCTTACCTCAGGGCGCCTCAAAGCCCTAACAGTTAGGGCTCTGGATCCTAAACCTCACCATGTAATTCGTATTTGAACCCCTGGGGTTCTTTAGCTCTTTAATCCGATTTGTGATGATGGGTCCAGTTTTGTTTGAAATTGAATACATATTCGAATTGGGGAGGTAAAGATGATTCCAATTGAGTGTCTGGTTTGTATTTCTGGTGGCCACCACCGCCGAAAGTGATTTTCGATGTGGTGGCCCGCGGTGGTCCGTGACGGGCATTCGATCGGAGACGATGAGATGAGGGAGCGTTTCAGAATTCCATTCAGAATCAATTTTGGGAGCGCGGTTTGAAGTTTTTTATTTTAGGAAATAACAAGGTGTTTCTATTGGGCAAACGACGTCTTTGGCCCAATCGTCTTTCAGCCAGCATCCTCCCCAGCTGATCCATGCACCCCCCTTTGCTACAATACCTTGGACCATTTTTGTTTGCAGGAGAAGTTCTTGGGCCTAAGGCCCATTCGATGATCACACATGTCAGTTTCAGTTCTGCACCCCCTTAGTTCTTTAGTTTAATTACATTTTAATTCTAATTTTTAGATCTAATTAGGATTATTTTTATTAATCATGTTTACTTAGGTTACTCAAAAAATTTAGGATTTAATTAGATTCTTAGGATTTAATTAGAATTTAGGACTAATGAGATTAGAATTTTAATTAGACTAAAATTAGGATTAATTAGTTTTTTAATTGATTTTAGAATTTAGTCATAATTTCTAAACAATTATGTTAAAATAGGTTTCAGAACTTGATCAAATTTTAGGTTCTAGTTAGAATTTTATAAGAATTTAAATTTTGTTCCTAATTGATATTTAATGTAATTTGACCTTTTTACTCTTAAGGGTTATTTTGTTATTTTAGCCATAGAAATGCATGTTCCTTTAGGATTAGAATTGACTTAGAATAATTAGGAATGATGAGATGGAGTTTCTCATACCCTTATCTAGAGTGACTTTGCGTACAGGGTGTAAGCCCTAGATATTCAAAGCATCTGCCCTTATTCATTGACTTTAGTGTGATTCATATCAAATAACTGTCAAGCACTATTCATATTCCATTATCAATCAATCACTTCTTTTGCCACAATCATCTTGCTGCCAACCTTAGTGGGCTGAACTACGAAAGCTCTGACTTTCTCATTGCACGGTGAGAATACATAGGCACGAGAATTCAGATTCTCCGCGAGCTAGCTTATTTATTTCTACCATATTCATTGATCCTATCTTATTCATTTTTCCATTCAATTAATACCATCTTTTTTAGATCAAATACATTTTTCCTTGGATTCCATAATCAATGCCTTCCTTTGAACCAAGTGATGTTTTCCCTGATGCCAAACACTTAATTCTCTTTGTTTCTGGTTATGACAATAGTGGGTATGCCTAATTTCCACCACATCTTAGTTTGTACCTCTTTTAATCTTAGATTCAGAGTTTATTTCCTCCATAGATCCAACGTACCATTCTTCTTTGGTTTAGAATTGTTTGTTCCTCAGCAAGTGATATATTGTTCCTTGTATCCAAACAACATCTTCTTGTGGGTCCCATACCCATCCTTTTAGGATGTTTGTCCATCTTATGAACCAAGAGATGTTTGCCTTGATGCCAAATACCTATTTCATTCTTTTCGGTAAGACAATACAATGGGTATGCCTATGTCCCTTCACATCTTAATTTGTACCTCTTTACTCTTAGGTTCAAAGCCAGTTTGCCTTTATGGGTTCCCATGTTACCATTTTGTTGGTACAAGTTATATTATTCATCACTTCAATCATACCCTTGAAGTCATTTGTCTTGTTAGTCCTAGTTGCGTAGGCAAACACTTCATTATCTTTCCTTTGTTTTCGTGGTTCCACAAACTACGAATGTTCTGACTTTCTCATTGCACAATGAGAATACGTAGGCACGAGGATGCGAATCCCTGGCGAGCATAATCCTAATTATTCCTTTTACCTTAGGGCACCATTCATATCTTTCATGATCCATGATTTACCTTTAATCATAAACCGCTCACCCCAGTGACATACTATTTCTTTGAAACCAGATACAGTTTTCTTTGGAATCCCATAAATACCCTTTTAGGACATTTGTCCATCTTGTGAACCAAGAGATGTTTTCCTTGATGCCAAACACCTATTTCATTCTTTTTGGTAAGACAATATAGTTGGTATGCCTCTGTACCTCCACATCTTAGTCGTGCCACCTTTACTCTTGGGCTGCAAATACCATTTCTCCTATGGATTCTAGTATACCATTACCTTTGATTTCAAACCATACTCTTTAGTCACTTTTACCAAACCCTTCGTTTCTGTGACTTTGGTTACTTTTCCCTCATCATTACATTCATCTCCATGATGCATTCATATTCTACCTTCATTCACTTCATGTGATACACTGTTATGTTTGACCCATATACACTATCTCTTTGAGATCTGTCCAATGTCAGCTTGTGAACCAGATATGTTTGCCTTAATGCCAAACACTTAATTCATTCTTTTCGGTATGACAATGTAGTGGGTATTCCTCTATCCATCCACGTCTTAGTCTATACTAGTTTTACTCTTGGGTTCAGTTTTCATCTCTTGTTGGAGTTCAAATCATTATCCTTTGGTTCAGACCATACCTTGATCACAACTTCTTTTCACCTCCTACCACTAGTTCCATGAACTACAGAGCTTTGAGTTCCTTATTGCACTATAAGGATACGTAGGCATGATGGCCCTAATCCTAAATGAGCATTCTATATATTCTTTTCTTTCCCTTATTCCTTTGTAAGTAATCTTTAGATATAACACTCATTCAAGGAAGAATGATCAAAATGGTTCCCATGGAGTACCATGAATGTTAGGGATGCTAATATCTTCCCATTGCATAACCGACTTCATTGCCCAATTATTCTCTTTCCCCTGGGTTTTATCGATGTTTTCCCTTTCCTTCGGGAATAAATAAAGTTCGATGGTGACTCTGTTGTATGTTCGAGCGTGTGATATGTTCGAGTATATTTCTGCTAGCTTCAGTACATACTTTGTGAAAAAGGTCTTCTTTGGAGGAGCCTTAATCCGATCAACTATGGATGGTGAAGATCTCTCGTCCTGGTTAATGCAGACGTAGTTAAGAAATACTTCGCCTAATAGACTCGCTAAGTCGAGGACCCTGAGATGTGACTTAGGCAAAAATGGGAATCCCAATGGACCACAAAAAGAAAGGTCCATGCAAAAATTAGGGATAAAATCAAAAGAAGTAAATAACCCGCTAAGTTTATCACCCCAATGGGCAACTTAGGCAAAAACGGGTATCCCGGTAGACCAAAAACCCGAAAGGGAAGTCTAGGCAAATCTTAGGGATTCGAAAGATAAGAGACCGTGATCTATAAAGGACCTGTACATTCGTCGCTACAACCATGGAAGCCCCGAATGGGAAGAATTGATCCAATCACCTTCATCAAAGGCAAATGATCTCCAATGACAGATGGACTATAGCAGAGGGGGAACTCAATGGATATTCGAGTCATTGCCATTGTATTTTCCATTTTTTCCCCGCAATTACCTCTTTAAGGAATTGCTTCCTTTTGTAAATCACCCATTTACTGGTTCTTCATCAATAAAAGTACTTTCATCAAATGTGCTCAATAATTTTTACTTTTTCTGCTTCATTGCAAAAATGTGAATTTATTTTTAATAAACAACGCTTTGAATTTTCTAACACGGTCAAATACATGATTAGAGGTCTTCCTTCAACTGGTGGCATCAGAATTGGAGGTTCTTGGAGATACTTCTTGATTTTGTCAAAAGCTTCTTGACATTCATCATTCCATATTATCTCTTGATTTTTCCTCAGTAATTTGAAGATGGGTTTGCAAGTAGCAGTCAAATGGGAGATAAATCGGGTAATGTAATTCAAGCGTCCCAAGACACCTCTGACTTCTTTATCTGTACGGGGAACTGGCATTTCTTGAATAGCTCTCACCTTAGCCGGGTCAACCTCAATTCCTTTACCACTGACAATAAAGCCCAAGAGTTTACCGGATCTTACTCCAAAGGTGCATTTGTTCGGGTTCAATCTCAACTTGTATTTCTTCAACCTCTCAAACAGTTTGTATAAATGATCGAGATGTTCTTCTTCAGTATGAGATCTGGCTATCATGTCATCCACATATACCTTTATTTCATGATGGATCATATCATGGAACAAAACCACCATAGCACGCTGGTATGTTGCCCCTGCATTCTTTAAACCGAATGGCATTACTTTGTAACATAAAGTGCCTCATTACGTCACAAACGTAGTTTTCTCCATGTCTTCAGGTGCCATCTTAATCTGGTTATAACCTGAGAATCCATCCATGAATGAGAATACCTTGTGTTGAGCGGTGTTATCTACCAGAACATCAATATGCGGAAGTGGAAAGTCATCTTTGGGACTTGCTTTATTCAAATCTCTGTAATCTACACACATTCGCACCTTACCATCCTTCTTTGGCACTGGTACCACATTAGCAACCCATTGAGGATAAGAAGTAACAGCTAGAAAACCTGTATTAAATTGTTTCATAACCTCGGCTTTGATTTTCTCAGACATTTCAGGACGCATGCGACAAACCTTTTGCTTAACAGGATGACAATCTTCCTTCATCGGCAAACGATGTACTACTATATCAGTATCCAGTCCTGGCATGTCTTCATAAGACCAAGCAAAAATCTCTACATAGTCATGTAACATTTGAATCAATCTTTCTTTGACACTGTTTTCCAAGCCTGCTCCTATTTTGACTTCTTTCTTGTCTACTTCAGTACCCAGATTTACAATTTCAATTGATTCCTCATGCGGCTGTATAGTCTTTTCTTCTTGCAGTAACAGTCTGGCAAGCTCTCCAGGTACTTCGCAATCTTCCTCACTTCCATCCTCGGCTTGGTAGATCGGATTTTTAAAGCCATAATTAACAGTAGCAAAATTATTATCAACGGGATCCAGAATGGATATGGATCTGCAATTTGTTACGTGAGTGTGTGTAAGAAAACATAGCTTATTTGAAAGATGACAGGAAAGATAAAGAGCGCAATATTTGAATGCAAAAAGTCCATTGATTTATTGAATGTGAATATGCTTATGAAAATGACAAAACCCTTAACAAATTAGCTATTGTGCCCCGGGCATAGACACAATGCTTTAAGAAGTTCAATTGTTCATAATAAAAATTACAAAATTTGAAACACTAAAATAAGCAATAACAATTACTCCTGACTAAAGGAAATCAGGATAGTGTCTTCAGCCTTCCAATTATTGAGTCCGTCACCAATTGTTGGGAAAATCCAGCTATCCAAGTCGCAATCGCTATCAGCATCTTCTACAGCATTAATCTGATCTTTGACTATCTTTTCAGAGCTAAACCCCAGGCCAAATTTATTAGACTTGTACGGTACATCGACCAGTTGACCCCAGCCAGTACGACCACCATATTCAACCACGGCTTGAGCATCTTTCAGAGAAATCATAGCAGGAGGAGCACGAATAACCATGGGCACACGGGAAGTTGGCTTAAGGACGGGACTGGTCGGAGGAACTACTTCAAATGACTGAAAAGGAGTCTCAAAGAATTCACCATCCATCTCGACGTATCTGAAGGTATGCACACTACTGACAATATACTCTTCTTCTCCACACACAGTGAAAATCTTGCCCTCTATTGGATACCTCAGCTTTTGATGGAGGGACGAAGCTACAGCACTTGCCCCATGGATCCAAGGGCGTCCCAGCAAGCAGGAATAGGCAGGACGAATGTTCATTACGTAAAAGGTAGTGTTGAAGACTTGAGGTCCTATCTTGATAGGGAGAACCACTTCACCATGGACAACACTCTTCGCACCATCGTAAGCACGCACCACAACGTCACTAGGTTTCAGTTCAATGCTTTTACGGTCAAGCTTATCGAGCACAACTTTCGGTAGCACATTCAAAGAAGAGCCATTGTCGATCAACACATGAGACAAGGTGATCCCCTTACACTCAATGGAGATATGCAAAGCTTTATTGTGATTCTTTCCTGCTGGTGTCAGGTCAGCATCAGAAAAGCCTATGCCATTATCAACAGCCAAGTTAGCAACATAATTTTCTAACTGATCGACAGATGTCTCCTGAGGTACATGAGCGGTCTTCAAGAATTTTATCAACGCATTGGCATGAGATTCAGAAGATAACAACAAGGATAACATCGAAATTTTAGACGGAGTATGCCCCAGCTGTTCTACCACATCAAAATCACTCTTACAGATGATTTTCAACATTTCTTCCATTTCCTGCTTGGCAACATCTTCGGTAGTAACTTCGACTGGTGTCTTTGACTGAGAAGGATTGATTACTGGTCCCTTTCCTCGAGTTTCAGGGGTGGGAGGTGAGATTTCTGGAGAGAAGATCCTTCCACTTCGAGTAATTTTACTAGTCCCAACAATGTCAACGTCATTAGGATTAGCAGAATTATCATCTTGCTTTATGCCATGGATGTAAGCATCACCTCCATAATTCCACGGAATGGCTTTGCTTGAGGAATACGGTACTGGGCCAGGTGCATTAATAATTAGGGGAGCTACCTTGGGCTCAGCAGTAATCTTCACAGGCACTCTAGTAGCGGTAATCTTCACTGGAACTTTGGACCTAGCAATCACAGATATTTCTTCAATAGGGTTTTCCACCTTAGGAATCTTTTCAAAGAGAATTGTAGGATCATCCATCAGCCGTTGAATACCATTCCTCAACTTCAAGCAATCATTGGGTCGGAGTATACAGAGATCGCAATTTTCAGCACAACCTGGAAATAAACCAGCTTGCAATAAATTCTTCTTGATGATCAGGAGAGGAGATGCTAAGTCAGCTACATTAGTAATGTGAGAATTGTTATCCACAGCATTAACAGTCTTGTCATGATTAGGCATAGGAGCAGTGATGACATTAGGAGTCTCCGGAGGATCAAATTCAATTTCTCCAGCGTTGATCATATCCTGAATCTTATTCTTCAACAACCAACAATCGTTTGTATCATGCCCGGGGCTATCGGGGTGATATGCACACCTGGCATTGGGATTATAACGAGGAGAAGTAGTGTTGGGATTTGCAGGAGGATCTCTGAGGTTAATTAAATTTGCTTTTAGCATACCCTGCAGTGCTTGTGCTAAAGTCATATTGATCTTGGTAAACTGCCTTCTTGGCCTGTCTTGTCTGTGTTGGAAGTTTTGAGATGGCGGTGCTGCAATCGTAACTACTCCAACAGTATGGTCACGATTTTTCTTGTTATGACCCCTTTGATCGTACACAGCATTTGATTCATTCTTCCCCTGATATGACTTTTTGGTGCTTGCAGAGGTAGCCGCCTGTATCTTTCCACTTCGAATGCCGCTTTCGACATGTTCACCCGTTAATATAAGTTCAGTGAAACCCGATGAGGAACTTCCCAATAGATGGCTGTAGAATGGGCCAGTCAGTGTACCCATGAACATGTCCACTAATTCTCGATCAGTCATAGGGGGTTTGACTCTGCCAGCCAAATCTCTCCATTTTTGAGCATATTCTTTGAAGCTTTCTTTAGAGCCCATAGTCATATTCTACAGCTGTAGCCGAGTAGGCGCTAGTTCAGAATTATACTGGTAGTGCTTGTAGAAAGTTGTCGCTAAATCAGTCCAGGTGCGGATGTTAGAGCTCTCGAGCTGATAATACCACTCTAACTGTGTGCCAGATAGACTCTCTTGGAAGAAATGGATCCATAGCTTCCTATCAGTGGTATACGGCTGAATCTTTCTCACATAAGCTCTCAGATGCATCTGAGGACAAGACGCACCATCATACTTAGTGAAAGCGGGGACCTTGAATTTGCGAGGAATGACCACATCAGAGACCAGACCTAAGCTTTCGAAATCCAGACCGGGCGCCTTCTGACCCTCCATAGCTAGCATACGTTCTTCCAGCAACTTATACTTATCATCTTTCGGAGAGTACTGTTCATTTTCATAATTTTCATAGTCGTCCTCAGGGTTGAAGGGATCAGCATTCTCATCTTTCGAATCATTTTCTGTCTCATCTTCTTTATCCTTCGGAATTCCAATCTTGACTCCTGAAGCCTGGCTTTTAAACCTTCTTCCCGGGTTAATGTAACTCACAGATTCCTTGTCTTTCTTCTTCACGAGCAATAGAGTCTTCAGTTCCTCCTGCCCCTTGAATAAGTTCAAGATCATCTCCTAGAATTGAGCATTCTGAGCCTGGAGATCCTTGACAGTTTGTTCGAGGGCCATTTTTCTGTTTGAGAGGAAGACCGTGAGAACATTGATCCTTTAGAGTACCTGTTATGCAATGTTATGTTATGCTATGCAATGTATGAAATGTTTTCAAGGACTTTTAGAATTTAACTTTGCGTAAACCACCAAAAAGGGGAACTTTTATTAATAATTTCTTTAATCAATGTTCATTACAAGAAAAAATGAAAGCTCAAGTCTCCCAGGGACAGCTTCTTTTTGGGCGGAGATATGCATTGAGACTTCGTTCCTCATTAAGCTGGCTGATGAGCTCTAATACTTTCTCCCTTTCAGCACAAAACTGAGCTTCAAAAGTATCCATTTCCTCTCTTAACTGGATCTAATATTTCTTCAATTCTTCAACATTGGTAGGCATATCTGGATAAGGAATGATCTGAGGGGTACCTCCTTCAACTTTTGGTTCAACAATCAGAGGTCCGATTGCAAGATATGGCATGATAAGCTCACGAGCTCTGGCGCGTACCCATCTGAGATAAGGTTCCATAGGAATAGAGTTTTTCTGTCCTAAAGTACTTCTTTTCACCATGCCCCAAGCTCGTACAAACCTTTGACGGAGACCTTGAGAATCGTTGTCATAGTCAAACACAGTGCCTTGGATAATTATTTCATGTGGACCATCTCTTCGAGCATAACCAAACTGACGTAGGGCTAAAGCAGGATTATAAGTAATACCTCCTCTTATCCCTAGGAGTGGTACGTTAGAGAATTCTCCACAACGGTCAATGATGATAACATTTTCTTTGGGTTGGGGACACCAATGGATGTCTGAATGGGAGAGCGACATTATCCTTTGAGACCATTTCAAATTTTGCTCATTCTTCAAGACTGATTGAGGAAGGTGAGAAATAAACCACCTAGATAATAAAGGTACGCAGCACATGAGAGTCTCTTGCCTTTTCATAGTACGAGTGTGAAGGGAATGCAAAATGTCTCCAAGCAAGGTGGGCACAGGGTTATGAGTGAGAAATATCTTAACAGCATTCATGTCTATGAATTGATCCGGATTAGGAAATAGCACCAAACCATAGATTAGTAATTCTAGAACATCTTCGAAAGCGTGGACACTCATAGCTTTTAGGAATTCTCGGGCCTTATTTATCAGAAATTTGGCAAGTAAACCCTTAACTTCACTTCTTGTTATCCAATTAGTTTCAATGTCGGACTTTGTCATGTGTAAAGTCGCGGCAACCTCTTCAGACCTCAGAATCTTTTCTAAACCACTAAAAGGTGTTTGATCAAGGATAGGTATCCCAAGTAACCTGGAAAATTCTTCTAATGTGGGTACCAACTGATAATCTGGGAAGGTGAAGCAATGATGTTTAGGATCGAAGAACTGGAATAGAACTCTCATCATATCTTCCTTGAAACCGGTGGTAACTAAATTGAGGAGATAACCATGTTTCTTGATGAACTGAGCATGATCGGGAAGTTCTGACACTAAATCCTTGAGTTGAGGAGAGGTCGCTACAAAATTGATTCGGATGGTCTTCCTGGAAGCCATAGCCCTACAAAACAGAGCAAAATTAAATCCCTAAGTCCTCGAAATGGTTAGTACAATGCCATGATGTCATGATGTTATGATGTTATGATGTCAAGTAAGTAACAAGCACAAACAAGTGATCAGTCACCATTTATGCTAGACATTCCACTATTTAACCGTAAATAAGTCAGGTAAACTGTGCAAACTGAAGCATTTTTAGTTAGATATAAGCTCAATTCTATAATATAAAGTGTGTTGTTACTTATGAGTTTCTTGAGGATATTTTACACTTTTGGGTATGTTAGCAGGTAAAAAAAACTAGTTTGGAAGCTCAGGGAATCAAACGTCAGAGGCGAAATTGAGCCCGAGCAAGAAAACGGAAGAAAAAATCAATTTTTGGAGAACCTGCTGTCCATACGCGTATGGCCTTACATGATACGCGTATGGACCTTCCCAGTACGCGTAGCATACGCAAATGACCAGAGGGGTTGAAAATCAAGCAAAAAGACAAGCTTCTGGTGATACGCGTACCAAACTGGTGATACGCGTACCAGACTGGGCAATACGCGTACCAGACTGGGCAATACGCGTATCAGAGGCTGTCTTACGTGCAATACGCGTACCAGACTGGGCAATACGCGTATGAGACTGGGCAATACGCGTATCAAGCCCAGAATCAGGAAAAGTCCAACTGAATAGCTATTTAGAGGGCAGAACACGTTTTTCCGGGGGTTGGACGTTTTGGAGAGAAAAAAGACGCGTTTTGAGAGCTGGAGACTCGACGAATATCAAAGGATTCATATGTTCAAGAGTTTTCCGACTATTGAAGATTGATTCCTCACGAAATTCTGTAATGACAACAATATTAATCTTTGTTTTTATTTCTATTATGAGTAGCTAAACCCCCCATTGCTAGGGGGGTGACCCTGATTCTGAATGTGACAGATTTGATGTTTATGAATGCATTGGTTAGTTATTCTTTTCCATTGATTTGTTCTTATTACCGTTCTTTATGCTTTATTCGTCGGACCAACGAGTGATGATTAATATGAATAGTTTAAGCTGGACAGCGATTATTCATTGACTTGGATAAGAACTTTGGATAGTAAAAATAACCTAGGACTAGGGATTTTCTATCTGACCGGTAATTCTTGATATTTGAATGCTTGAGTATGAACTTAATTATTTATGGACATAGTAATTAGGTTACATAATCAAAGGTCTGTTTACTAAGGACTTAGGAATAGATACCCTTGAGGACCGGATTTAATTTGACAGGAATATTGTCTAAGCCTTCATAAATTATATCTGTTACAGGAAGTTTCATTCACCGACCCTAGCAATCGTCTCTCATTTGTATCTCGTTCAACCTTTTTACTTGCTTTACTTATTTGCAATTGGTAGGATAATTACTCACAACACAAAAACCAAAGGCTTTTGTCTAATTGAAACAATCTATAAACTCTGTATCGTCAAGCAGTCCTTGAGATCGACAAACGGGGAATTTCCCTTTTATTACTACAGTGAGAAAAATAGTACACTTGCTATTTTCCCATCAAGTTTTTGGCGCCGTTGCCAGGGACTGCCAAAGATAATAGAGTTTATTAATTTATTTTCAATTAGAATTTTGTTGCTCTGCATCCAAAATTTTATTTACTGCTAATTTTATTTTTATTTTTATTGTTATTATAACTAATTTCTGTCTAATCTGTGTATGCGAGGTAAGGCCTCAGCTAATTTTCATTTTGACGCAGAACCAGAGAGAACATTGCGCGCAAAGCTCAGAGAAGCTAGAAGAAAGAAACTGGCAAACTCTGACACCGAAGAACCGGCCACACCTAGAACACCAGCTTCTGTTCACTCCGAAAAATCTGAGTCAGACACATACTCACATCCAGACACTGTTAACATGGCTGCAGACCCACCCCCAGCGGAGAGACTTTTAGGTGACTATGGCAGATAGAATAACCCAGCAGTGCGGTTGACCATTGTTAACCAACCTGTTAATGTTGCTCACTTCCAGTTACACCCCTCAACTATTCGTCAGTTAGAAAGCAAACCTTTTGCAGGAAAGATCAATGAGGATGCAAACAAGCATCTGCAGAGGTTTCTTACTATGACTACATCATTAAAAATTGATGGGCATTCTGAAGAGGCAAAGAGATTGGTCATGTTTCCATTCACGTTATCTGAGGACGCTGAGGAATGGTTCTATTCCCTACCTGCAGGAAGCATTACTACATGGCAACAAATGGAAACAGCATTCTTGAATGAGTATTTTCCTGCTTCTGTGTATATCCGTAAGAGGTATGACATTGTGAATTTTAAACAGAAAGACGGAGAGACACTTGGAGATGCATACAAAAGATTCAAGAGATGTTTAGTTGCATGTCCTACACATAATCTGGATGAAACTGAACAAATGCAGAATTTTGTAAACGGGCTGAAGATGAGAACTAAGCAGCTCATTGATACAGCTGCTGGTGGCTCATCTAATTTTTCTACAGCAACCGGTATCAAAAAGATCATCGAAGCTATTGCAGCGAATGAGCATTTGGAATTATATGACCGTACTGTGAATCAGCCGGAAGTAAAAATTGACTTGAAATTAGCAAATCAGGTAGTGAAAATGGAAGACCAGATTGCTGCTGAGGTTGAAAGAAGATTGAAAGCTATGAATTTAGGTACCCAGACTGTTGCTCAAGTTCAACCGGTTCCGACCATGATTTGTGAGATTTGTAGTGGACCACACTTTACCATGCATTGTGTTGCAACCGCAGAACAAGTGCAAGCTATAAATTACCTGAGGCAGAATAATCCCTACTCAAATACATATAATCCGGGGTGGAAAAATCATCCTAATTTCTCTTGGAAAGATCAGCAAGGTAATATTCAGAATCAAGGACCTCCACAATAACAACCACCTTACCAACCACAATATCAATCGCAACAGCAACCTTATCAGCAACAAATACCGAAGAAAGCGGAGTGGGAGATTGCTATAGAGAAGATGGCAACTCAGAATATGCAATTTCAGGAGGAGACCAGGAATAATCAGAAGAGCACCAATGCATCCATTAAAAATCTGGAGATTCAATTGGGTCAGATAGCACAACAGATAACAAATTTTCAAACACTGGGCGCATTACCTAGTGCAACAGTGACAAATCCGAGGGAGCACCATAATGTGAGTGCGGTAACAACAAGAAGCGGAAGGTATGTTGAAGATCGTAAGAAGAAGGATGAAGAAGAAGATCATTTGCTTGAAGTGGACCTGGAAATCTTAGAAAACAAGACACCATCTGAGGAAGAAATTGTAATACCGCCGGTGGTACAAGAAAAGCTCCCTGAACCAAAACCCATCATTAAGCTTCCTTTCCCACAAAGAAACAAAAAGAAGAAGCAAGATGAGAACAATTTTCAGAAATTCATGGAGTTGTTCAGAAAATTAGAAATCAATATTCCATTCTCTGAGGCACTCGAGCAGATGCCTATCTATGCGAAATTCATGAAAGACATTATCTCCAAGAAGTGCACCACTGACACTGACCCTGTTATACTAACTGAAACTTGTAGTGCTATTTTGCAGGGTATGAAGATTCTAGTAAAGAAGCCGGATAGAGGTTCTGTGACCATCCCGTGTACCATTGGAGATAGGTCCTTTAAAAGGGCGCTGATTGATTTGGGGGCTAGTGTTAGCCTTATGCCTTTGTCTATTTACAGGAAGCTAGGAATTGGAAATGTTCAAGATACCAGAATGACACTTCAATTTGCTGACCACTCAGTGAAGAGGCCTTTTGGGGTAGTTGAGGATGTTCTGGTCAAAGTTGATAAATTTGTTTTTCCTGTTGATTTTGTAATTTTGGAAATGCCAGAAGATGAAGAGATACCTCTGATTCTGGGCAGACCTTTCTTAGAAACAGGGAGATGCAATATAGATATGGAGGAAGGTACCATGACCCTAAAGGTGTATGATGAAGAGCTCAGAATTGATGTCCGAGATACTATGAAACATAAAGAGAATATGTGTACAAACCACTCCGTGGAAGTGATTGATCAAATTGTAACTAGCACAATTCAAAGAAAGTTTCCTGAATTACCGTTAGAAAGAGTTCTTAGTCTGTCGGTCAGAGAGATGGAGGAGAAGGATGAGGAAAAAGAAAAAGAAGTGCTTGCTATGCTGGACACACAAACCCCTTGGAGGAAATACAAACCACGCAGGTGGGAGGATCTGAGATCTTCACCAGAATTAGAAGACGAAAAGGTACTGAAGAAACATAAAAGTGGTATTGGTGTTTTAAATGAGAAGAATGGCGACACCTTCAAGGTTAATGGTCAGAGGTTGAAACCATATGATCCCGGTGAAGGGGGACCAATTGAAACTGTTAAACTCATCTGAGTATGAGGTGTCCCGTCGAGCCATGCGACGTTAAACGAAGCGCTGCTTGGGAGGCAACCCAAGGGAGGTTTGAAATTTCTTTGTGTATTTTTCTTTTTGGTTTATTCAGTTTTTATTTTCTGTTGCTTTGATGTAATCACCTATTATGGGTTGGCTTAATCTAATGAATTTGATTTGGTTTACCTCCATTTTCCTGTTTATTTCGTTAGATACGTGACTATGTCTGGCTATTGGGTTTCTTGATCACTTACACCAAATACTTGGGCGTCCTCTCTTTCAGTCCCCTGACTGTAGATACTGTTGTTTATGATTGGACGCACTGGTTAAGATTAACATCAAAACCACGAGCATGAGCTTTGAACTCAGAGGTATGATAGAACAAGTCAGCTTAACCCGTCCTGGTGAGATCATAAAAAGCCAAACACTTATCATCATATGAGAGATATCAGGTATGTCTTTATCAATCTTGGTTTGCGTATGTTCTTTTATTATTATTAGTTGTACGACTACACACACTGAGGCATATTTTTGTTTATCACCTAGAGCCTTTCTAGCCATCCCATTATTATTATAATCCATTGTTTTACCCTGTTGAGCCTGTTAATCATTTATTTTTGATATACCCGTTTTTTTTCTAAAGCCATGACCTTGTACCTATCCTACCCTGTTCAGAGTATGTGAGGATTGATTTCATTTCTACGTTTCTATCTAAGTTTGGGGTTGCTGTTGGAATAGCAACCTTTAAGTTTGGGGTAGCTTTGCAGGACGTGAATAGTAAGTGAATGTCGTATAAAAGAAAAAAAAGAAAAAAAGAAAAAAAAAGAAGAAAAAAAAAAGAAAAAAGAAAAGAAAAACAACAACAACATGAAAAGAAAGAAAGAGAAAAGCGAAAAACAATAAAAGAACAGCTTTTGAAAAATGCTACATTCACTATAGATAAAAGGAAAAGAGGATTGCAAAACCCTACAGGAATAATAGGAAAGAAACGTAGTGAGAGAATGATTTCATGTACTCTGAACCAAAAGACCCAAAAACCGTTGTTCCAATTTCATACCCTACCTAAACCAAAGCCCCGTTACAACCCAAAAAGACCTCAAAAAGTGTGTGTGATTGTACATGTTGATAGGATGAGAGAATTTATTCAAACTTCTGATTTGATATTGCATATTGTGATTTGAGAGTGATAACACTTTAACCCAGAGAGACTTGGTGAGAGTGTGATATAAGCTGACAGGTAAAGTCATATCTCTGAGGGAAAGAGTTTCTAGCTCGTTGGTTATGTGGAAGAATCAGAAAACCTGAAAAACATCAAGAGGTCCAGTGCGAAAGATTTCAGCAGTATTGTGGTAAGAACTGTTTTACAGTAAGTTTGGGGTGACATGATCGTATGGTAATAAAATGTTACTTGAGGACAAGCAACAAGCTAAGTTTGGGGTTGTGATCAGTCACCATTTATGCTAGACATTCCACTATTTAACCGTAAATAAGTCAGGTAAACTGTGCAAACTGAAGCATTTTTAGTTAGATATAAGCTCAATTCTATAATATAAAGTGTGTTGTTACTTATGAGTTTCTTGAGGATATTTTACACTTTTGGGTATGTTAGCAGGTAAAAAAACTAGTTTGGAAGCTCAGGGAATCAAACGTCAGAGGCGAAATTGAGCCCGAGCAAGAAAACGGAAGAAAAAATCAATTTTTGGAGAACCTGCTGTCCATACGCGTATGGCCTTACATGATACGCGTATGGACCTTCCCAGTACGCGTAGCATACGCAAATGACCAGAGGGGTTGAAAATCAAGCAAAAAGACAAGCTTCTGGTGATACGCGTACCAAACTGGTGATACGCGTACCAGACTGGGCAATACGCGTACCAGACTGGGCAATACGCGTATCAGAGGCTGTCTTACGTGCAATACGCGTACCAGACTGGGCAATACGCGTATGAGACTGGGCAATACGCGTATCAAGCCCAGAATCAGGAAAAGTCCAACTGAATAGCTATTTAGAGGGCAGAACACGTTTTTCCGGGGGTTGGACGTTTTGGAGAGAAAAAAGACGCGTTTTGAGAGCTGGAGACTCGACGAATATCAAAGGATTCATATGTTCAAGAGTTTTCCGACTATTGAAGATTGATTCCTCACGAAATTCTGTAATGACAACAATATTAATCTTTGTTTTTATTTCTATTATGAGTAGCTAAACCCCCCATTGCTAGGGGGGTGACCCTGATTCTGAATGTGACAGATTTGATGTTTATGAATGCATTGATTAGTTATTCTTTTCCATTGATTTGTTCTTATTACCGTTCTTTATGCTTTATTCGTCGGACCAACGAGTGATGATTAATATGAATAGTTTAAGCTGGACAGCGATTATTCATTGACCTGGATAAGAACTTTGGATAGTAAAAATAACCTAGGACTAGGGATTTTCTATCTGACCGGTAATTCTTGATATTTGAATGCTTGAGTATGAACTTAATTATTTATGGACATAGTAATTAGGTTACATAATCAAAGGTCTGTTTACTAAGGACTTAGGAATAGATACCCTTGAGGACCGGAATTAATTTGACAGGAATATTGTCTAAGCCTTCATAAATTATATCTGTTACAGGAAGTTTCATTCACCGACCCTAGCAATCGTCTCTCATTTGTATCTCGTTCAACCTTTTTACTTGCTTTACTTATTTGCAATTGGTAGGATAATTACTCACAACACAAAAACCAAAGGCTTTTGTCTAATTGAAACAATCTATAAACTCTGTATCGTCAAGCAGTCCTTGAGATCGACAAACGGGGAATTTCCCTTTTATTACTACAGTGAGAAAAATAGTACACTTGCTATTTTCCCATCAACAAGTCACACCACAATCCTTCCTAGGTTTTAAGGCTTGCATGAGTTCCATAGGTAAGTACCCTCCCCACTGAAGTTTGGTTGGTTCAACCTGTCATAGAATAGTAACCGGGTTCTAGAAGGATCTCAAATCATTGACCTTTCCTTAAGTCCACTTCAGTGCAACACCAAGCGGTTGACCAAAATTTCCCTAAAGTCCAATCTCAAAGAGTGTAGTATCGAGTATCAGCCAACCCCAGTCGGAACCGAAGTCAGTTATCTCACTACTTTCTAATGGCTAGGATGAGTCAATTAGGGTTAATACTTTGATGACACCACGCAGACGCCAAATTTTTCCTCAAGTAAACATGAGGAACATCAGGACATCCAAAGTGTCACATTAACCGTAGCCATCATTTTAACCATTCTAGTATACGCCGGACAGTCGCGATGATCTCTTGCTACTTACCTAAGGTACACTAGATCCGGGTGTAGGATCTTTCACTCAAGCATAGAATACCCAAACAATCCCTTAAAAGTAAATTAGACAAAGAAACAATTCGAAAACATAAGTGATCTTATCTTTAAGGTAACCTCTCTTTTTAAGATTCCCAAGCAGAGTCACCAGTTCTGTGATACGGTGAACTGACTTTGTGTTTTTGCTTTGAAAAGCAATGTTGCGGATAGCAAGAGTCGCCACCAACTTTTCTTTTATCTAATAAGGAAGGGCGGAAAAGAACAGGAAAGACCTTGATTAGATTTTGAGTTCGGGAGGTACATTATACAAAGGGAAGGTATCAGCACCCTTTGTATCCATGGTTATCCATGGGCTCTTAATTGCTTAACTCACTTATGTCTTCCTTTTTTGAGAAAATGTTTGAGAAATATGGTGTGTTTAGAAAATATTTTGAAAGGAGAATTTAACTTTGTAATGATTCTTGTACGAATGTATACAAAGCGTTTATCTCGTTTGATTTTGAAAGATGTTTAGAAAAATATAACTCGGCGATGATTCTGGTGCGAATGTATACCAAGTGGTGATTTTCTAAAAGATGTTTTGAAAAGTGTGAGGTGTGAAAAGTATTTTAAGCTGTGAGCAAGCATTTAAGAGTTATACCTAACCAAAGTCTTTATAGGTATTTCCTATCCTTAGGAGGGTAAAACTATCCTTACTATTGAGAAGTAAGTAGTCTTATCCTTTGGATGTAAAGGGACATCGTGGGGTCGTCGATTGGTTATTGAAGGCAACATTTGTAAGGATACCTTAGCATTCAAAGGGACGATCATCATTTAATCGTAGGCTACAACGAAGGGTCATCGAGGGACAAAGTCATATACTCGAAGGCAACGTTCGAGGGACAAGGTCATACATTCGAAGGCAACGTTCGAGGGACTATGATTTATCTTGTAGGGACATTGACCTTTTGATCTAAGGGACTATGACTTATCTGTTTAGGGATGATGATGATTTAATCGAAAGGGTCTTTGCTAAGGGTATCCCCACATTCGCGGGACATGACCGTAATATCGTAAGGCAACAAAGAGAGGGTTACCCTAGAGGCGCAAGTGTGGAAATGATTGGATTCGGATATATTATCTTGAATTAATTTATCTAAGTTCGATTATTTATCTTTCCATGCAATCCTATTAACATACATCTAGATAGTTATATTCACAATATGGAAAAATTAAAGTGCGAAAAATAAGACTACGCTATTACATGGCTTCGGGATGGGGGGTACATAATTTAAAAGAGGATATAAAATATCTAAATCTTAATTAACGAGTACAAAATTAAAAGGGCATACAAAATAATAAAACCTAATTAAACTAAAAAGAAAGAAATAAAAAAAAATATTTTTAGTCTATAATAATAGAAACTTTTTTTATTATGAATTTATGAAAAAACTTAGACTAAATTGATAGAAATTTTAAAAGACAAAAGAAAAAAAAATATAATTAGATTTTTATTATTCAAAATAGCCCATTTTAATTAATTAAGTGATATATGAAAATTTAATTAATAAACTAGATTAAATTATATCCTAGTTTAAATAACTAATATAATATATTAATTAGAAAATTAATTAATGGGTTTTCTTTTAATAATAGAAAAACAGTGGTGACTTAATTATAGTGGAAAGGGAGTAAACATAGTAAAAAAACTGAAATTATAGTGGAAAGGGAGTAAACATAGTAAAAAAACTGAAAAGCTAAAAAATAGGTCCTGGGAGACCGAACCTAGGACCTCTACATTGCAATGAGGGGAGAGCTACCAACGAGCCATGTTGGTCCATTCGTTATTTATTCGCCTTCATTAAAATATATATTAATTCTACATGGATTTTTTCCATTTTTGACACAACACCACCATGTATGTTACATCTTTCTCTCTTACGGCAAGCTACTTTATTTTTTTCTCATGTTGTTTCTTTCATGTGAATACAACAAACTTGTAACTTCATCTTATATCAAATCACACACATAAAATAAGATCATATGTAATCATCATGCAATAATAAAAATAGTCATGCATAAATCAAGAAGCTTATATTATTTTACTCATGTATTAGTTCTCTTTACTGCAAGTGATAATGATAAAACAAACCCTACACATACATGTTAAAGACAACCAAGGATTTATATTATCACCATTATATCATCATCATCATTATTATGTAATAACAGCATGTGAAATAAACATAATCATGCTAGAAACAACACTCATATAATAATAATTAAATGGCAGATATAATTCTTTAATCATGCAAACAGAATTTCTCCAACATGCTATGACATATCAAGAACAGATGCATACTTGAATAAAGCAATATCAACATCCACCAAACCATGAATACATCATCTCAATATATATTAAACGAATATTATTCATGCATGAATTAAGGAGTATTGCAAGGTAATCATGCTGGATGCAAATTCCATAATGAACACTTACTGGGGATTTGATTCTTCTAGCTTGCTCACTATATGTGTGTTGTTCTTATTCAGGCTATGAGTGCTTTATGGTTGCTTCTCTTTTCCCTGCCCGTGAATCTTCTTGCTTCTGTCTTGCCTTGTGTATCTTCTTCTCCTGTATCTCTCCTCTTTTTCATCTTCCTTTTTTCTCGCTGCAGCCATATGAAGTATTTATAATGGTGTGGATTAGGGTTTAACCTTGCTAAATATTTGGATCCCTTCCTATACTTTAGGATCTCACCATATAATTTAGGAAAGTTAGCTCTAACATTTTGCATGGGCTGGTATTTCAAAAGTTCAAATTCCACGTGAGGCATGAAATACTCATTCAAACTTCACTTTTCTAAATTATAATAAAATGCAATTTAATAATAAACCAAAAATAAAATTAATTTAAAGCTTTAATTGCACAATTTAAATTTAAATTTTTGTTATTAAATTAGAGCCAAAATTATTTTTATAAAACAAAACCATCATATGATAAATAATAATACTATGATTATTTATATATTTTTGGTTTGGATTTGGTCTTAAATATCTATTATTATAAATAAATATTTATTAAATACAAATATTATTATAAATAATGAATAATTTAAATGACTTTTAACAAATAAAAATTAATTTAAATTTTAGCTACATATATTAAAATTTAAACCTATTTCTATTTTTACTTTCATCATTTAAAAAATCAAAATTATTCTTACTTATATCAACCAAAATTATTTTATAATTTATGGGCTTTTAAAAAAATGTTACTCTTATAAGTAAATTTTATTAAGTAAAAAACGTGAATTACTAAATAAATACTATTTATAAATAATGAATAAATGGAACATGAGTCACTAAATTATAAAAAATAGTTATTATAATTTAATGAGCTTTAACAAATAAAATTAATTTAAAATTTTAATTATACAATTAAAATTCAAATCTATTTTTATTTATCATTAAATTAAAACTATTTTATTTATATATATAAAATTTATTTATGTCATACAGATAACCAAAATTATTATTATTTTTTATATCTGTATCACATAATAAATAAATTAAAATTTATAATTTATATGAGAATGTATGCTAATGAATGAATGTAAAATGTGAAATGAATGCCATGCATGAATCAATTTATCATAAAAATTAACAGGCAAATTTTGGGGTATGACAGGAGGTCTCCCAATATAAGCGATAGTTAGCTTGTTGGCTCCAATCCAGCCTGGATGTTCTAAAATATACAAATCTGGCTAGAAGTTTCCACCTCAAAATTCATCATGATCCAAGCTTCAAATGGAAAAGTGTTAAACATGAAAGTTGTTCCCCTTGAACTCATCCTTCCAAAAAGTCCAAGATCATCTCATTTGGTCAAGAATTTGATGACTTATGCATGGCTTCTCTTCAAGGCTCCATTTGGATTAATCTCATGTTCACATTCCAATTTCCATTGTATGATTACATGACACACTTTCAGCATTGCACATGATGAAATTTGGACCTGATTACATCATTTCATGGGCCTATCACACGCCCATTCAACCATGCAAGTGAAGTTTTCTATTTTTGGCATTTTGATGGAAGGGTGTGAAAACCAATTGCATAGCCTATAAATAAGACCCCCCATGCTCAAAATTATGGACACATTGTCCAAGCTTTGAACCTGCAATCCTAACCCTCATCATTAGAGGACAAACTTGAAGGTTTTTAATTGAAAACCGAGTTTCAATTTCACTTCAGTTTTGAAGTTGAAATTCCAAGAATCCAAGCCCTTCCTCGATCCAATTTAACTCTTCCAAGCTTCTGAAGTCAAGCCAAGGCCAATTGGAAGCAAGATCAAGCAAGATTAAAGCTCCCTCGAAGGTGAATTTTCAAAAACTTCATCTCTTCGATTCTCTCTCAATTCTTCACCATTCTCTTTGATTTTTGGTTGGATGAAGTCCTACCAATGTAGGCAACAAGATTGAGTTTCTTTAAGGTCAAGTCGAAGCAACCCAGTTCATGATCCTCAAAATTCAAATCCATGTATCTTTTTATATACTTGGAATTGGAGAAAATTGAGGCCAAATTAGAGATCCTGAGCATTTTCTCTTTGAAATAGTATCCTTATTTTTCATTTTCCATTGAGATGAAGTTGGAACAGTCCGGTGGAGGTCACCTGAGAAGATGACTGGAGCCCTAGCTCTGGTGGTGTATTGGCACACCTCCTGGCCATCTGATCATGTTGGACCATTTTAATCATGACCTTTGGTTTGAATTACCACGCGTACATCACTTTGACTTGTGTCCACCATGGAAAGCGCGTGTGTGGCCATCAGATATACCACCTCAATTAATGAGGGAGATCTCATGACCCTTGTTTTTCTAATTTCTTTTTATTTTCTGAATTTTCATTTAATCCTTTTATTTTGTTTAATTCATATTAATTTCATTTTTAATCCAAAAAATATGGGACTTTCACCAAAAATCCTTAAATATTTTTCTCTTTCATATTCTGAATTAAAATTATTTTTTGGATTAATTTTGATATTTTTCATGAATTAAATATTTTTGTATATATTTTTAATTGTTTAAAAATACTTTTGACTTTTCAAAAATAGTTAAACTTTTTGTCTAAGGTCCTTTGACCTTGTTTGGTCTAGGATAAATCTCTTGGCCATTTATTTGGTGTTTTGAAGGGATTTTAGGTTTTGACCAAATTAAAATGTATTTTAATTCACTTTTAATTGGATTTTTAATTGATTAAATGCTTAAAAATATTGTGAAGCCATTTTTATGGTCTTGTGATGTTTGACTTTCTGTTTGGGCCTTGGTCAAGGTTGATTTGACTTTTGTTGGATCAAAACCATTGGATTTAGGGGATTGATGAAATGTATATTTCATCTCCCAAAATGAATGGATAGTTTTGATTTGATGAAATCCCCCATCCCATGACCAATTTGTGTTTCTATCTTCCCCTCCCTCTTCATCTTCATCCCTATTCTTTCCCATTCCCTCATTTGACCAATGAAATCTCTAATGTCTTAAGGCTAATTGGTTCATCAACGACCTTGTGTTAGATGAATTAATACAAGTATGACTGAGATAGGTCCCTCCCTCTTGATCTTTTCTTTTAGTGTGTGGTATGTTTTAGGAGTTTGATTCTTCATACCAAATCTCTAACATGCATTAACACCTAAATTTTTATTGCCCGACCTCAGATAGTTATGACTTCTACATAAGTCCAATTACGATTGCATAACATAGAGCTAAATTTGACCCTAATGGCATATCATTCTAGTAAGTGAGATTGTAAGTCTCCCATTCTTCATGGTATTGTGTGGAGACTTGACCTTTTTTCCTTTCATGAGAGCTAGTGTCATACTTGTTAAATTATCCAAGTTGAAGCCTTTCTCATGGAAGATGTCTTGGTTCAAGGATTCATACTTGTGAAAGAATGGTTGAGTGTTCTCCAAAGAATGACTTAATCAATTAAAAAACACCACTATCCTTTAACTAACATTTGACTAATTATTATTAATATTACTTTACTTTCAAGTCATTTACTTTATACAATTTAAATTTCAGTCATTTATCATTCATTGTCATTTACATTCCATCTAACTTGTTTATATTTATGTCATTTTCACATTGCTCATTTGAGTCATATCTTGTGATTGTATATATTGTTTGTGCATTTTGGTTTTGTTTATCGTCTTAGGACCTTAAAATACTTAATAACAACAAAAACCCTAAAAAATGTATGGTGATTTGTTGATCTTGATCTGAACTCTTGGACCTAGAACTAGGAAATAACACCTGTGCAAAAAGGAGTTGGCCAATGCTAACATTTTGAGACCAAGTTATTGTGAACTGAACCTTCATCTGATGCAAGCATTGGATCTTGTTTGAATCCATCTACTACTTTGTCTTTGTGCTTAATTGTTATTTTCATCTTATGTCTGATGCCTTGCTTTGAGTTGGTCGAGGAATATTTCATCTGATACATGAGAAGACAAAGAAGATTGCTAGCTTCTGGGATTGCTTGCTTGGATGTGGCTATCTTTATTTGATGCCTTAATCTTCATGATGTCTGGATATTTCTCATTTGCTTATTGATTATTGCTTGATTAAAGTCCAAGGGAAAAATGGGTTTCTATATGGCATTCTTGTCTGTTGGATTACATCTGTAACACCCCGATTATCGTTAGAATAATTTAAATATTATTTAATATGATTATTTGAAGGTAAAAAGGAATTATTAAATAATATTGGGAATTATTATTATTATTATTATTATAAGTGTTATTTATTTTAATAATAATTAAATAATAAAATAAATGGAATATGAAGAGTGGAAGGGTAGAAGTGGAAATTGGATAAGAGGCCAAAGGGAGAACTCAGAGTTGGTTTTTCACGTATTGTGTCTCAGAGTCAGAGGGAAAGGGAAACGCGGAAGAGAAAAAGAAGGAAGAGGAAAAGGCCAAAGATTGCTCAGAGCTTCCTTCAATCCAAAGAGGTAAGGGGTCTGAACCTTATTAAACAATAATATGCTGAAAATGGTGAAATATTGTATGAACGAAATTGGGATTTTAGTCGAAGGAATTCGTAGAAATTATATGCAATGATGTTAGGATTGTGAAATCGAATAGGAGACTAATTGTACTAGATGATATGAGTGATTGTGTGCGGAATTTGGACTGTGGAAGGACGAATTTGGATAGATCTCGTAGTAGAGAAAGCCATTGCAGATCTGGAAATCTGGTTTCTGGTCATACGCGTATGGCACTAGGCAATACGCGTATGAGATGGCCTGGTACGCGTATGGCACTAGGCAATACGCGTATGGAGGAGGAAGATGGAATTTTGAACGTGAAATGGTCTCTGGTGGTACGCGTATGGGGAAGTGATACGCGTAGCATACGCGTATGGGAATGGCCAATACGCGTATGGATTTGGTCAGGCGTGGCCAATACGCGTATGAGCATAGGCAATACGCGTATGGGCAGACTTGTGGTCTTTCCTGGGCTGTTGTTGTACAGTTTCGGTTGTTTAGGCTGAGCAAGGTAACTTAGCTGATGCATAGTATACGAGGGATCATTTCCCGTTGCTTTGAGTGGTATAGATATTAGTAGAGTGTGATAATACTGTGTTTGATTATGTGGCATGATGTGATATGCTTTGTGATAGAATGTGTTAATAATGATGACTATATGATGCTGTTGTTGCTATGTTGATTATGATGCATGCTTGGTGTGCATGCATTCATGAAAGGCCGATGCCTAGTGATGAACGGACTGAGTTCCAATGATGTTGTTGACTCCGGGCTTGTTGAGAGGCTTGGTTCCTTACGGGGAACTCGGATTCTATGGTGATGAATCTGGGAGTGGTGATCCTGTAGTTGGTCACAAAATGGGTATACCGAGTCGTGTTGAGTCATGCATGGGTGTGTGCATTGCATTTGATGTGTTGTGTTGTTGATGTTCATGAGTTTATGGATTATGATGATTATGATGAATTGTGTTGGCATATGTGAAATATATTTATGTTTATATTTCGGTCGTTATATTATTATTTAATAATGTAATTCTCACCCCTTCTGCATGTGTTTATGTTCATCTATGATGAGCAATGTGCAGATAAAGTGGAGTAGCTATTGTTGAGGTTCGAAGAATAAGTGTAGAGTTATTCTACAGAGTCGAGTCAAATGCTCTGGTCATGTGACACCGGGGATTATGGGATTCGATAGCTAAATTATTATTATTATTTACGTTGTTTATGATGACTAATTTGTTGAGATAATGTTGAAACATTTTTATAATATTTATGTTGTTGTCCGCTGCGAAGTTTTAATAAAATAAATAATATGATTTATGTTGTGATGCGATAAGTGTTATGTTTTAAGAAATGTAAACTCTTCTACATGTTGTACTCTGATAATCTATTTAAATATGTCGTTTGGGGTAGAAGGGTGTTACAACATCCCATTGGTCAGATCTTTTCAACTCTTAACTTTTAAATTTTTTCTTAGGGTAGTCTCTTCATCTCCCCCTCCTTCTTAAATTTCAAAATCTCTCCCCTCTTTCAATAACCTTATTTACTTGCGACTTCAAACTTAGACTTTGTTTAAATGATTAGAAACTTTGGCCTTATGTCAATGAATTTTCAAACATTTTTCTTAAATCAAACTTGTAAACAAATTTAACCATATTGACTTAAAATTTCAAAATACAAAAAGAACTAACAACTTCATTCAAACTTTTGGGCCCCTTTATGCCTTTTTCTTATTAAACTTTTATTAAAAGCAATTCACCAACTTATTTGAAATTTTTACCACGAACTACGAGGTTTTGATCCCTTATTTTTATGTTGATACGTAGGCACAAGACCGAAGGTCTTGTCAAACACAAAAATATAACCAATGAATTCTTTTCTCATCCCCACACTCTATTTTTCTCAAACATCTTTTATACCAAAAACATATGCACACATAAAAAAGGGCTCCCTAGGAGTACCTAGGACACTTTGGATGCTAACATCTTCCCTCTGTGTAACCAACCCCTTACCTGTAATCTCTGGCATTTTATTAGTTTTGATTTGAAAACTTCTTATTTTGGGGTTTTGTTCATACTTTTCCCTTCTCCTTTGGAAACAATGGCGACTCTAGTTTTACTAACGTCAAGTTTATCCATAGCTTGATGGTCATGAATTTATCACTACATAAATTAAGTGGCGACTCTGCTAGGGAGTAGTCCTCACTGGGTTTAGCCTACCATTTTATGTGTATATATTTGTATATTTGATATTTGTATACTTGTTTGTAGGAAATAATTTGTCTGTTGTGTTTGGTGATCTCTGAGTGGTGAGATAAGTTCTAACTAGAACTTGAGTGCAATTAATATAGGAGGATGGTATAGTCATGTTAAACTTGTATAGAGTAGTCCTTAACAAGTTGACTTGAGACCCATCTACTCAGTGGAGACCCTTTTGGAGTTACTAATGTCACACAAGTTATTTGTGGTTAGGCATTACGTTGTCTGACTTGGGGTCCGAGAAGTTGAGGGTCGTAGAACATTTAACCCAACTTGGCCTATTTAGGACGTAGTGCAGAGACTGTTCAGGGGTAAATCTTATAACAATTGTTACACAGTGCTACACTCAGACGAGTTTCTCTTGAGAATATTATGGGTTGATGAGTCAGTCATCCTAACCTATAATATCCGATAGATGTGATCAAGACTCTGGGAACTTTTATAGAACATGATCTACATGTTTTTATCCTTAGTACACTCCTTTGGGATGGTTCTTAACTTGACTCCATGCTCGTGACTCACAACAAACCCTTTAACACTCGATTGATCCGATCAAGTCTTGTCAATATCAATGGAACTTGGGTGTTGATAAGGTGAAAACCATAATCCACCAAAATGGATGATTGATCTTGATGATGACTTGATCCATCCCTTGACCTTTGTTTGTGTTTGCCTTGTGTGTGATTGTTGCATTCATGCATACATGCGCATCATAACATTCATCACAGAAAAATTTCAAGGAATTGAGGTCTTGTTTACAAATATTTTCAGACCATGAATTATGGACGAAGGAACACTAAGAAGTACAGTTTCAGATGTCCTGATTTGAAAGAGCTAAGGAAGTTGTCATCCTTCGTATTAGATCCCTTGGAATTCAAGAAAAGTCATGGTAAGCTTTTGTCTGTATTATCTGCTGATGTGGTTAAAGGACTTCTGAGTGTTTTGGTTCAATTCTATGACCCTCTCTATCAGTGCTTCACTTTTCCCGATTATCATCTTGTGCCTACGTTAGAAGAGTATGCCCATCTCTTGGGAATGCCCGTATCTGACAAGGTACCTTTTAGTGGATTGGAGGAGATTCCCATATCTCATGTCATAGCTGAAGCTCTTCATTTGAAGAAATCTGAGATTGATGCTTATTTGGTGAAAAAAGGATGTATTCTTGGGTTGACTCTGAGTTCCTCATTGGAAAAGCTACTGTCTTTGCTCAATCCGGTAGTATGGATGCTTTTGAAGCCATCTTTGTATTGCTCATCTATGATTCATCTTTGTTCCCTAAGATTGACAGTTTTGTTGATATTAACGCTATTAGAATCTTCTTGATTGGAAATCTTGTTCCTACTCTGTTGGGTGATATGTATTTCTCGTTGCATTTGAGGAATTCTAAAAGTGGTGGGACTATTGTCTGTTGTATTCCTCTTTTGTACAAGTGGTTTATTTCGCACTTGCCTCAGACACCTGCTTTTTTGGAGAACATGCAATGTATACGATGGTCTCAGAGACTTATGTATCTCACTAATGATGATATTATTTGGCATGGTTTTGCATTGAGTAGCTTGGATATTATTGACAGTTGTGGTGAATTCTCTAATGTGCCTCTCATTGGTACACAAGGAGAAATCAACTACAACCCTTATTTGGCTCATCGTCAACTTGGGTTCCCCTTAAGGGATAAACCTAATAACACTCAGTTAGAAGGTCTTTTCTATCAAGAGGATAAAGATCCCCAACATTTGAAGCAGGGGATGATACATGCTTGGTATAATGTGCATAGGAAAGGAAGATTCGAGCTTGGTCCCTGCAACTGTGTAGCGTTGAAAGCTTACACTATTTGAGTGGAGAAGAGAGCTTTGGAGTTAAAGATGTCGTATGCTTGTGAAAGGCATATGTCTTTGGTTGTGGGTGAGCCATAAACTCTCCCTAACCAAGATGTAGAGGAGTTGGAAGACGCACTTGCCAAGATGAAGCAAGAGAGAGGTATGTGGGAATAACGGTTCCATGCTTTGAACTGAAAGCATGAGGAGTTACAGCTTGAGTCGAAAGATAAGGATGTGCTTATTGAGATTCTTGAAGACCGAGAAGTGAAGAGACAAAGAGAGTCGGATGGTCCATCTTCCTCTAGTATGCCTCAGCCTTCCGGTGCTTGGAAGAAGATTGTTGATCAACTAGTTCTTGAGAAGGCTCAGATGAAGACATCCTTTGAGTCTGAGATTTGACGCATCTGAAGGAAGTACACACCCACAGCCAGATTATCTGATACAGTTGCTAAGGGATCCTTAGGATGATAGATTCCTTTTCTCTTGTATTTGTACTTTGGTTTCTGAAAATTGTACTCAATGTAATCCTTCCAAATTTTATGAATAAAAAGAGATTTTTATGGTCAATCAAATTGTTGTTGCTATCATTATATATTTGCAAATAATGCTTCATATGTTCCTTGAAATTAAAAACAATAAAAAACATTGCATTTCATGCATCATTTGCATAGTAGGTTTACTTCCGCCAGATGTCTTATCAGTTCTTCTGTGCATCAGCCAAACTGACTCACCGTTATAACACTCGTGCTAATCAACCAAAGATCATGGAGCATCTAGAGCAAGAGAGCCGAGAGCTGAAGGATGAGATTTCCAGATTAACGGCGTTGATGGAATCTGTCATTGCTGCATAGAACCAGTCATCACCAACTCCTGCAACTCCTCCCTAGAGGACTGCTATTTCTGAGATAGCTACCTCAACTGTTCCTATTGCTGCCAGTAAATCCGTGCCCTCTATGCTTGCAAAGTTCCCTTGGGGAATGCCATCAAATTTTATGCTAGAAGGGTATGCACCCATCTTATTTCTCTATCGGTATCTAGCTCGGTCATGTCAGTGCCACCTCCGGTTGTTCACACTCTGCCTCGTGTTGAGGACATTATCTACCACTCTGAGTCGTCTGAGGATCCAAATGTGTATGAGAAGATGGACGAGATGAAATATCAATTCCTCGAGCTGCGTAAAGAGTTGAAGACTTTGAGAGGAAAAGATTTGTTTGGGAAGAGTGCTGCTGAACTCTGCTTGGTCCCCAATGTTAAGATCCCGGTGAAGTTCAAGGTCCCAGACTTTGAAAAGTATAAAGGGAATACTTGTCCGCTAAACCATCTTGTGATGTACGCCAGAAAGATGTCTACTCAGACTAATAATGATAAGTTGCTGATTCACTATTTCCAAGACAGTTTGGCTGAAGCTGCCTTGAGGTGGTATATGGGTTTAGACAGTGCAAGCGTCTGTACTTTCAACGACTCGGGCTAAGCCTTTGTCAAGCAGTATAAGTACAACATAGATATGGCGCCTGATAGAGACCAGTTGAGGTCTATGTCTCAGAAAGATAAGGTGACATTCGAAGAATATGCCTAGAGATAGAGAGAGTTGGTTGCCCAGATTAGTCCACCTTTGGAAGAGAAAGAAATGACAGAGATCTTCTTGAAGATGTTAAGTTCATTTTATTATGAACGTATGATTACAAGTGCCCCCAATGATTTTACCGAAATGGTAAATATGATGATGAGGCTAGAAGAATGAGTCTGTGAAGGACGCCTGTCTAAAGAAGAAGCATCATCCAACAAGAAGTATGGTGGGAGTTTCTACAAGAGGAAGGGGGGAGAAACTATTTCAATGTTAGTGGGGAGGCAGATGAGGCCTCATGTCAGAAAAATTTCTCAACCTCGTCAGCATCAACATCAAGTTTCATCAGTAGTTCCTGTATTTTCCAATAATTCTAATCAATCAGTTCTGATTCAATAACAACAACATTAACAATAATCACAACAAAGTGCCAACTACAACAACAACAATAATCATCAGTAAAATTTCGAGAGGAAGAAGGTCTCCTTTGACCCTATTCCTATGTCTTACGCAGAACTGTACCCATCATTGGTCTTTAAAAATCTGATTCAACCAAGAAATCCTCCGCAAATTCCTGAGCCATTTCGATGGTGGTTCAAACCTGATTTACACTGTGCTTTTCACTAGGGAGCCCCTGGCCATGACATAGAGAACTGCTATCCATTGAAATATGAAGTCCAAAAGCTTGTGAAGAATGTATGGTGTCCTTTGAGGATAGAGCGCCAAATGTGAAACTTAATCCTCTGCCTGCTCATGGTAATGCTACTATCAATATGGTGGACGGTTTTCCAGGGAATTTCCGAGTTTTTGATGTGCCACGTATCCGAAGATCTCTAGTGGAGATGCATAAGACTTTGTGTTTAATCAGTGACTGTGAACATGACCATGACGGTTGTGTGATTTACAGTGTGAACCCCCGTGGGTGTATGATTGTCAAGAGAGATATCCAAAAGTTGATGGATGAGAATGTAATCCATATTCAGCAGTCGAGGGATATGGGAGATGATGCAAATGTGATTGCGCCTGTGTTTAAGACCCCTGAGCGGGTAGTTATCCAATTTGATAGAAGCAGCGGTAATAATGATAATAGATTGGTATCACCGTTGGTTATACGGTTGGCGGGCCCTGTTCCGTATACATCCGATAAAGTTGTGCCATATCAATACAATGCCACTATGATCGAGAATGGTAAAGAGGTTCCTCTACTAGTCGCAGATTCAGTAGTGAATATTGGTGATATAGAAAAGGTGACCCGTAGCGGTCATGTGTTTGGTCCAGTTTTTCCAAAAGAGATAGAAGATGTTTCCGCAAGTAAGAAGGTAGAGATTCCAGTGATGAATCTGGTTAGTGCTTCAACGTGTCAATCTGGTGAATCCAGCAAACTGAAGGCTAACGATGATGATAAAGTTTTAAAATTGATTAAAAGAAGTGAATTCAATGTCGTGGAGGAGCTGCTCCAGACTCCGTCAAAAATCTTTGTGTTGTCACTACTGATGAATTCTGGGTTTCTGTTGATGTTCCTACTGTTACTCATTGCTCTAAGTAATTTGTTTTCATTTATTTTAAAGAAAAATACTTCTCCTATGCCTAAGGGAGAAATGAACATTGTTGAGCATTTTCCTTATTATCATCAATAAAAAACAATTTTATTCATCTACATCTATGATGTTCTATTTTTACTTTTTTTTTGCTTTCCTGAAAATGGTAATCACAAAAAACATAAATAAATAATAATTTTCCATCTGCATAATATTTAGTCGCACTCCACTTCTCTAAAATCAAAATATCAATCATTATGTAGGTTGGCTCTCAAACCCATTGAATATAATGATCCTACTCCATCTCCAAACTTTGATTTCCCTGTGTTTGAAGTTGAGGAAGAGATTGATAATGAAGAAGTATCTGATGAATTATCTCTGTAGATGTTTGTGATTGGTTGCATTTTGTGTTAAAACACTTACTGTACTTAGATGTCTTGACTGAAGTCATGACATGCTTAAGTAGTATGCTACAGGATTAGCTAATACAGGATTTACTGAATGTCAAACTGAATGTTATGACATTCATCCCTGACAGCAGATACTGAATTATAGGCTAGTTAGTTCTTCTGTTATGTTTCAGTATTTATTTCAGGCTGTTTTTTAGGAAACTAACAGCTAAGCTAAAATTAAGAGACCTAACATATAGCCTATTGTCTGGATGTCAAACTGAATGTTATGACATTCATTCTTGACAGTAAATGCTAAAGTATAGGCTAGTTAGTTTTTCTGTTATGCGTTAGTATTTATCTCAGGCTGTTTTTCAAGAATCTAACAGCTGTGCTAAAATCCAGGAAACTAACAATTGTGCTAAAATTAAAAGACCTAGCATATAGCCTATTTGTTAGCACCCTAATGTGTGGAAATTAGGTTAACTTGCTTGACCTTAATTTTAGGAAATTCAAGTACAAGGCCCAAGTGTTGCATTATAAAAGGATGGCAATCCTACTTTCAGCAACTCAAGGGTTCGAAGTGTGAAGAATTAAATACATCATTGTATTTCCTTGCTGTAATTTTATTTGTGTCTTGTATTAGGTTTTACTTGTGAGCCAAGCAATTGTCACCTAGATGATTGCATTGGACTAGGGTGTTTATTGAGTTGTAATTGTTGTGTCACTCTAAGCTTTTAAGCGTGAGTGCTGTGTTTCTTGATTAAAGCTTTTAAGCACAATCAAGAGTTATTTGAAGTATAACTTCACCACTGACTTTAAACTTATTAAAGGTTGTAATCACTGTTATGATTGAGGGGGAGTGAGTAGGAACTCAGGTCTTAGTTTAGATTGAAATTGCATTGGGTAGGTCTTAAGTGATAGGATTAAACAGTTGGTTTAAGTCCTGAATTAATACCTCTTATAGTGGATTTCCTCCCTGGCTTGGTAGCCCCCAGATGTAGGTGTGTTTGTCACCGAACTGGGTTAATAATTCTCTGTGTTACTTGCTGTCTTTTAAATTTACCTTCTGCATACATGACCTGCCTGCGCAAAATTGGATGTCATAACATCCTGTGTGACATCGATAGTCTGTTACTAGAATTTCAATTGGCATCAGAGCAGGCACCCTGCCTGTTAATTTTTGGGTGAGATCTAGGGACGTTACTTTCTAGTACCATGGACAGGGATGCATGATTCTCAAATAGACCACCCATGCTGGATGGTTCTAATTATGATGACTGGAAACCTCGTATGATAGCCTTCTTGAGGTCTCTGGATAGCAAGGTTTGGAGAGCTGTCAACAAAGGATGGGAACATCCAACGAAGACAGGTAAAGATGGAATCATTATGCAAATTCCTGAAGAAGAGTGGGACAAAGAGCAAGAGACATTAGCCCTTGGAAACTCTAAGGCTTTGAATGCACTGTTCAATGGGATAAATAAGAACATTTTCAGACTGGTGCATCACTGTGAACTGGCTAAAGAAGTTTGGGATACTCTCAAAATAACTCATGAAGGGACCTCCAAGGTAAGGATGTCTAAACTCCAGATGCTGACTACTAAGTTCGAAAATCTGAGGATGAAAGAGGATGAGACTATTCATGACTTCCACATGAATATTCTTGAAATTGCCAACACTTCTGGAGGCTTAGGAGAGAAAATGTCTGAAGAAAAACTTGTAAGAAAGATTCTCAGATCACTGCCCAATAGATTTGCCATGAAGGTTACTGCTATAGAAGAGGCTCATGATATCTGCAATATGAAGGTTGATGAGCTTATTGGCTCTCTCCAAACTTTTGAAATGGGCTTGTGTGAGAATGTTGAAAAGAAAAACAAGAGCATAGCTTTTGTATCAAATACTAAAGAGGATTCAGAAGAAGGAAATATTGGAGGTGATGAAAGCATATCAAAAGCTATAGCCGTGCTTGGAAGACAGTTCAACAAGTTCATAAAGAAGGTTGATCAAAAAGGTAGACCAAATGTCAAAAACTCGTCATCTGACATCAGTAGAAGATCAAAATCTGAAGAAAAGTTCAACCAAGGCAAGGGAATCCAGTGTCATGGATGTGAAGGTTTGGGACACATTAGAGCTGAATGTCCTACCTTCCTCAAGATGCAAAAGAAGGGACTATCTGTCACCTGGTCTGATAGAAACTCTGAGAGTGAATCAGAAGGAGAATCTGCAAAACATATCACTGCACTAACTAGTGTCTGTGCCTCTGATGATGACTCAAGTGGAGATGAACTTACATTTGATGAACTTGCTGCTTCATATAAAGAGTTATGTGTCAAAAGTGCAGAAGTGTGTATCCAAGGAGAAAAGCAGAAGAAACTCATCAAGGAGCTGGAAGCTGAGAAGAAGAAGCATCTGACAGTCATAGATGGTCTAAATGGTGAGATAACCTTGTTGACCTCTAAGCTATATCAAATGACAAAATCCATCAGAATGCTGAATAAAGGAACTGACACTTTGGAAGAGATTCTAAAGATGGGACAGAAATCAGGAACCATGTCTGGTTTATGCTTTGTCAAGGAATCCTCATCTGAATTCAAAAGCTCAAAGGCTGAAGTTCAGAAACTCAAGCAGAAGTCACAGCCAATGTCACAACATCATGGACACAGGAGGATTAACCATCAAAAGAAGAAATTTCAAAGATGGAGATGCCACTACTGTGGTAGATTTGGTCACATAAAACCCTTATGTTACAGGTTGCATGGTTATCCTAACCAGACCCCTCAAGTTAGACATAAGCAGAAGGCATCTAAGCATAATGCCCCCATCAAGAAACAACAATGGGTTGCTAGATTAGCTCACACATCTCTAAGGGCATCTACCAGAGAAGACTGGTATTTTGATAGTGGTTGCTCAAGACATATGACTGGGATGGTGAACTTATTGGTAGATATACAACCTCATACTACCAGTTATGTGACCTTTGGTGATGGAGCTAAAGGAAAAATCAAAGGTGTTGGTAAGCTGGACAGTCCTGGAGTTCCAGAACTGAATAATGTGCTGTTAGTAAAAGGACTAACTGCTAATCTCATCAGCATAAGCCAACTATGTCATCAAGGCTTCAATGTACAGTTCACTAAGGAAGAATATGTTGTGAAGAATGGAGAAAATAAGGAAGTTATGAGAGGATCCAGATCCAAAGATAACTGTTATCTATGGGAACCTGAAGTCTCAAACTACTCCTCAATGTGCTTCTTAGCCAAGGAAGAAAAGGAAGTGAAGTTGTGGCATAGAACACTTGGACATCTTCATTTAAGAGGAATGAAGAAGATCATATCCAAGGAAGCAGTTAGAGGAATCCCAAAGTTGCTTATGGATGAAGGAAAAGTCTGTGGAGAATGTCAGGTTGGCAAGCAAACCAAGATGTCACATCCTAAGCTTGGACATCCTACAACATCCAAAACTCTGGAACTTTTGCACATGGACTTAATGGGACCTATGCAGATTGAAAGTCATGAGTTGTCCTCACCTATTATTCCTCAGCAAAATGGTGTAGTTGAAAGGAAGAAACAGAATTGTGTATTATTATCCACTGCAGAAGCTGAGTACATAGCATTTGGTAGCAGTTGTTCCCAACAGGTGTTGATGAAACAGATGCTGACCGAGTAGAATGTCACTCAGAATGTCATGACATTATTCTGTGACAATCTCAGTGCCATCAACACTTCAAAGAATCATATCCAACACAGCAGGACCAAACTTATTGACATTAGACATCACTTCATAAGAGATCTGGTAGAAGACAAAGTGATTACCTTGGAACATGTGGCAATTGCACTACAACTTGCTGACATATTTACAAAGGATTTGGATGCTACTCAGTTTGAAAATTTAAGGGGCAAAGTGGGAATATGTCCTTCTGAGGAATTATAGCAACTAATGATGTTAGGTATTTACTGTTTAATATTTCAAATTATTAAACAATTGAGAGTATGCTCTGATTGGTCAACTAATAATAGTTATTACTCTTGCAACAAGCGTTACCTCTTCCATCGTTTCATCTTTCAGTCACGCAAGCATTCTCTCAAAGAAACTTTTCATTTCGCCTCTAAGATACTCATCATGTCTCAACAATCCAACCCATCTTCCTCCAAGAACATGTCTGATTCCTCTAGCTCTGAACCAAGCAACCCTAACAAAGAAGATCATGTTGCTGACTCTGCGAATACCTCACATGCAAGAAGACCTAAAGAAACTGTATCAGGCTTCTCCTCAGCCATCGCTCTTGAGGAACGAACCAGAGAAGGTTCCGGGTATGTTCACAATGCCATTGCCACTATGGTGACTGGAATACTCTCTAGTAATCATAAGGTCCTTGGGGTCTCCATTCCATTAAACACTATTGAACCTGATAGTGTTGCTTATCAAGAAAATATTGAGTCTTTAGGAAAGAATATCTCTGATGATGTTGAGCAAACTGATGATCATAAGGAGTCAAATGTTGACAAACCCTTAGATAATGTGGCTGGTGAGGAAGTTCATGTCACTCATAATGTCAGTAACAACCCTAACTGTGAGGCTGAAACAGTAGACCTGGAGGAATTTTCTGATAATGAGTCGTTGTCCTCAGTTCTCCCTAGCATAGCCAAAAGGGTTAGGACTAAGAGAGAAAATAAAACAGTGGCTCAAAGGTCCCCCAGAAAGAAGATTGATGTTCCAACCTCTTCCAAGACAAAGGTGGCAGTCGAGAGCTCCCTCAAGAGGAAAGTTCATGGTCCAACCAAATCTTGGAGCAAAGGGATGCCCAAGAAAAGGAAGACCAAGTCTGTTATTGTTGAGTCTGACTCAGATGTTCCATGTGATGTCCCTGACACTCTGTCAAAGAAGAAGCCAACCACAAGCAAGCTTGTATCTAGTGTCCCTGAGGTACCAATTGACAACATATCTTTTCATTTTGCTTCAAGTGTAAACAGGTGGAAATATGTTTATCAGAAGAGGTTGGCTTTGGAAAGGGAATTAGCTCAGAATGTCCTAGAATGTAAGGATATTATGGACCTTATTCAAGAGGCTGGTTTAATGAAGACTGTGACTCAGTTCTCAAAGTGCTATAAGATGTTGGTAAAGGAATTTGTTGTCAATTTGTCTGAAGAATGTGTTGATGGGAAGTCTAAGGAATTCAGGATAGTGTATGTGAGAGGCAAGAGTGTAAATTTCTCTCCCTCAGTGATCAACAAGTATTTGGGAAGGCCTGATGTGGCTCAACCTGAGCTTGAGGTGATTGACAACAAAATCTGTCAAGTCATCACTGCTAATCAAGTCAGGAAGTGGCCTCTCAAAGGAAAATTGGTGGCCAGCAAACTGGGTGTCAAGTATGCAATGCTGCACAAGATTGGAGCTGCTAACTGGGTGCCCACCAATCATAAATCTACAGTTGCTGTAATGCTTGGAAAGTTTATATATGTTGTTGGAACCAAAGCCAATTTTGACTATGGCTCATATATTTTTGATCAAACTTTGAAGCATGCAGGAAGCTTCAGTGTGAAGGGGCCTATATAGCCTTTCCTTCTCTCATTTGTGGTATTGTTTTGAATCAGTTTCCAAACATCTTAACAGAGAATGATTCTGTGAAGAAAAGAGAAAGCCCTATGTCCTTCAGTTATAAGTTGTTCCTAGGTACCCATGTTCCTGATATTGTCATGACAACAGGTGAGACATCACGTGTAAGCAATCAACCAGGTAAAGCTGCTGTCATTGCAATGCTCAAAGAAACTTGCAGGGAGTTAGAGGCAAGGAAGCTGAACTTGGAAAAATTGATTAGCACATTGGAGATGACTGAAGGTGATGTGCTTGGTGAAGCTACTACTGCTGCAGAAGGAGCTGAAAGACAAGGTGAAGAGGGAGAAGCAGATACCAGTCCTGATGATGGCACAAATGATGATGCTGACTCTGAGTCAGATGACTAGAACATTTCCTGTGTTTTTGATATTTGCTTGTATTTTTGTCTGTTTGGTCTTTAATATTAAGTGTTGCTTTGGCAACATTTTTAACAAAAAGGGGGAGTAACACCTGTACCCCAGGACAACAAATGTCTTTGAAGTTGAAGGTCCTCTAAACGTTGTTGCTGTTTGAAGTTTAACTTCTATGTGTGCTGAGTGTATTAGCTAATTTGATTCTCTGCTTGGATGTGTGCTTTCTGCTGCTGTGAACTCTGTTGTGATACCAAATTGTTTTAGCCAAAAATTTGCCAAAGGGGGAGTCTGTAGATGTTTGTGATTGGCTGCATTTTGTGTTAGAACACTTATTATACTTAGATGTCTTGACTGAAGTCATGACATGCTTAAGTAGTATGCTGCAGGATTAGCTAATACAGGATTTACTTAATGTCAAACTGAATGTTATGACATTCATCCCTGACAGCAGATACTGAATTATAGGCTAGTTAGTTCTTCTGTTATGTTTCAGTATTTATTTCAGGCTGTTTTTCAGGAAACTAACAGCTAAGCTAAAATTAAGAGACCTAACATATAGCCTATTGTCTGGATGTCAAACTGAATGTTATGACATTCATTCCTGACAGTAAATGCTAAAGTATAGGCTAGTTAGTTTTTCTGTTATGCTTCAGTATTTATCTCAGGTTGTTTTTCAGGAATCTAACAGCTGTGCTAAAATCCAGGAAACTAACAACTGTGCTAAAATTAAGAGACCTAGCATATAGCCTATTTGTTAGCACCCTAATGTGTGGAAATTAGGTTAACTTGCTTGACCTTAATTTTAGGAAATTCAAGTACAAGGCCCAAGTGCTGCATTATAAAAGGATGGCAATCCTACTTTCAACAACTCAAGGGTTCAAAGTGTGAAGAATTAAATACATCATTGTATTTCCTTGCTGTAATTTTATTTGTGTCTTGTATTAGGTTTTACTTGTGAGCCAAGCAATTATCACCTAGATGATTGCATTGGACTAGGGTGTTTATTGAGTTGTAATTGTTGTGTCACTCTAAGCTTTTAAGCGTGAGTGTTGTGTTTCTTGATTAAAGCTTTTAAGCACAATCAAGAGTTATTTGAAGTATAACTTCACCACTGACTTTAAACTTATTAAAGGTTGTAATCACTGCTGTGATTGAGGGGGAGTGAGTAGGAACTCAAGTCTTAGTCTAGATTGAAATTGCATTGGGTAGGTCTTAAGTGATAGGATTAAACAGTTGGTTTAAGTCCTGAATTAATACCTCTTATAGTGGATTTCTTCCCTGGCTTGGTAGCCCCCAGATGTAGGTGTGTTTGTCACCGAACTGGGTTAACAATTCTCTGTGTTACTTGTTGTCTTTTAAATTTACCTTCTGCGTACAGCACTTGCCTGCGCAGAATTGGATGTCATAACATCCTGTGTGACATCGATAGTCTGTTACTAGAATTTCAATCTCGTTTACTTGAGCACGAGGAAAAAGCCATTCAACCGTTTGAAGAGCAGATTGAATTAGTCAACTTGGGTTCCGAAGATGATGTGAAAGAAGTCAAGATTGGATCTAAATTGTGTCCAGAAGCTAAGAAGGGGTTGATTGATCTTCTTCGAGAGTATTCTGATGTGTTTGCTTGGTCCTATCAAGACATGTCTGGTTTGGATTATGAGATTGTGGAGCATAGATTATCGTTAAAGCTGGAATGCCCGTCGGTCAAGCAGAAATTAAGAAGAACTCATCCTGATATGGCAGTAAAGATCAAAGAGGAAGTGCAAAAGCAGATCGATGTTGGTTTCCTTGTAACCTCTGAGTATCCACAGTGGGTGGCCAACATTGTGCCCGTTTCTAAGAAGGATGGAAAAGTCCACGTGTGTGTTGATTATAGAGATTTGAATAAAGCTAGTCCGAAAGATGATTTCCCTCTGCTGCACATTAACATGTTGGTAGATAATACAACTAAATTCAAAGTCTTTTCATTTATGGATGGATGATCCGGTTATAATCAAACAAAGATGGCACCTGAAGATATGGAGAAGACCACATTCGTTACACCCTAGGGAACATTCTGTTATAGAGTGATGTCTTTCGGTTTAAAGAATGCTGGTGCAACGTACCAGAGAGCTATGACCACTCTTTTTCATGATATGATGCATAAAGAGATTGAAGTTTACGTTTATGATATGATTGCCAAATCAAGTGATGAAGATGAACATGTTGAGCATTTGTTGAAGTTATTCCAGCGTTTGAGAAAGTATAAACTCCACTTGAATCCCAATAAGTGTACTTTTGATGTTCATTCTAGTAAGTTGTTAGGCTTTATTGTCGGTGAGAAGGGTATTAAAGTTGATCCTGCCAAGGTCAAAGCAATTCAAGAAATGTTTGCACCCAAAACTGAGAAGCAAGTCAGAGGTTTTCTCAGCCGCTTGAACTATATCTCAAGATTTATATCGCATATGACTGCCACGTGTGTGCCTATATTCAAGCTTCTTCAGAAAGACCAGTCTTGTGATTAGACTGAAGATTTCCAGAAAGCTTTTGATAATATTAAAGAATATCTGCTTGAGCCTCCGATTCTATCTTCGCTTGTTGAAGGAAGACCGTTGACCATGTATCTGACTGTGCTTGATGAGAGTATGGGTTATGTTCTTGGTCAGTAATATGAATCTGGAAAGAAAGAGTATGCAATTTACTACCTCAGTAAGAAGTTCACCGACTGTGAGACTCGGTATTCTATGCTTGAGAAGACATGTTGCGCATTGGCTTGGGCTGCTAAGCGTCTGCGCCAATATATGTTGAATCATACTACTTTGTTGATATTAAAAATGGATCCAATCAAGTACATTTTTTAGAAGCCTGCTTTAACTAGAACGATTTCCCGTTGGCAGATGTTGTTATCTGAGTATGATATTGAATACCGATCTCAAAAAGCTATTAAAGGTAGTGTCTTGGCTAACCATTTGACTCACCAACCGATTGAAGATTATCAGTTAGTGCAGTATGGTTTTCCTGATGAAGAGATCTTGTACTTGAAGATGAAAGATTGTGATGAACCATTTCTTGAAGAACGGCCAGAACCTGGTTCTTGTTGGGGCATGATATTTGATGGAGCTGTTAATTCATATGGTAATGGCATTGGGGTAGTGATTATTACTCCTCAAGAAACTCATTTTCCGTTTACAGCTAGATTGACTTTCAAATGTACAAATAATATGGCTGAATATGAAGCTTGCATTATGGGGCTAGAAGAGGCCAATGATCTTAGAATAAAATATCTTAATGTCTATGGAGATTCAACTTTGGTTGTGAATCAGGTCAAAGGTGAATGGGAGATGAATCAACCTAGTTTAATAGCATATAGAGACTATGCAAGGAGGATTTCACCTTTCTTTACAAAGGTTGAGTTTCATCATATCCCTTGAGATGAAAATCGGATGACAGATGCTCTTGCAACGTTGGCTTCAATGATTATGGTGAAATTTTGGAATGAAGTTCCTAATTTGACTGTGATGCATCTTGATAGGCCAGCTCATATGTTTGTTATTGAAGAGATCAAAGATGAAAAGTCGTGGTATTTTGATATAAAATGTTTCCTCCAAAGTCAGATTTACCCGCCTGGGGCGTCTTTGAAAAATCAGAAGACTTTGAGAAAATTAGCTGGCAACTTCTACCTAAATGGTGATATGCTTTATAAAAGAAACTTCGATATGGTTTTGCTCAGATGCGTGGATAGACACGAAGTAGGCTTGATGATGTCTGAAGTCCATGAAGGTTCCTTTGGTACTCATTCCAATGGACATGCTATGGCAAAGAAGATGTTGAGAGCAGGTTACTATTGGTTGACAATGGAATCTGACTGTTGCAAGTTTGTGAAGAAATGCTACAAGTGTCAAACTTATGCAGATAAGATTCATGTTCCTCCGACACTATTGAATGTCACCTCCTCTCCATGGCCCTTCTCCATGTGGGGAATTGATATGATTGGTATGATTGATCCCAAAGCTTCGAACTGACATCGTTTCATTCTAGTGGCTATTGATGACTTCACAAAATGGGTTGAAGCGACATCGTATGCAAATGTAACCAAGCAAGTTGTTGTAAGGTTTATCAAGAATCAGATTATATATCGTTATGGTGTGCCAAGTAAGATCATTACTGATAATGGATCAAACTTGAACAATAATATGGTGGAAGCTCTTTGCAAAGACTTCAAGATTGCACATCATAATTCTTCTTCCTACAGACTTAAGATGAATGGGGTTGCTGAATTTGCAAATAAGAACATCAAGAAGATCATTCAGAAAATGGTTGTGACATACAAAGATTGACATGAGATGCTCCCGTTTGCTTTGCATTGGTACCGTACATCCATCCGCACTTCAACAGGGGCAACCCCTTTCTCTCTTGTTTATGGCATGGAATTTGTGCTCCCAATAGAGGTTGAGATCTCGTCACTGCGTGTGCTAATGGAATCCAAGTTGATTGAAGTTGAATGGTGCCAGACCAGATATAATCAATTGAATTTGATTGAAGAGAAGAGATTGACTGCCATGTGTCATGGTCAGTTATATCAGAAGAGAATGAAGAAAGCATTCGATAAGAAGGTCAAGCCTCGTGTGTTTAGAGAAGGTGACCTCGTGCTCAAGAAGATTCTATCTTTCAAACCTGATGCCAAGGGCAAATGGACTCCTAATTATGAAGGCTCATATGTTGTTAAGAGAGCCTTCTCAGGTGGTGCTTTGATTCTTACAACTATGGATGGTGAAGAGTTCACTCGTCATGTGAATGTCGATGCAGTCAAGATATACTTCGCATAAAAAAGAAAAGAACAACTCGCTAAGTCGAAAACCCGAAAGGGCGACTTAGGCAAAAATGAGTGTCTCGGTGGATTGAAAACCCGAAAAGGCGATCCAGGCAAAAGTTAGAGGCATAAAATAGAAAATTATCCCGGTAGATTGAGTACCCCACCTTGGGGCAATCTAGGCAAAAATTAGGGATTATGGTAAGTAACTACATTCATTGGTCCTAATCATGGGAGCAGTTTTGAGCAAGTCATTTGGTTCTGATTCATTATTCTCGGCCGAAGCCAGGAGAACAATGGATATCGAAGATGGTAGGGAGAGTAATGATCATTGTACTCAATGTAGCCCTTTTCCATGTAAATTACCACTTTCAACTTTGTAAACATCTATGGAGTCTTGTCATTTATAGAGTACCATTCTATTAAATAAAGTTGAGCTTTTATCCAATTGTTTATACTCTTACTTACTTCTGCTAAATAAAATTGAATTTTTATGATGATAATTTTGAAATAAATTAATGAATACAAATTATTTTTCTTAAAAATAATAAAAATAGTCACTTTAAGAATAATCGATTTCAGCAAGGAATGTCAACAACAATCTGAGAACAATTAAGTCTTGAAGTGTGAAACCTTGTTGGTCTTCCCCAAGCAGTCGGTTTGGTAACTATTTTCCTCCCTAACAGTTCGTCAGTTATCCCTAGCTGAGTTAGAGGGTCACATCCCCAGTGGAGTTGAGCTGATGATTAATCCCTTTGCAAATCCATATTCCACAACTGCGATACTCCTGTTGATATCCTCCTGTTGGTGATTCTGGAAATCCGAAACCTTTATTTGGTTTCCATTAGCATATTTATGTTGCATAACTTCGGCAGCTCATCAGATCCGGTTATCTTTTCCTTGGAATCAGTTTATTTCGCAATTTCTAGAAAGAATTTGATGATTTTTGAGGAATGTGATGTTCTTGGTTATAACATCTTCAGCAATTTGATTAGATCCTCGTGCATAGTTTTTTACCTCTGGTATCCCCCGGTGGAGTTCGTCTTCTGATATGAAGATCCCTTGTTTCTGGCAACTTTGGATTCTGAGCACTATTTTGGTTTTGTCCCCTGCAGGGTTGTCTCCCATTTGATGTGGTGTTGACCTAAAATTCCCTGTGGAGTTGACAATTTGTATTCTCAACATATCTTTTCTCTAATCCTCGACATGTTTTTTTATCCTTCAGCAGTGATCTTTCTCCCCGTGGAGTTTGCCATTTTTGGTTGGAATCATGTTCTCCATGATTTCCCATCCATATTTGATTTGTCCATAGCTGGATGATTTATTTTCATCCCTAGCATTTTCTCCAGTTGGTGTTTCCATCTTGTTGAGATTACCCGAGTGTTGCACCAGTGATTCAAATCTTTGATATTTATATCCTTTGTGTTATTTTGTCAGCATAATCATCAATCATATACATGCATATTCATCAGATATTTCATTATGCATTTTTTATTGCATTTGATCTCGTTATTCTGATCCCCTGTTTTGGTGATATCATTTACCTATGCAGATTTGGTGTGTTTGTCCTCCCTCAATTGTAGAGTGTCATCCCCTTAAGCAGAAAGAGTTTAATCTTTCTCGTTTCCCCACTGAGTTATTTCCTCGTGGATGATTATTATTTCAGTTTCCTCCCCAGTTAATTATCTGGATGGAACCAATCCCCCTGAGTTATATCCTCATTGGGTTGAGTCCTTGTTTGACCATTTCTTTCTAGTTATTACCTAGATAGATATTTTGTTCCCTTGAGGGTCTATTACCCAGTAACTGGTAATATTATTCTCAATTTTTGAGTACTTTACGTTTGCCCAATACCCGGTCAAAGTAATCTACTTCCTTTGTTTTCCCCAGCGGATTCGTTTTCACGTTTCCCCAAGCAATATATCCTTGATATGTTCATCCTAACCGATGACGAATATTCTTCCTTTTGTGGTTTTATACCCAATAAAAAGGTAGTTGTAATCCCTACTTTTATTCCCCAGAGAGTTAATCCTTGATATGTTCATCTTAACCAATGATAGATCTTCTCCTCTTTGCGGTCTTCGGCTCAGTAACCGGTAGTTGTAATCCCTACTTTAATTCCCTAGAGAGTTAATCCTTGATATGTTCATCTTAACCAATGATAGATCTTCTCCTCTTTGTGGTCTTCGGCCCAGTAACCGGTAGTTGTAGTCCCTACTTTTATTCCCCAGAGAGTTAATCCTTGATATGTTCATCTTAACCAATGATAGATCTTCTCCTCTTTGCGGTCTTCGGCCCAGTAACCGGTAGTTGTAAATCCTACTTTCCCCTCCGAGTCTATCCTTGATATGTTCATCCTAACCGGTGACAGATATTATCTCTTTGGTATTCTATCCAATAACTAATAAATATAATTCATATTTTCTCCCTGGTAGTATATCCTTAATATGTTCATCCTAACCGATGACGAATATTCTTCCTTTGAGTTTATCCTTGATATGTTCACTTTAACCGGTGACAGATATTCTCTCCTCTTGGTCTTCTACCCAGTAACCGATAGTTGTAAATCCTATTTGGGCTTTTCCCCAGCAGGCTATTCTTACTCAGTATTTGGTAACGAATACACCTCTTTTTCCTCAATGAGTCATCCTTGATATGTTTACCCTAACCGGTAATGGATGTCCCTCTGTTAGAGTATATTATCTTCCTACCCAGTAACTGGTAATAGATCATTTTTGGTACTCCTGTGTTGAAGATTATTCTTCCCCAGTTGATTTTGAGTGTGTATTTCCTCAGTGGAATTGCCTTTTTCCTGTTTGGACAGAGTATTTCAGCCTCGTTCTGATTTACTCGTTTCCCCTGCAGAGTTTCCTTTATCCCCAACCGAGTCCTTCCATTGATTTATTTTTATGGAAATTCCCCTCATATCTCCAACAGTTTTTAAGGTGTAACCTGGCCTACGCACAACTTCTTAACCCCCCAGAGTCTCTGTCTCCCCAATGAGTTTTCCTTATGGAATGCATTATGCTTCTGTGGACTTTCAGCCTCTCTGGATTCTTTTCTTTTGTGTCAAAATATTCCCCACAAAGATTATTCTAACATTCATATCATATGCATCATGAGATCTCTTAGGGACCAAAATTTGTTTATATATGTTGTTATTTAAGTCCATTCTACTAAGTTGATAAGAAGATTTTAACCTTCACATCTTCAGTTAGAATGTCCTTAAATAGGGGCAGTTATAAGACCCCAATTTTGACCCTAAGACCCCTCATGATATTTCCTCATATGCATTGGTTTTGGGATCACACCTTGGCATCCTCCTAACCCCTCATTAATTGGGTTTGAATTGGGAGAGATCACCAAGCACATTTGATTGTATTATAATTTGTTTTTCTTTGTTTACTAACCAAAATACCAAAAATATATCAATGTATAGTTTACTTTTTTTGTAGGTAGTGTGTGTGTTTACCTATGCCTCATCAAGCTCATATTTAGAGTTTGAGACCCTCAATGCAAGGATACTAATCAAGAGATGATTCAAATTTTCTCTAGATATCATATATGGATCCCCATGATCTTAATTTATCACTTTGATTAATAATTCATCAAGAGTTTGAAGCTTGTTTGCCTTGGAAGCCCTAATTCATATGGGTATCTTGTATGACTTCCTCAATAAGTTTCCTTATCATCTGATCAAATATTTCAAGGGATACTTCATATTACATCATCTTACACATATATGATCCTCCGTGAGTCCGAGAGATCAAGAGAATTTCAAGTTTGCAAGATGGTTCATGGTGGTTGACCAGAAAAAGTCAACTGGTCAAAATTGGGGTTCACTAGACCCTATCTCCTACAACTTTTGTCATATAAAAATGATTCAAAGAGAAATGTTACTCCTTATGACATTCCAAACAACTTTCATGTTGAATTTAAAATCTAGTTTTGCTTGGAAAGTCATGTTTTATGGTGAAAGATTATAGATCATTTTGTCTGAACCCTAGTTAGGAGGTCAACTTCCAAGGACCGTAAATTGCTCAATTTTAATGATATAAATGCCATTCAAGTTTCATGATCAAATTTACGATGTCTTCTCCAACTTTTATTCTTGTAATAAATTCAAATTCAACTTTCAAGGGAATGTTCCAAAAGGAAATATTATAGGTCATTTTGGGCCATTACCATTGAACAAGAGATTTTCCTCAACTTATAAAATGCATAACTCCTTCATGAAAAATCCAAATTAGGTCAAATTTGTGACCAAATTGAATAGGTTTGAAATATATACAAATTTTATGAAGAAACTTTTTTCATTTGAAGCTCATAGAAAAAGTTATTCAAGGTGGAAGAAGTGAACATTTGGCTTGGTACTTAGAAAATTTTCATTTATGTTTGATTTTCCAAACTTCCACCTCAATATTCATCATGATCCAAGCTTCAAATGGAAAAGTGTTCAACATGAAAGTTGTTACCCTTGATCTCACCTTTCCAAAAAGTTCAAGATCATCTCATTTGACCAAGAATTGGATGACTTGTGCATGACTTCTCTTCAAGACTCCATTTGGATGAATCTCATGTTCACATTCCAATTTCCATTGCATGATTACATAACACACTTTCAGCATTGCACATTATGAAATTTGGACCTGATTACATCATTTCATGGGCCTATCACACGCCCAGGCAACCATGCAAGTGAAGTTTTCTATTTTTGGCATTTTGATGGAAGGGTGTGAAAACCAATTGCATAGCCTATAAATAAGACCCCTCATGATCAGAATTATGGACACCTTGCCCAAGCATTGAACCTACAATCCTAACCCTCATCATTAGAGGACAAACTTGAAGGTTTTCAATTGAAAACCGAGTTTCAATTTCACTTCAGTTTTGAAGTTGAAACTCCAAGAATCCAAGCCCTTCCTTGATCCAATTCAACTTCTGTAAGCTTTTGAAGTTAAGCCAAGGCCAATTGGAAGCAAGATTCAAGCTCCCTCGAAGGTGAATTTTCAGAAACTTCATCTCTTCGATTCTCTCTCAATTCTTCACCATTCTCTTTGATTTTTGGTTTGCTGAAGTCCTACCAATGTAGGCAATAAGATTGAGTTGCTTTGAGGTCAAATCGAAGCAACCCAGTTCATGATCCTCAAAATTCAAATCCCTGTATCTTTTTATGTACTTGGAATTGGAGAAAATTGAGGCCAGATTCGAGATCCTGAGCATTTTCTCTTTGAAATAGTGTCCTTGTTTTTCATTTTTCATTGAGATGAAGTTGGACCAGTCCGGTGGTGGTCACCGGAGAAGATGACCGGAGCCCTAGCTCCGGTGGTGTGTTGGCACACCTCCTGGCCATTTGGTCATGTTGGAACGTTTTAATCCTGACCTTTGGTTTGAATTACCATGCGTACATCACTTTAACTTGTGTCCACCATGGAAAGGGCATGTGTGGCCATCAGATCTGTCACCTTAATTAATGAGGGAGATCTGATAGCCCTGGTTTTTTCTAATTTCTTTTTATTTTCTGATTTTTCATTTAATCCTTTTATTTTGTTTAATTCATATTAATTTCATTTTTAATCCAAAAAATATGGGACTTTCACCAAAAATCTTTAAATATGTTTCTCTTTCATATTCTGAATTAAAATTATTTTTTGGATTAATTTTGATATTTTTCATGAATTAAATGTTTTTGTGCATATTTTTAATTGTTTAAAAATACTTCTGACTTTTCAAAAATAGTTAAATTTTTTGTCTAAGGTCCTTTTATCTTGTTTAACCTAGGATAAATCTCTTGGCCATTTATTTGGTGTTTTGAAGGGATTTTAGGTTTTGACCAAATTAAAATGTATTTTAATTCACTTTAAATTGGATTTTTAATTAATTAAATGCTTAAAAATATTGTGAAGCCATTTTTATGGTCTTGTGATGTTTGACTTTCTGTTTGAGCCTTGGTCAAGGTTGATTTGACTTTTGTTGGATCAAAACCATTGGATTTAGGGGATTGATGAAATGTACATTTCATCTCCCAAAATGAATGAATGGTTTTGATTTGATGAAACTCCTCCCATGACCAATTTGTGTTTCTATCTTCCCCTCCCTCTTCATCTTCATCCCTATTATTTCCCATTCCCTCATTTGCCCAATGAAATCTCTAATGTCTTAAGGCTAATTGGTTCATCAATGACCTTGTGTCAGATGAATCAATATAAATATGACTGAGATATATCTCTCCCTCTTGATCTTTTCTTTTAGTGTGTGGTATGCTTTAGGAGTTTAGTTCTTCATACCAAATCTATAACATGCATTAACACCTAAATTTTTATTGCCCAGCCTCAGATAGTTGTGACTTCTACATAAGTCCAATTACGATTGCTTAACATATAGCTAAATTTGACCCTAATGGAATAACATTCTAGTAAGTGAGATTGTAAGTCTCCCATTCTTCATGGTATTGTGTGGAGACTTGACCATTTTTCCTTTCATGAGAGCTAGTGGCATACTTGTTGAATTATCCAAGTTGAAGCCCTTCTCATGGAAGATGTCTTGGTTCAATGATTCATACTTGTGAAAGAATTGTTGTGTGTTCTCCAAAGAATGACTTAATTAATTAAAAAACACCATTAACCTTTAACTAACATTTGACTAATTCTTATTAATATTACTTTACTTTCAAGTCATTTACTTTATGCAATTTAAATTTCAGTCATTTATCATTCATTGTCATTTACATTCCATCTAACTTATTTATGTTTATGTCATTTTCACTTTGCTCATTTGAGTCATATCTTGTGATTGTATATATTGTTTGTGCATTTTGGTTTTATTTGTGGTCTTATGACCTTAAAATACTTAACAAAAAACAAAACCTAAGAAATGTCTGGTGGACTATTGATCTTGATCTAAACTCTTTGACCTAGAACTAGGCAACAACACCTGTGCAAAAAGGACTTGGCCAATGCCAACATTTTATGACCAAGCTATTGTGAACTGAACCTTCATCTGATGCAAGCATTGGATCTTGTTTGAATTCATCTGCTACTTTTGTTGGAGAATTGCCATCCAAGGCGCAGCGGAATTTAAAAATTTCTCCATTTAGTGATCCTTACGAATGGGCATGATCAGTGATAGAATCGTTACCACTTGTGGCGATTCAAACCTTTGGTGCAGATCTCTGATAATGATCAAAACCTTTGATACAGATCCACGGGGCGATCACGAACGTTGAACGATGACAACGTCTCTACTCAGTCCACACGAACGGATTCCTTCAATCGCAGTGCTAGCTGTTATGAATGAAGGCTTTGAGTGAAAGAGATACGAAATTCCAACTCTTCAGTTGTGTTGTATTCCCATACAAAGCTTCTGCACAATAGCTCTATTTATAGAACCACTTGTGTGGGCTTCAAGCCAAAAAGCCCACTTAAATGCATTTTGGCCTATATCTCATAATATGCCAAAATCACTTAAGTACTTGGTACCTTACCATATTTCGTATTCTACTTAAGTACACCGTACCTTACGATGTTCCTTAATTATTCTATCTCTCATCAATCCGTCCTTTGTGTGTGACCCTATAGGTTTTCGCGGCGTTGGCAATTATATTAAATCACGCATTTAACATAATAAACAGTGAGGGGTATCTAGCAACACATCACTGCTACCCAAGTCACGAAAATGTCATGTGATCTGACAAAACCTCCTGTGATAATAATTATGTGTATAATTACCCCTTTGCCCTTATGTCTATATTGAACACAAGGTATAGACCGTGTCACCCTTGTCCAGTTCAATATTGGGCCCATAGACATTTATCCTATTACGCAGGATTGGCAAATTCCATCTAGGACACTCATGTCCCTCAGCATGCTTCGTGGAGTACTCATCAACTGTCTTTATGGTCATCCAGTTACGGATAACGTTGGATCAGTAATAAAGCACTCAACTCTACATCTAGGATCCATAGTGGTTTCAGGTTGAAGAGTGGTATACACTATTATCACCATGAGAATAACTTATGACACTTTGCATAACTTTCTATATAGTATTCTCATAGCGGGTCAATCCGGTATAAATATTACTCCTAATATTCATACCTATGTTTAATACTTGATAACTCTTTATCCATGATCCATGAGAGGTGATCATCAGTCTACAAACATAATAGTCTTAATGCTTTAATGTTATCCCACTTCACACTAAAGCTCGACTACGGATACTTTAAGAATAGTGCCCTTATGTTTAATGTGTTCTCATGATTAAGTCACACTTAATACATTAAACGGACTATCTATTCTAGGGACTTTATTAATCAACCATAATAAAGAAAATGCCTTTAAATAATTCGATACAAGTACCAAAAGTATTGGCCTCTAGGGCTTACACCAACAATCTCCCACTAGCACTAGAGCCAATCAGGCATACCCCGTATGCCCATTGATCTAGTATGGTCATCATGCTTCTGCTGTGCAATAGGCTTTGTCAGTGGGTCAACTATATTGTCAAGTGTAGGTACTTTACATATTTTCGCACAACGCCTAAGTATGTGTTTGGATCGTTGGTGAGATCTAGGCTCCTTAGCTTGTGCGATAACACCATTGTTATCATAATAGAGACCAATGGGATCCACAATGCTAGGGATTATGCCAAGTTTATTGATCCAAACAGCTTCCTTTGCTGCACTTAAGGCAGGAATATACTTGGCCTCAATTGTAGAATCAGCAACTGCATCTTGCATTGAACTTTTCAAGCTCACAGTGCCACCATTTAAGCAAAACACATAACCAGATTGGAATCATTCATATTAAAGCGTCTCAGCACTTTGTCTATGTACTCTGACTTAGGCCAAGCATTTCATGATCTATCTCTATAGATTCTGATAGTTTGCTTCACCCAGGTCCTTCATAGAAAAGCATTTCCCCAACCAAGACTTTACTTGTTGCAGGGTAGGGATATCGATTCCAATGAGTAATATGTCATCTACATATAATACCAGGAATACGATCATGCTCCCACTAACCTTCTTGTAGACACAAGTCTCATCTTCGTTCTTGATGAATCCATACAGTTTTACTGTTTCATCAAAATGAAGATTCCATGAGTAGGTCACAGGCTCATCTTGATCCATGAGTAATACATCACCTTGATCAGATATCCATATATCTCAGGTAGGTGACGTATCCTGCCTGACCTACGCTGGTCTTGTTCTACTTGAGCAGGTTGCTCTTCCACAACCATTTGTGTTTCCTGCTCTAATTCCTCCATAGGTGTATCGATGCTCTGTGATTCTTGAATTTCTTCAAGCTCTACTTTCCTCCCACTGGTTCCTTTGGAAATAAAATCCTTTTCTAGGAAAACTCCAGTTCGAGCGACAAACACTTTGCCCTCCGAAGGATTGTAGAAGTAATATCCTCTTGTTTCTTTAGGATACCCCACAAATAAGCATTGGTCAGATTTGGGCTCAAGCTTAGTTGAAATTTATCGTTTCACATAAACTTCGCAACCCCAAATCTTCATGTAAGACATATGTGGTCTCTTACCACTCCATATCTCATATGGTGTCTTATCAACCTTTTTGGATGGAACACGGTTAAGTGTGTAAGCTGCGGTCAACAACGCATGTCCCCAAAAGGAGTTTGGAAGATCGGCTTGACTCATCATGGATCAGACCATGTCCAACAGGGTTCGATTTCTTCTCTCAGACACACCATTCCATTGGGGTGTTCCAGGAGGAGTGAGTTGGGATAGGATCCCACACTCTTTCAGATGGTCATTAAACTCTAGGCTTAAATATTCACCACTTCGATCTGATCGAAGAGTTTTAATATTCTTACCTAGTTGGTTTTAACTCGTTAGGTTTCACCCTTTTGTATTAATGTTATTAATAGGCATTTCAAGATCAAGGACATATAGTCCATTGTTCATTTGTGCAGTAGCATAGAATATATCATTCAAATAAATTGAGCAACAATTGTTCTTTATTATAAATGAAAAACCAAACTTGTCCAAACAAGCAATGGAAATAATATTCCTGCTAATTGCAGGTACATAATAACAGTTCTCTAACTGAATTATTAAACCACTAGGTAAAGTCAATACAAAAGTTCCTACGGCTAAAGCAGCAACCTTTGCTCCATAGCCAACTCGTAGGTCGACTTCACCTTTTGCCAAATCTCTACTCCTTTTTAGTTCCTGCACATTTGTACAAATGTGAGAAATGCATCCAGTATCTAATACCCATGATGCAGAAGTAGATAAATTAATAACAAAAATACCTGAAGTTGAAGTCTCTACTCCATTCTTCTTATCTTCCAAGTACTTTGGGCAGTTCCTCTTCCAGTGTCCGGTCTTACCGCAATGGAAGCAGGTGCCTTCTTTTGCTATGCCTCCACTAGGCTTCAAAGCAGCATTGGGTCTGGGATTGGCAACTTCCTTGCCCTTCCCCTTATCACTCTGCTTAGTGGGCCTTTTGTTCTGTCTCTTTCCATTTCCGATCATCAGAATGGACTTCCCTTTTGACTTCAGATTCTGCTCGGCAGTTCTTAACATGGCGAGCAGTTCAGGAAGAGATTTGTCCATATCAATCATATTGAAATTTAGGACAAATTGACTGAAACTATCTGGCAACGATTGCAAGATCAAATCAGTTGCAAGTTCCTTTTCGAGGGGAAAACCCAATCTCTCAAGGTTTTCCACATACCCAATCATCTTGAGTACATGGGGACCTACAGGGGCTCCCTCATCTAACTTGCTTTGAAAAAGGGCTTTTGAAACTTCAAACCTCTCATGCCTTGCTTGCTCTTGATAGAGCAACTTCAGGTGTTCGATCATATCGAACGCTGACATGTTCTCATGTTGCTTTTGCAATTCTGAGTTCATGGTAGCCAGCATGAGACAAGCAGTTTCATTGGCATCATCGACATGCTTCTTATAAGCATCTCTTTCTGCCTTAGGTGCAGAACTAGGAGGTTCCTCTTCAGGAACAGGTGTCTCCAAGACATACAGCTTTTTATCATGTTTGAGGACAATCCTCAGGTTTCGGTGTCAATCCAAAAAAATTGTCCCAGACAATTTTTCCTTATCAAGGATTGATCGCAGGATGTTGTTAGAGGTGTTTGCTGTCATGGTAATCTACATAAGGATTAATGAAAATATAAGTATCATTGACATATTCAATTAGGCCTTTAATTAAATATGCTCCCACTATTTTACTCAAAACAAATGACCCTCATCATTTGATTCGGAAAATCCCGTTGGAAGATTTTCTAGTGGGTCGAGATCCATATTTCACTTCGTTCTAAGTCCGCGTAGGCGGATTACACAAAACTAGGTTATTTTAGGTAGGAACTCCTTCCAATTGTATCTCATACAACTCTCGAAAATTTCAGTTGTGTGAATAACTCCTTATTCCAATCCATCATATGGATCATTCCCAACTCTTGCTTCTAAACATATATATAATCTTATTATAATTTGTTTAGTTAAGTTTGACCCATTGTTTTAACAGTTGGATATTACAATTATCCCATCGCACCTTACTAATATATAGATCATGCACCTCGCGTAGGCGAAACCTACATTATCCATTACTAGTCTTGATGAGTGTTAAAACTTGGAAAGCATAAACTTAATATTTATTTTGAGGGAATTGCAATTTTTCTGATCTCACCGGCTTGTTTATCATATAAACCGTCTCTCACATGCATCAACATACATTCACATGCATCAACATACATACAAACAAAATGAAACAGTTATGGCCCCTAGCGCAATTGTTCTCCCAAGCCAATGAGAGAACCTAAGCTAACCTACAACGATCTAAGCTTCTCCAAGCAAGATCTTCAAGGTTGTCCTCCTTTGGCACTGACTTCTTTGCTTTCTTCATATCATTACATTTCATGAAAGAAACTCGTTTTACATACGAGGGAGTGAGATGAGAAAAGAAGTTACATTTGGGAGATTAAGAGAGAGGCACGACACGCAGGTCGTATTTTAAAATCCAAAGCAGAATAAAGGAAAACTAAGGCCATAACCGATCACCACAAGACAATAATAAACACTTTATTATTATTATTAACTCCTTTAATTAATTAAAATCAAATTAAATTTCGACGACCGATCATCACATTTTAATGAACAATTCATTTAAAATCGATGTCGCTTTTCGTATCAACACTTGACACTTTTAAAGCACTGAGTTAGCCGAATGGGTGAAAATTTCCTTGCGTTAACCGGTTAACCATATGCGTTAACCGGCTAACACTGTTTGAAAATGTCTTGGAAAACTGTTTTCCGCCTTGCGTTAACCGGTTAACCAAATGCGTTAACCGGTTAACACTGTTTGAAAACTTAAAAATTTTAATTTCGCATTGCGTTAACCGGTTAACCATACGCGTTAACCGGTTAACACTGTTCCAAAAAAGTGTTTAGGAAGCACAACTCTTGTGCGTTCAAACCCTAATCGCATAACTCTCTGACAACACAACCCTTGTGCCGTCACTAACCCTGATGCACCAATTTCAGACCGTCAAACACATCTCGATTGTTAATTCAGTATGATTGATCAACACGTCATTGCTTCACCATACTAATGTCGGATCAAGAAGCAAACGACCATTGATCGCTCAAAGGAAAACAATCATCGAGGGTTTGAATGAACGAAACGAGAACACTATATCATATATAATGTATTTTGCATCAGGATTACATATATCACATATATGTAACTTGATCGATCTCAATTTAACCTTTGATTCATTCTGTCTTTAATCATATTATTACAGAACAAAAACAAATATCAGATTCATGGTTTCGTAAGTGGCTCTGATACCACTATTGGAGAATTGCCATCCAAGGCGCAGTGGAATTTAAAAATTTCTCCATTTAGTGATCCTTACGAATGGGCATGATCAGTGATAGAATCGTTACCTCTTGTGGCGATTCAAACCTTTGATGCAGATCTCTGATAATGATCAAAACCTTTGATACAGATCCACGGGGCGATCACGAACGTTGAACGATGACAACGTCTCTACTCAGTCCACATGAACGGATTCCTTCAATCGCAGTGCTAGCTGTTATGAATGAAGGCTTTGAGTGAGAGAGAGATACGAAATTCCAACTCTTCAGTTGTGTTGTATTCCCATACAAAGCTTCTGCACAATAGCTCTATTTATAGAACCACTTGTGTGGGCTTCAAGCCAAAAAGCCCACTTAAATGCATTTTGGCCTATATCTCATAATATGCCAAAATCACTTAAGTACTTGGTACCTTACCATATTTCGTATTCTACTTAAGTACACCGTACCTTACGATGTTCCTTAATTATTCTATCTCTCATCAATCCGTCCTTTGTGTGTGACCCTATAGGTTTTCGCGGCGTTGGCAATTATATTAAATCACGCATTTAACATAATAAACAGTGAGCGGTATCTAGCAACACATCACTGCTACCCAAGTCACGAAAATGTCATGTGATCTGACAAAACCTCCTGTGATAATAATTATGTGTATAATTACCCCTTTGCCCTTATGCCTATATTGAACACAAGGTATAGACCGTGTCACCCTTGTCCAGTTCAATATTGGGCCCATAGACATTTATCCTGTTACGTAGGATTGGCAAATTCCATCTAGGACACTCATGTCCCTCAGCATGCTTCGTGGAGTACTCATCAACTGTCTTTATGGTCATCCAGTTACGGATAACGTTGGATCAGTAATAAAGCACTCAACTCTACATCTAGGATCCATAGTGGTTTCAGGTCGAAGAGTGGTATACACTATTATCACCATGAGAATAACTTATGACACTTTGCATAACTTTCTATATAGTATTCTCATAGCGGGTCAATCCGGTATAAATATTACTCCTAATATTCATACCTATGTTTAAGACTTGATAACTCTTTATCCATGATCCATGAGAGGTGATCATCAGTCTAAAAACATAATAGTCTTAATGCTTTAATGTTATCCCACTTCACACTAAAGCTCGACTACGGATACTTTAAGAATAGTGCCCTTATGTTTAATGTGTTCTCATGATTAAGTCACACTTAATACATTAAAGGGACTATCTATTCTAGGGACTTTATTAATCAACCATAATAAAGAAAATGCCTTTAAATAATTCGATACAAGTACCAAAAGTATTGGCCTCTAGGGCTTACACCAACAACTTTATCTTTGTGATTAATTTTTATTTTGATCTTGTGTCTAATGCCTTGCTCTGAGTTGGTCAAGGAATATTTCATCTGATACATGAGAAGATAAAGAAGACGACTAGCTTCTGGGATTGCTTGCTTGGATGTGGCTATCTTTATTTGATGCCTTAATCTTCATGATGTCTGGATATTGTTCATTTTCTTATTGATTATTGCTTGATTAAAGTCCAAGGGAAAATGGGTTTCTATATGGCATTCTTGTCTGTTAGATTGCATCCCATTGGTCAGATCTTTTCAACTCTTAACTTTTAAATTTTTTCTTAGGGTAGTCTCTTCATATCCTTCTCCTTCTTAAATTTCAAAATCTCTCTCCCCAATGAATTTTCAAACCTTTTTGTTAAATCAAACTTGTAAACAAATTTAACCATATTGACTTAAAATTTCAAAATACAAAAAGAACTAACAACTTAATTCAAACTTTTGGGCCCCTTTGTGCCCTTTTCTTATTAAACTTTTGGTAAAAGCAATTCACCAACTTATTTGAAATTTTTTCCACCAATTACGAGGTTTTGATCCCTCATTTTTATGTTGGTACGTAGGCACAAGACCGAAGGTCTTGTCAAACACAAAAATATAATCAATGAATTCTTTTCTCATACTCACACTCTATTTTTCTCAAACATCTTTTATACCAAACACATATGCACACATAAAAAAGGGCTCCCTAGGAGTACCTAGGACACTTTGGGTGCTAATACCTTCCCTCCGTGTAACCAACCCCCTTACCTGTAATCTCTGGCATTTTATTAGTTTTGATTTGAAAACTTCTTATCTTTGGGGTTTTGTTCATACTTTTTCCTTCTCCTTTGGAAACAATAAAAGCGCGGTGGCGACTCTGGTTTTACTGACGTCAAGTTTATCCATAGCTTGAGGGTCATGAATTTACCACTACACCATCCCTTCTGCACCAAACTATGAAAGAAGAATGTATGGACATTTCAGGAGATGTTGTATCTGGCTCAACCATACATAATGTTGGAAAAGAAGCTAAACACTCACTTTGATAACCCTACCTCAGCTGCGGACAGAAGTTCCAACCGCCCATCTAGGAAGGAATCCCATCGGCAAAAAGAAGATGCCTACAAAGAGATGTACAGTAAGCATGACAAGTAATCACATTTGAATACTTCCAAGCATAAGATTTACTGGAAGTGTGCTAAAACTGAGTTCCAGAAAGCAAGAATCCGACCTTCTTTCCATGTTTGAGAGTCTTCCTAGACAGATAAATCAAAGTACTACCACTTCCATAGAGGACACAGTCATAACAGGATGATTGCGTCCAGCTTAAAGATGTGATTGAAACACTGATTATGAATGACCAACTGTTCGAGTATGTAAAGGGAGACAAGCATAACCGATAAGGGTATCCAGAAACCAAGTCTCTTACAAAGGTTTTTGATGTCGATCCAAGTGGTGAAAAAAGATAAACCAGCAAGGGAAAATGGATGTATATCACTGCCATTATTGACGGCGCACCCCAGATAAATCTCCCTTCCAAAGGGACGATCAAAAGGAAATTTTTTGAGATGATGTTCATGTACAAAAACTAAGGTAGTTCATCATCCAGGATCCTCGACCGACCCATGATAACATTCCAGGACTCAGAGAAACTTGGAGGCATTTCTAATGAGTTGTTTCCCTTGGTAATCACGACCATCATAAGACAATTCGATGTCTCTCGAATTTTGATAGACAGTGGATTTCATGTGACATCCTTTATTCGTCGTTCTTTGAAAAAATGGGCCTAGATAGAGGAAGCCTAATACCATACGACAACTTATATCTGCAAGCATTTACTGGGACAACCATTCATCCAAGGGGATATGTGGAGCTTATTGTATCTGTAGGAAAGGAAAGAGACCTTGATCGAATAACACTAAATTTTCTGGTCATCCCATGCAAGATCCTCTACAACTGCATTTTGGGTAGGCCTTCACAAAAGCATTGAATGTAGTAGCCTCCCCCATGCACTTGAAGCTCAAATAACACAACCTTCATGGAGAACCATCAGCTTTGCATGCCGACAACGAAGGGGCAAAAAAGATACATCGTGCACTCTAGAAGGACCATGAAGAGGGCATAAGTATGATGATTAACAGGACCTCCCTCACTTATCAGCATCAAAGCATGATCCTCTGCACGCCCAAACATGGCTAAGCAAAGGGGAGACCAACAATAGAAATAAGAGGCAGAAAATCCGCTCGGTAATGCTTTATTTTTCATACGCATTGGTAAATAATTCCCTCCATCATTTCTCACTTGCCATAATTCCCTCTTCTTTTCAGCATTACTCTCCTCTTCTTTTATGTAACATTCCGCTCTTGCCATAATTCCCTCCATAAAATCAACCAACTACATACATTATCTTGTAATGTTTCATTTTGACGACACAACTTCTCTATAGTGGCTAACATATCAACTATGGTAGTTTGGTTGTTGGTAGTCATACTAGTGGCATCCCTCACCATCGTGAAATGGAGTTGAGATTGTTAGTGAAATTTGTATGTGTGTGACCCAAGTTATTTTTTATCGAGTCAAACGGTGGATGCCAAATATATTTGTGAACTTCTTGTCTTTCTTTATTCTTTTACACACACACACACACAATATATATATATATATATATATATACTTGTGTGTGTGTGCGTGTGCGCGCACGTGTGTGTGTTTATTTGTGTGTGAACTACTACCAGGCCCGACCCTCTTCATGTGCAGGCAGTGCTGTAGCACTGAGCCTCACAATTATAAGGGGCCCATATTTTATTATTATTATTGAATATAAAACAAATATTGGAAAATAAAAAGTTTGGTATCAGGAAAACTTTTGATCTTCTCCCTCTTTCTCTTCTTAGAACCGTGAAATAAAGAAAAGGAAAACAAAATTTTCTCTCTAAAAACCTTCTCTCCACCACTGTAACAAAACTTTCGCCGCACCACTATAACAAAACGATGTACCACCGCCACACATCAATCCTCTTCTCTATCAGGTTTGTTTCTTGAATCACTTTCTTTCCATCCATTTAAAAAATTATTTACTTTTTACTGTGATTTAATTTTGAAGGTAGAAAAAAGAGTCATTTTAATTGGAATAAATTGAATATTTAAATTGACTTTGAAGGTATTGAAAGAGAGTAATTATAAAAATCTGCATATGAAAAAAGTTGCTGAAAATGCAGATTTTTTTTTAATTTGGTACAGTGGTACTAATAGGATTTATTGGATATTAATATTATTCCATTATTACTATTAATAAATTGGTGGATAAGCTTGTTAGAAAAACAAAAATGAATGGTATGCACCGCAATATTATTATTAATTGAATTTGATTTGGCATTTTATGAATAAGTATGATTTGATTAGTAACCATTTTATGAATAAGTATGATTTGAATAGTTATTTTTTACAAAAAGAAAAAGAAAGTGATACAGTATCAATATTTTATTTTATGGATGAACTTATATTATATTAAATATTATTATATTAATTCACTTTTTTAAACTAATTTGTAATTACTAATTTTCGATGTTTTTTTTATGATTAATATATAATTTTCTTTATTTAAATGTAATTGATTTTCTATTTTTCTTGTTACTAATGTAATAATTTAATGTGTAGGGACACAATTTCACAACAAGATTATTAGTAGACCATCAGCAGACATAAAAGAAATAGTGAGATATTCCAGGTTTTTTTACTATGCCTCCTAAGAATAGGAAGTATGAATGTGGAAATGATAAGCATAAGAAAAAGAAAAAAAACTGAAGAGTTAATTCAATCTCAAGTAGGAGCTATTGATAAATTTTTAATCAAAGAACCACAAGTTTCAAATGAAAGTCATTATGTTGATAATATTGATGTTGAATTTCTTGATAATGTGCCCATTGAAAATGATAATCTTGATAGTGTGCCTTTTGAAAATGATAATCTTGATAGTGTGCCCATTGAAAATGATAATCTTGATAGTGTGTCCATTGTTGATGAAGTTAATAATGATGATGTTGATAATCTTGAAGAAATTAATAATGATGATGATAATGTTGATTATGATATATTTGATCCAAGAAATTGAGATCGTCTTCAACCTAAAATGGTTGATTTATTAGTTGCGAAAGGTCCTAAAAGAGATAATTCTATTGTGAAGGGTCCTAGAGATAAGTTGAATAGACGCTTTACGGCTAATTTGTATACTAGAGCTTTAGCAAATGGAGAGATGTGAGATAGAGATTGGCTTATTTATTCGAAAGAGCTTGATAGATTATTTTGTTTTTACTGTAAAGTTTTTAAAAATGGGATTTGCAGGGGACAATTAGCAAATGAGGGTTATAGTGATTGGGTACATGTTGGTGCAAGAATTAAAGAGCACGGGTTAGGTATGGAATATGTTAAAAATATGACTATTTGGTATGAGTATCGTCAAAGGTTGCAAAAAATTTAAACTATTGATAAAGCGACTCAAAGATTAATTGAGAAAGAAAAGGATCACTGGAAAAATGTTTTAAAAAGAGTTATTTCAATAGTGAAGTTTCTTGCTAAACATATTTTGGCCTTTCGTGGTTCTAAGAAGAAATTGTACGAAGATAGCAATGACAAGTTTTTGGGTTTGATTGAAATGTTAGCTGAATTTGACCCAATCATCCAAGAACATGTTAGACGTGTTGCAACTCAAAAAGTTCACATTCATTATCTTGGGCATAAAATACAAAATGAGTTGATTTCATTGCTTGGTTCTACGATTAAAATTTAAATCATTAGAAAAATCAAACAGACAAAGTATTTCTCAGTGATACTTGATTGTACTCCTGATGTTAGTCACCAAGAGCAGATGTCTTTGATAATAAGATATATGGATATTTCTTCAGCTTCTGTTAGTATTGAGGAATCATTTTTAGGATTTTTGAATGTGAATGATACAACTGGTCAAGAGTTTTTTAATGTTTTACAAAATGAATTGAAAGAACTGGGTCTCGACCTATTTAATGTGAGAGGGCAAGGTTATGATAATGGGAAGAAAACATCAAGGTGTACAAAAGAGATTTTTAGACATGAATCCGAGAGTCTTTTATACTCCTTGTGGTTGTCATAGTCTTAATTTGACATTGTGTGATATGACTAACTCTTGTAATAAAGTTAGAATTTTTTTTGGAGTTATTCAACGCATTTATACAATTTTTGCCAATTCTACTAAGAGATGGAAAATTTTGAAAGATAATGTAAAAGGGTTGACTCCAAAATCATTGTCATCCACTTGTTGGGAGAGTCGTGTAGAAAGTGTCAAAGCTATAAGAACTCAAATGTTAGATTTTACAGAAGCTTTACTTGAAGTGTCAAAAAATGATCTTGATCCTAAAATACAAAATGAAGCTAAATCCTTAGCAACAAATGAGCTTGGTGATTTTGAGTTTTTGATGGCCATAATTATTTGGTTTGAAATATTATTTGCAATTAATTCCGTTAGAAAGCTTTTACAGGAAAAAGATATGCTTATTGATGTTGCTATGAAAAACATAAAGGGGTTGATTTTATATTTTGAGGAATATAGAGAAACAGGTTTTTATAATGCATTGGTTAACGCTAAGGAAATTGCGGTGGAATTGAATATTGCCCTAACATTTCCTCAAGGGCGTATAATTAAAAGAAAAAGACAATTTGATGAGAATTTGAATATTCTAGAAGTCGAGCTATCAGAAGAAGAATCTTTTAGAGTTAATTATTTTCTTTACCTTGTTGATCAAGCTGTTGTTTCTCTTAATAAGAGATTTGAGCAATACCAAGAGTATGAAAGTATTTTTGGTTTTTTGTTTACTTCTCACAAGTTACAATCATTGGATGATGCGACTTTGAAGTCTTGTTGTAGTAACTTTGAACAAGTATTGAAACATAATGAGCAATTTGATATTGACGGGAATGAATTTTTTGCAGAGTTGAAGTTACTAAGAGAAATGTTGCCTGAAGAAACCATAAGACCTACTGATATATTATTATTTTTGAAAGGCTTAGATTATTTTCCTAATACAGTTATTGCATATAGAATTTTATTGACTATTCATGTAACAATTGCTTCTGCAAAAAGAAGTTTTTCAAAATTATAGTTGTTAAAGACTTACTTGCGGTCTACCATATCATAGGAAAGGCTTAATGGATTGGCATTAATAGCAGTGGAAAATGATATTTTGGAGACAATAAAATATGAAGGTTTAGTTAACGAATTTGCTTCAAAAAGTGTTCGTAGGAAGGCTCTTTTTAAGTAGTTAGTTACTTTAAGTTGTATGAAATGATGTTTATAGTTTAAACAATACTTTAAGTTTTTGGTACTTCATTTCTTTAATATATAATTTTATCTTTTGCTTGTCATTTTAATTATTAAAATTATATATTTTTTAAATTTAGGCCTATTTTTAAAATTAGAACAGGACCAGCCCTGACTACTACTAGCATATACAAAGATTTATTCATTATGAATGAAATTACACAAAGTCTGAAACGTTTGTTCCTTTGTGACTATATAAAGTAAAGAGGAAATCAAGGTACAATAGACGCAATTGATGGTCAGGATAAAGAAGTTCAGGGGTGATGTCAAAGACGCTTTGTAAGTCAGACTACAACAACCAACACCCCAAAGTGCTGAGCACACTTAAATAAATCCAGGGGTGTTGTCGGAGACGTTGTGTATATCCAACTATAATAATTAATATCTCACAATGTCGAGCACGCTTAAAGAAATTCAAGAGTGTTATCAGAGACACTTTATACGTTCGACTACAACAATCAATACCCCACCATGCTGACCATACTTAAATATTTTAGGAGAATTAGCGGAGACGCTTTGTACGTTTGACTACAACACCAATTCCCTCATGGGTGCTATTGGAAAAGCTTTGCATGTCCTACTATATCAATCAATTCCCCCATAGTTAACGACTACACACATTTCTACGTAGCTGATGCACCCCCCGTTCGTATCTAGCCCATCTAAGGGATGCGAGTGGTGGATTTTGGAGACGTCCACCTAGATTCGAGTCTTACCTCGGGGCAGTGACGAGGATCCTCTACCCTTGGCCGGGGAGTGACCCCTTGTGACGCGGAATACTATTCAAAGCATAACCATATTTAACCGATCTAATGCCATATTATTATAAGTCAGACTCAAAGCATAACCACATCTAGTCGATCTCACGCGTACGATCATAAACATAATCCAATGCATGACTATATCAAATCGGAATAACATCCTACCAATAAAGCGCCTACATCTTAACGCAACACACTTATAAATGAAGTAGTCAAACATGGCCTCACGAAGTACTCAAGGTTATTTACACTTCAAGCAAAACATTATTTAACGTTATTTGTGGTAGGAAAACTTTATGAATTGAAGGGATAAAATCGAACACTGACACTCCTCTAGCTCGCAAACAACATAAAGAAGTCGACTGAAAGTAATACAACGTTTAAGATAAAATAAAATAAATGCATCTTATACAGGTAATGGGACGAACATTGCTAAAACAACAAAAAGAATAGTTACATAAAAATATTTGCCCATGTCTTAACATTTTTCATGTAGAGAACAAAATTGGGGGGGGGGGGGGTGGAATACATGGGTCTACTCAAGAATAGATAGGACCCTCACATCTTGTAGTATCAGACCCTGCCGAATCTGATCCCTTGAAATAACCAGTGAACAGTGAAAATACTCCACCTATTGTAGCGCATTTTCAAAAGACTCTTTGACTTCCCTAAGGCTCGAAGAAGTACATTCTTTCAATTTTTGAGTTAGATAAGGATTTTGACTATGCAGAAACTCCAGTTCCTTACGAGTAGAATCTATAGCCTCAGTTTTCCTCTCCATCATCCTTGCTAGGTGCATCACCTGACTGCCCGCGGTGCCAGGGAAATTAAGCAAAGCCTAGAGTTTTTCCCCACCTCTTTCAAAGAGACGATAACCTTCTCCAACTCTTTTAAGTACATATCTCATTAAAGAGTCGAGTTGTTAATACTCCTCTTCAAATGACGTTTCTCACCACATGCCCAGTCTGTGCAAAGAGCTTCCTTGTGACCAGGCTCGCCTAGAATTAAAGTAACAATAGATCGCATAGCAGATCACACCAGGCTATTCAACTCTTCCTCTAGAGCTTGCAAGGAAATATTGGAAATAAACACCCAATCATCATCAAATACCTAATCTTTGCGCTCACATGAAGAACCAGGACCAGTCTCCTGAGCCATTTGCAGATCCGCAACATTTTAAGGAGATTCTATAGGAAGCAAAGACTCTATTACAATGCCTAGGGGTGTAAGCGGATCAGAAAAACCAATTAAACCGACAATCAAAACCAAACCAAACCGAAATAAAACTGATTGTTTCTGGTTCGATTCTAAAACTGAACTGAACCAATAAAAATCAATGTGGTTTGATTCGGTTCTTGGTTTTAATTTTTAAGAACCCCCAAATCAATGAACCGAACCAATATATACACTTACGCTATAAATATTTTGTTCCACTTATCATTAAGCCCAAATTTTGATCAGTCAAATCATTTTTAAGTAAAGAACTCTTTAATAAATAGAAAAAAATCTATGAAAAAATTGTACACGATAGGAAATAAATCTATCAAAAAAATTATGTTTTGCTTCTTCAAATGAAATTAAGGGGCAAAAGTAAATTTTTTATATGAACAACTTTTCAAGTATGATAAAAAATTGAAACAACCAAATCAATCTAAACCACATTGGTCTGATTATGTTTGATTTTTAAAAGACAACCGAACCACACCATTATTTCTCTTGCAGTTCAAATGACTTTTATCGTCAAAATCGCTCAAACTGCACCGTGAACACCTCTAATGTAATTAATAAATTGTGTTCTTAGATTTAGGTGATTGTAAATAAATATTATTTTTATTTTGTGGTTGTCTAAATGGTGGAAATGTATATTAAAATTATTATTCTTGTCATGTGGCAGAGTTTGCTTAAGTGACGTAGTTATATTTTATTTTCATCATCATGACATGACATAAACATTTTTGTGTGGTGCTTTAGTGACATATTATTTTCCTCATTGATATGAGACGAATTATGTGTCATGCCTTAGTGACAAATTGATTATATCTAAATCATGTAATTTAAGAGTATGCATATTTTTGGATATAAACCGTGTAAGATTTATTGTTGATAATTTTGATTAATTCTTACGTGTACTCCGTTTTAAGCTTACATTTATGTTATTAATAATTTTGGTGAATACTTTTTATTTAATTCTCTTGGACATAATATGATATTTTGTATTTTTCTGATTTCTATTCTCGTTTAATTTATTTTTGACATGAATTATGATTAATGGAAACTAACCTCTTACAACAACATTTAGGTATAAATATGGAGTTTCAAAGTGATTGATGTTTTGCTTGATGCGTGATTGTGGGAAAAAATGAATTTTTAAAACAATATCACGTAGTAATAAATCGACTGCGTTACATCTTAAGCTTAAGGTGCGAAAGTAAACTTTAAGGTGCGTAGTAATAAAAAATCTATCAAAAAATTGTACATGACAGGAAATAAATCTATCAAAACAAATCTATTTTGCTTCTTCAAATAAAATTAAGGTGCGAAAGTAAACTTTTTATATGCGCAACTTTTCAAGTATGGTAAAAAACCATGTTGGAAGAATAATAAAAAAACAAATTTCTACGCACACGGAAGCGTACCAAAAAAAAGTTCAAAACAAAACTCACAAATTCATTATTCAACTTCAAATCTTTACAAAACAAAATTACAAACTCTCTCATTAAATTGCAATTTTAAAAGAGAAAATGACAAACCCTCCAAACCGCAATCTATCAAAAAATTGTACATGACATGAAATAAATCTATCAGAAAAAAAATCTATTTTGCTTCTTCAAACAAAATTAAGGGGCGAAAGTAAACTTTTTATATGAGTAACTTTTCAAGTATGGTAAAAAACCATGGTGGGAAAATAACAAAAAAATAAATTTCTACGCACGCGGAAGCATACCCACAAAATTGAAGAAGCAAAAAGCAAAAAAAAATCAAAAATTCATTATTCAACTTCAAATCTTTACAAAACAAAATTATAAATTCTCTCATTAAATTGCAATTTTTAAGGAGAAAATGGCAAACCCTCCAAACTGCAATTTTTGAATGGAAAAATTGCAAATCCTCTTTCAATTACAATTTTTGATCGGAAAAATTGTAAACTCTCTCTCAATTATAATTTTTGAACGGAAAATTTATAAACCCTCTCTCAATTATAATTTTTGGACGAAAAAATTGTAAACCCTCTCTCAACTATAATTTTTGGACGGGAAAATTATAAACACTCTCAACAAACTATTTTTGAACTGAAAAATAGAAAACCCCCTCAACAAACTATTTTTGAACGGAAAAATAGAAAATCCTTTCAACAAACTATTTTTGAACGGAAAAATATAAAATCCTTTATAAACACACAACTATCCAAATCCCTAATATACCCAAAAAGCTACATTTTGGTGTTGTATAGAAAAGTAAAACTAACTATCTCTATTTATATTAATACTCAAATTATATTTTCTTCCTTCTACCCGATGTGAGACTTGGATGAATATACTATTTGACCCAACAAATCCTCCTTTCATCCAAAGTTTCACTACTCTTCAATCTTCTTTTTGTCTTCTTTCTTCCCTGATCAGAAAAATTGTTACTCTTCTTTCCTCCTTTGATCAAAACCTTAACTCTGATACAAGTTATTGGGATAATAACAAAAAACAAATTTCTACGCACGCTGAAGCATACCCACAAAAAAAAGCAAGAAAAAATTCAAAAACAAAACTCACAAATTCATTATTTAACTTTAAATCTTTACAAAATCAAATTACAAACTCTCTTATTAAATTGCAAATTTTAATGAAAAAAAAACCCTCTAAACTGCAATTTTTGAACACAAAAATTACATACCATAACTCAATTTCAATTTTTGAACGAAAAAATTGTAAATCATCTCTCAATTATAAATTTTGAATAGAAAAATTGTAAATCCTCTCCAAATTACTATTTTGAGACGAAAAAATTGCAAACCCTCTCTCAACTGCAATTTTTGGATGGAAAAATTGTAAACACTCTCAACAAACTATTTTTGAACGGAAAAATAGAAAACTCTCAACAAACTATTTTTGAATGAAAAAATAGAAAATCATCTCTAAGCACATAACTACCAAAATCCTCAATACACCTAAAATGCTACATTTTGTTGTTATGTAGAAAAATAAAACTAACTATCTCTATTTATATTAATATTCAAATTTTATTCTCTTCCTACTACCCGATGTCGGACTTGGATGAATATACCATTTGACCCAACAAATCCTCTTTTCATCTAAAGTCTCACATATCTTCAACTTCATCTTCAAAGTGATCATTATAATTATAATGATTAACCACATTTATAAAATTATTATTATTCATTCCTCCCTTAATCAGAAAAATTGTTACTCTTTCTTCCTCTCTTGATCGGAACCTTAGCTCTGATACCAGTTGTTGGGAAAATAACAAAAAAACAAATTTCTACGCTCGCTGAAGCATACAAAAAAAAAAGAGCAAAATAAAAATAAAAAACAAAACTCACAAATTCATTATTTAAATTCAAATCTTTACAAAACAAAATTACAAACTCTCTCTTAAGGAGAAATTTGCAAACCCTTCAAACTGCAATTTTTGAATGGAAAAATTGCAAACCCTCTTTTAATTTCAATTTTTGAACGAAAAAATTATAAACCATCTCTCAATTACAATTTTTAAACGAAAAAAATTTGTAAACCATCTCTCAATTATAATTTTTAAATGAAAAAATTGTAAACCTATTTGAATTACAATTTTTGGATGAAAAAATTGCAAATTCTTTCTCAACTACAATTTTTGAATGGAAAAATTGCAAACCCTTTCAACAAACTATTTTTGAACGGAAAAATAGAAAATCCTCTCAACAAACTATTTTTGAACGGAAAAATAGAAAATTCTCTCTAAACACGCAACTACTCAAATCCCCAAATATACCTAAAATGCTACATTTTGTTGTTGTGTAGAAAAGTAAAACTAACCATCTCTATTTATATTAATACTCAAATTCTATTCTCTTCCTACTATCCGATGTCAGACTTGGATGAATAAAATATACTATTTGACCCAACAAACAACTGATAGGTTATCATGAGGGGGAAACATTCATATTAGGTCAAACATTCACCTAAAGGTCAAAGACTCATCCAAACAAGTGAGAGACACACCATATATTCACCAAAAATCTTAAGGTGATAGGTGTATGGATCCTCTCACTTATAAAATGTTCAACCTCCAATTTTCTAAGCAATGTGAGACTTAGAACTCACACTTGTTTCTCAACACAACTCACACTTGTTTCTCAACAACCTGAACCAACCAAATCAATATAAACCATATTGGTTTGATTTGGTTTTATTTTTAAAAGACAATCGAACCAAACCGAACCACACCATTTTTTCTCTTGTGGTTCAAACGATTTTTACCGTCAAAATTGCTCAAACCACACCTCGAACACCCCTACTGTAATTAATAGATTATGTTCTTAGATTTGCATGATCGGAAATAAATGTTATTTTTATTTTGTGGTTGTCTAAATGGTGAAAATGTAAAATAAAATTATTACTCTAGTCATGTGCATGATGATGTGTTTTATTTCTGATATGTGGTTACCTAAATGACGGAGCTTGCCTAAGTGGCGTAGTTAGATTTTATTTTCATCATCATGACATGACATATGCATTTTTGTGTGGTGCTTTAGTGACATATTATTTTCTTCATTGATATGAGACGAATTATGTGTGGTGCCTTAGTGACATACTGATTATATCCGGATAATGTAGTTTAAGAGCATGCATATTTTTGCATATAAATAATGTAAGATTTATGGTTGATAATTTTGATTAATTCTTATGTGTATTCTGTTTTAAGTTTACATTTAAGTTATTAATAATTTTGGTGAATATTTTTTATTTAATTCTCTTGGACACGGTATGATATATTTGTATTTTTCTGATTTCTACTCTCGTTTAGTTTATTTTTGACATGAAAGGTGGTTAATGGAAAGTAACCCCCTTACAACAATATTTAGGTATAAATGTGGAGTTTCAAAGTGATTGATGTTTTGCTTGATGTCCGATGGTGGGGAAAAAGGAATTTTAAAAACAATATCACGTAGTAATAAATCGACTGCGTTACATTTTGAACTTATTTTCATTTGTATCTTTCAATTGAATTAGAAGTGTGATTTTCGTCTAAGGAATTTAGGTTAACTTTGAGTTGATTAAACTTTTAAAACTTTTTGTTATGTTTAAATTCTAAATCATGTCTTGGATTAAAACAAGGTGTTACAAATTTCATCCAAACGAACGACGAATTATATCAAAAGAATGTGATTTTGTAAAATAATAGAGGTGGAGAAAAGTTGAAATTCTAAACACTTTTAATTCTAAGATTTGATAATATCTTTTCAAATGATGTATGAGAGTCGAGGATAAAGAATTTCACATTAATTTTATTAAATACTCCTTTCTAAAATGGTACAACAATGGAATATTTCCTATTAATTCTAATTATAGTTTTCTTTTAGTACATTATATTTATTTATTTAAAGGAATGCAATTGGATCCTCTTGAGTTTTAATTGATCTCAAAAAGCAAAACAATTGTTTTTTTAAAAACGCCCCCATTTTTAAAATTTAAAAAACCCAGCAGCATCAGCATAAACACTCACTGAAGCTCCTATTTACCAATTTTCATCTTCCATCACAATTACTCAACAAAAGAACGATGCGCGCATTAACATGACCGCATCCTTCATCCACCTCAACACTCTTCTCCCTCCGTCGCTCCGTCGCTCCGCACTCCCATCGCACATCGCATAGGGCAAAGGTAAAATCACAACCACATGTTTCAATCTAGGGTTTGCAATTTCTATTGAAATTACTTCATAAAACCAACTCATAATTGTTACTTTCAGTGAGTGTAGGTGAATATGAGCATTGTTCCTAAAGAGACAATCGAAGTTATTGCACAGAGTATTGGGATTACCAATTTATCTCCTGATGTTGCTCTCTCTCTTGCTCCCGATGTTGAATACCGTATGCGCCAGATCATGCAGGTTGGTTAGTTCTCTTCATTTTTCTTCTTTTTTTTTTTGTTAATAAGCAAAGCAAATTTTGAAAAGTGAACCGAAGTATTAGGGTTTAGGAGATTAGTTAGTTAGTTAGGATTGTTAATAGTTAGTTAGATAATAAGGTGTTTGTTGTAATTGCGAGCTTGATTATAATCTATATGAATCCCATGTAGCTGAGTGTAGCGGCCGACCCCCAAAACACTAGTGGATAGCAGAATGGCCGCGACTTTGAAATGTCTATTCGGTTCATGTAATTTATACTAGAGTTAAAAACTCAACAATTAGCTGTGGTTGACCGTTGAGAGTTGAAGAATGGCAGCAAGAGTGACAGAGTGAGAGAGGAGAAGCTCAAAAATGCTGTTATGGTTGCTACACTAAACTGCTCTGCTATACTGCTAGACGACACTGCTTTTGTATCAGATTTCTCAGATTTTAGGGCACCCAATGTTCAAGGCTCACCAGGTGGGGGTCGGGGGAGGATCCCCAAATGGAGATCCTGTTTTCATGATTTGTACCCGTGACCTCTAGGTTGCAAGACGAAAACTTAAACGTTGAGCCAAAAAAAGAAAAAAGTTTTGATTGTGTGATTAAAGGTTTGCTTGTTTTTTGTCATCTTCATTCGACCATGGAAACTTTCATGCAGGAAGCAATCAAATGCATGCTGCACTCTAGGAGAACCACTTTGACGGCAGATGATGTTGATGCTGCGCTCAACTTGAAGAATGTTGAAGTAAGCAATGGGGGTGATTTTTGTTTTAAGTGGGTGATATGTTTCACATCATGTAGCATCATTAGTCATCCTATTTCTATGTTTAAAAAAATAATTATAAATCTTGTCAAATTGTCACAATTTTCTGTTATGTTTTGAGCTCATATGTACGCCCTGAAGAATTATTGTCTTTTCTTTTGTCTAACAGCATCTCCAAACTCTATCTTAAAACATATGTAGATAGAAATGGATTAAAACCTACATTAATTTTTGTGACTTGAGTGTACTTTTTTATTATATCCACACATGATTGAAATAAAGCAAGTTTCTTTTCAGTATATTCTTGTAGAAGGAAAGAATTGACCTCAGTCGTAGAGTCTCTAATATGAAAGTAGTTGATCAGTTTCCCATGTTTTCTTTGGTGGTTTTTCAATTTTCATACATCTTTGTTAGATTAGATTGTTGTTTGTTTATGCTTCCAATCTAATCACTCACCCAAGAACCTTAAAAGAATTATGTTCATATTTTTTTTCTCCTTTGATTAATGATTTATGCTGATGCAGCGTTGTCAAATAGCGGCACCATGGCCGCTGTGGCGGATATACATGGCGGTTTTTGGGCTCGCCGCAATGGGAAATATCGGTCGATATTGCGGGGTTTTCCGCCATAATCCGCTATAAAGGCGCTGCAAAGCAGCCGTTTTTGCAGGATTTTGGCTCTCCGCCATGGACTGTCATCCGCCATCGACAACACTGTGCTTATATAATTGTTGCATGTCTCGCTTAGAAATGCTTTTGGTAAGATGTTTGATCTTTTGTAAGATAAGTTTAGTTCTAGAATGTAGAAACAATCCTTGTTTTTTGCAGTTTACACGAGATGACACATCTCATCTGACAGCATATAAGCAGACAATTTTAAAGTATCTTCATATTTCATTTTGGTCAGCATTCTCTAAAGTTGTAGGAAGATGTGTATTTATTTTTGTACTTACTGGGAACTTGACTGTTGTTATAAGGATTTGTACACAGCTAGAGAACTAAAGTGCCATGATTTTATGCTATTTTCAGAGTTATGCATATTACAACTACTGTCTGGAAGCTTCAGCAACGTCTATTGATTGCGAAAATGTTTAATTTTTGTCTCTAATCTCAGTATCATTTTTGTTTGTTTTTTCTTTTGTCAGCCAATATACGGATTTGCATCTGGTGGTCCTTTACGGTTCAAACGAGCTGTCGGTCACAGAGATTTATTTTATATTGATGACAAGGATGTAGATTTAAAAGATGTAAGCGAGCAATCAATCATTGTTACTTCAATTGGATTTAAACCTGAAGTCTTAAATTATAGTTTGTGCTAATTATAGGTCATTGAAGCTTCTTTACCAAAAGCACCCCTTGATACTGCACTTACGTGTCACTGGCTGGCCATTGAAGGAGTGCAACCTGCGATTCCAGAAAATGCTCCTGTAGATGGTAGGTATCTAACCTTAAGTGCTACCAGTATTTTTTTTTTTGCTCACAAATGAGTGTTTGATGCTACATTTCTTTGAACTAGATTTTAAGTTGAATAAAACTTAGCTCTAGACAATTAGTAACGGTTGATGTATATTTTTTCGATGTTATTATTTTTACAGTGTCTTATGTATTCTCTGTCCATTCCTGATTTTTTTTCTCGATTTAGTGATTAGATCGTGAGTTGTGAGTATTTAAGTTGTTTTCCCTATTTGTAGAAGTAATTATAGCATTTGTCATCTTTACATGTCTACACTCTTCGATAAATGAAGTTATCAATAAATTACACATGTGGATGTCGGTAGCTATATATACTTGTGGAGATGCACATGATGCAGACAGATAGGGATCATTTGGCATCTTAATGCTATTATGCTACCTGATGCACATGCTGCAGACAGATAGGGATCATTTGGCATCTTAATGCTATTATGCTACCTGATCTACTATTTGATTCTCTGTAAATCTTTCACCTTATAAGTTGCACTCTCATGCCTTGTTTAAGAATATCTGTTATTCCATTATTTATTTGCAGTAATTTCAGCTCCTTCCGATGTCAAAAAACATGAACAAAAGGATGACAACCTTCCAGTTGACATCAAATTACCTGTTAAGCATGTCTTATCTAGAGAGCTTCAGGTATCAAAATTATTACGCCACTGCAAGCTATCTTGTCTATCATCCTTTAGTTCATTTATGTTAGCTTATTATTTTTTGCAGCTCTATTTTGATAAAGTGACTGAGCTAGCTTTAAATGAGCCTAATTCAGGTCTCTTTAAAGAAGCATTAGTAAGTTTGGCTACTGATTCAGGACTTCACCCATTAGTTCCCTATTTTACATGCTTTGTAGCTGATGAGGTAACCATATGTCTTTTTCTCGTGTTGGTGGATAAGAATGAAAGTGTTACTTTAGGCTAGCTCATTACAATTGTGCGCTTCTCAATTTTTTTTCAGGTTTCTCATGGTTTAAGTAATTTTCCACGTCTATTTGCCTTGATGCGGGTTGTTAATAGCCTTTTGCAAAACCCTCATATCCATATTGAACCTTATGTAAGTTCACCTGTTATTGATTTAAATTATTTGTATATTATTTTCTGACATAACATAACATGGGTTTTTCATAAACAGGGCCGTATTATTAATATTTAAATTATTATTATCACCATATTTTATTTGGAATAATGTTTTTATTGAATCACATAAGCATGCTTTATGCTTTAGTATTGAGGTTGGTTTTCCATCATCAAGATGGCTATAACAACATTGATTAAGAAAAATTTCAGAAGTAAATTAAAATGAAAAAAAAAACATAGTTAATGTAGTTTCTAAAAGCCTGGTCTGTAGGCTGGCCCATCAGCTGTGAAAGGCCAGGCACGAGTTCCATTTTCTGGCCCAAAATAATGGGCTGTTTTATTATGCCAGGTTGCAATGGCCATGTTGAGAGAATACGGCACATTTATCCGTATTCAACGGCTTTAATTATCTAATTAAGTGTTTTCTATGTTAATTTTTTAATTTGTAAATATATAGATGATGTATGTGTGTCTTGGTTGGTGTATGTAAAGTAGTGAAATGCAGTTGAGTTGTAGAATTAATAACAAGAAAAATCTTTCTTGATAGGTAGGTTTGTGTTAGACTTCTTCTAAGGGCAGTTATAGGCTGAGAAGTTACAGGCAGTTATGAGAAGTTATTGTGGTAGTTATATTATTTAGAATAAATAGGGAAAGGATAGGAGAAACAGATTATGGGATAGTTATTGAATGGTTTTGGGTGGGAGAGACCAAGCTCTCTAATTCTTGGAGGAAGAGACCAAAGACTCTCAAATTTCTTGGATTAGTTTATGTATGTCTTTGTACTTATGTGTCTGTTGTAAACATATTCTATCATAAATAAAAGTCAGTTTCTACCATTAATTTGTATTTTGGTACCGGTTTATATCAGTTTGGTTATCGAGTAACTATGACTCCATTTTGTTATTAACTTATTATGTCATATTGATATGTGACCAATGTTTCAAAGCGGCCTTTTAGATCAAAATATGTTTTAATTATTTCTGAGTTTTCCTTTGCCATTCTCTAATCTCTACTAATATATTAGGTTATCTCCACCTGATCATTTCCTTAAGCTGCTAACTTTTGGGACTAAAAGAGAAGTATTATGAAATAGGAGAAATAGTAAATAAAGACCTGAAGATATTGTATCATTCTCAGCAAAAGGCATGATGATGAAACATAAAACAATAATTAGAAACTGCATTAAAAAATTCTGCAGCCCAAATGAAATCCAAGTACTGAGAAAAGTTATGGAAGATGTCAGTAGTTTTTCCCAATGTGCTAGTGAAAAACAACATATCACTCTCATGAATCCTTGCCCTCCTGTATCTTGTGGAAACCCTGAAATTGTTCTACAGAAATCATTCCATGTCAAGCGGTCATATCTAAAATTTACTGAAAAAACCAAAAAAATTGCTTCACAAGACCAGGTTTAAGTGGATGTAGTTGTAGAGCAGTAAAAAATATTAAAGGTGCAGTTTTTTCATGATATTTGATTGACTAGTTGAGTGTTTATATTCTTTGTTTGCAATTTCTACATTTAGCAATTGGAGTTCTAATACACTGCATTTATGCACAAGTGGTTCACTTAAATGAGCTAATGAGAAATAATCTCTTATTTCTCTATCTTTCCTTTTTTGCCTGCTTCAGCTACACCAGTTGATGCCATCTATCGTGACATGCCTTGTTTCTAGAAGGTTGGGAAGTAGATTGACAGACAACCATTGGGAACTTAGAGACTTCACTGCTAACCTGGTTGCGTCAATATGCAAAAGGTAAATATCCTCATTCTATTGATGTGTTGTGTATCAAGGGGAATGGAAGGTATTTTTACTTGATATTTTTATTTGTATCCCATTAACTTGTTGTAATTCATTATACATTTTCTCCTTGATTTTATTGTTGAAAACCCAATGCTTGTGTCGTGCAGGTTTGGACATGTTTATAGTAGTCTACAGTCCAGGTTAACAAAAACGTTGCTGAATGCATTCTTGGATCCGAAGAAGGCAATAACACAACATTATGGTGCTATTCAGGGGTTAGGAGCACTGGGACCCAACGTGGTATTATGCCTATCCATGCTCTTGGCTATTATGGAATTCGTGAAACACCAAAAGCAAGATAAAATGATAAATATTTTGAAAGAAAAAAAATCAGTAAACCAGTTTATATTTTATTTATTCTATCTTTGAATATAATACAACCCTGCAATGTGTACTGTAAATGTTATTCATATAAGATAACTATCTTGCACATAATAACCATAATTTTGTTAATTAATCCAGTTGAAGTCTTCATAACAACATTTAATAAAATGAAATCTTAAGGATTTATTTGACTCAAGAAAAAAAATCTCTGATTCTTAGTTGTTTAACTCAATTCAGATTTGATATTTACATTTGGGGGGCTTTGAGCCTTTGATGTGATTTTATTGCATATCTTTACTTTGGAGGTAGGTTCGCCTTCTTTTGCTGCCAAATCTTGAAACATATATACGACTTCTTGAACCAGAGATGCTTCTTGAGACACAGAAAAATGTAATGAAAAGGCATGAAGCTTGGCGTGTTTATGGAGCCTTGCTGGTAAGATATGTTGTGTCTTGTGAGATACTTGTTACAACTGAGTAACATCAGTATATCAGTCTCAGTATAATATAGCGGTCTGATGATTGTATGTATGTTTTCTCCAGCGTGCTGCAGGTCAATGTATATATGTTCCACTAAAGATGTTCCCAGCTTTTCCATCTCCTCTCCCTCATACTGTCTGGAAAACCAGTGCAAGTGTTCTTACTTCTCCACCTAGTGAGTATTTGCCTAACTTATTGTTGGACCATGACTTGTATATCGCATTGAATTGTAAAATTCAAAGATACTGTTGGACTTTCCGCCTTAATTGCGGTCCGCTCCTAGTCGCCTTAATTGCGGCACTTTGGGTTGCCTTCATTGCAGTCCCTAACATCTTCATTGTGTTGGCTTTGAAGGGGTGGATTTAGTCCCACATTGCTTAGAGATATGGCCTTAGTTGTGTTTATAAATGGGGGCAATCCTCACCTTATAAGCCGGTTTTGTAGGGGTGAGTTAGGCCCAACCCAAATTTTGAGGTGGTATCAGAGCCTATCCTAGATCCATTGTGTTGGGCTTCCTGCATCGTCCACGCTTCGGGCTCATTGAGGCCCAAGCGTGAGGGGATGTGTTGGACTTTCCGCCTTAATTGCGGTCCACCCCTAGTCGCCTTAATTGCGGCATTTTGGATTGCCTTCATTGCAGTCCCTAACACCTGCATTGTGTTGGCTTTGAAGGGGTGGGTTTAGTCCCACATTGCTTAGAGATATGACATGTGTTGTGTTTATAAATGGGGGCAATCCTCACCTTCCAAACCGGTTTTGTAGGGATGAGTTAAGACCAATCCAAATTCTGAGAGATACAATGATGTTTTGGAACATGAAATATAAATGATATATGATAATCAATGTCGTAGTTTTAAGCTAGTGATTAACAAAACTTTCCTCTAATTTTTGATAAATGATTAAATAGTGTACTGATTGAGATTTAATTCAAAAATTGAAAGATCTCAACAATGTTTCTCTTGATTATATATTTGTACAATTCTTTGAAAACAATACACGGAATATTCAGATTCAGTTTTTGAAGGTTTCACAAGTAATTTCAATGATTAGTTTGTGTACTGACTCATTTTTCATGATTAATCAAGATAAACGCAAGGCAAGTCCTATGGAATTGGAACAGCAGCCCCCTTTGAAGAAAACAACTACTGATGGAGAGGCTAGTGTGGTTCTGGAAAATTCTTCACCATCTCATAAGCAAGAGGAGACGGGAACTCAGGCTTCTTCGGCTGATTCAAAAATTGGTTCATCGTCATCTTCTGGACAGATGAAAAATCAGATCACTACAGATGAAGTTAAAAGTAGCATAGGAGATACTCAGGGCTTAAACATCTCTGCAGCCCTAGCCCAGGTCTGGAAGGAAGAGCTGAATTCAGGACGAATACTAACGTCACTGGTTGAGCTGTTTGGTGAAAACATCCTTTCATTCATTCAGACTCGTGAGATGTATACGTTCTTGTAACTTAGGCGGACTATAGCAAGCTTGTATAAGGATAAACCATGGAAAACCTGTAGGTAATGTTTGATTTTGAGAACAAGCTAATATCACTTGGTATAAAATGTATAATTTACTTTCTGGTAAATGCAATTTTCTTTCGGTAGATGCTTTAGATGTTGGGTGCTAGTGCTTGTTGGAAATTGAGGAACTTGAGTCTATTGTTTGCACACTATGTCAAATTCGTCATAACTTCAATCATACTTGTTAAGTACAATACAATTCCTTTTCTGAAAGTGATGTAAAGGCTCAAATTAAAATAGTTTATTTCATGACTACATTTGGAATCCATAACAGTGTAAGAAGTTTCAAAGGTAGCAAATAAGAACAACAAACAGAATGTTATACAGTACTACAATACTTGCAGAATTAGTTAAATCTTAGGCATGATCTCATAGCAGCACTTAAGCTGCGAATTTATTGTACTCTGTTTCAACTGCTTTCTTAAGGATGCTGTCTTCTTCCAAAACCATTTGAATTGGCATGAAACCCATTCCATCTGCCATTGCAAGCATCATCTGCTTTGTTTCTGTCTTGAATTCTTCCAGATCAACCGTGCCATTTAAATTGTGGTCGAATTGTGAATTTTTTTTTTAAATATCCAGAATTTTAAAAAAAATTTCAAAATTAACCTATTTTTCAAAAAAATTACACAAATGGGCAAAATTTGCCCTAATTGTGTACATAGGCGCCACCCTAGTTGGCGCCTACCCTTAATGGGTAGGGCAAGTCGCCACTAGGGGTGGCGCCTATGCCCAATCCCTTTTTTTTTTTTTTTTTTTTTTTTTTTTTTTTTTTTTTTAAATGTTTTATTAATTTTTTTTTTTAATTTTTTTTTTAAATATTAGATATTTGATAAATATATTTTTTTTATAAATTATATTAATTTATATTAACACTTATATATAAATAAAATTATTACAAGATATATATATATATATTAATTTATATATATATTAATTTATATATATATATATTAAATTATTTTTTAAACAATTAATATTATACACATTTAATTAATATATATAAATATTTATTTACAAGATATATATATATATATATATATATATATATATATATATATATATATATATATATATATATATATATATATATATATTAATTTATATATATATTAATTTAATTTATAAGTAAATAATATTATTTATAAATTTTTGGGAGAATTAGGGTTAGGTAGACTGGTGTACAACCCAGATCTTTTCCTATAAATAAAGTGTTATTTCCTTGCATTTTCTTCAACACTGTTTCCTACCACCTTCTGTATCAAGTTGAGTTCATGGCATCCCCAAGACCGTCGTCATGGCAGCGAACATCATCAAGGCGCCCGGATCCTGAACCAGTAATCTTAAAAAGGGATGGGCATGTTATTTTCTCGCCTTTGAAACCCCCAATGGAGATGAAATTTTGGAACATCCGTTCGTTGGACCAACTAAAAAGGTCCTTGATGTCTTGGTTAGAGGGAGATTACCAACCTGGTGAAGTCATCAGAAGGATTCAGAGGCTTAGAACAAGGTTCTCATTTGAAACTGGAGAAACGATACGCTGGTGGGTTGAAGTTGAAAGCGACATTGATTGCATCCAAATGATGCATGGATCAGACGACATAGTGTTAACTGTTGTAATTTCTTAGATTTTAATGGTTGTTTGTCATGTTGTTGTTGTATTTGTTATTGTTCTAGTACTTGTTCTTGTTTTAGTACTTGTTTTTGTTCCAGTATTTGTTTTTGTTTTAGTAATTGGTGTTGTAATGTTAGATGTTTGTGTTTGTTGTTCAAGTGTCATCTTCTATTTGGAATAAAAAGTAAACTTTAATTTAAAATGATTTTGGTACACAGATTTATGAAAGTGAAAACTAAGTTGTGGAACTAGATCCACGATATGGACATTTGTTCTTATTATGCCCTAGTTGTCTACATATGCTACACTTCCTCTGCATTTTCTCTGCGACGTCCATTTCAGTTCTAATGCGCCTGCTATTTGGGCGACCACTTTTATTCCGCCGCATCGATTCGTTGTGCCAAACAATTTCCCCGTCATACTCTGGCCAATACGCCTCCAATGCTACCACCGGAAAGGGATTGTCGTATACATTGAGCAATGTTGCAACTTTGTAGATTGGAGACACTAGCGATAATGCATCGAAGTGGCTGTGTGAACACGCTGCAATGACATGGGAACAAGGCATACGATACGCCTGAAATTGACCACAGTCGCACCAACGGTCTGGTATTAGGACCCTATACTCTTGTCTGGGCAGCCCTTGGTTGTGGTCAATTGTTTCCTTGACACTGAAAGTGTGGCCATGGCGGTCGAACTCCGTAACCCGATGGCTGCTGGCTTTGGCGGATTCCTGCCTCATAAACTTCATGCAGGCTTCACTATAAACCTGACTCGTCTGCAACACTTCATTCCAGCGCCTGCCCCTTGTTACGAACAACGTTGCCATCCGAAAATAGGTCGCACTCACCAATGCGGTTACCGGGAGGTTACGTATGCCCTTAAACACGCCGTTCATTGATTCCACAAGATTTGTTGTCATGTGGCCCCACCTCACCCCATCGTCGTACGATCTAGTCCACTTCGCTCTGTCGATATTATCAATCCACCTCCCTGCATCAGAATTTGCCAACACTATTTCCCGGCGATAGTATTGGTATCCAGGCTGGTTTAATGCGTACCCCGCGTTTATCAAATGTTGCTTCAAAAAGTTATCCTTGAACTCCCGCATAAAATTTTGTGCAATATGCCTGATGCAGTAGACATGGGTAGACGGGGGGTCATGCCAGCCATTTGCTGGATTATTGTATGCACTGTCTATTGAGGCGTGCCTGTCAGAAATAACGCAGATGCCAGCTTGTGGAGTCACGTGCGTTCGAAGATTCTTAAGGAAGAAACTCCAACCAGCTGCCGTTTCTCCTTCCACCAATGCAAAGGCTATTGGGAAAATATTTGAATTGCCATCTTGTGCGACCGCCATCAGTAACGATCCTTTGTATTTCCCATACAGCCAAGTTCCATCGACTTGAACAAGTGGTTTGCAGAATGTGAACCCGATGATGCATGGACGGAATGCCCAGAAAAGTCTATGGAAAATTCCATTACCTTCTAGACGAGTTCCGTCAGGGGATTGTGCAGGCAAGGTCTCCATTATAGTAACCGTCCCAGGTGAATACAATCGTAGTGCAGCCAGGTAGCGTGGTAGTTGTTTGTATGATTCACACCCTTGAATGCAACACTCCCACCTAGTCTGTACTAATGCATTCCAACCTATCCACCTAGCCTGAACATAGTCTCAGAGATTCCCATGCATGCCTGTTCCCCATCAAGTCTTCACCACCAAGTCTCAGAGATTCCCACGCATGCCTTACATGTGTCACACCCTTGAATGCAACACTCCCACCTAGTCTGTACTAATGCATTCCAACCTATCCACCTAGCCTGAACATAGTCTCAGAGATTCCCATGCATGCCTGTTCCCCATCAAGTCTTCACCACCAAGTCTCAGAGATTCCCACGCATGCCTTACACGTGTCACACCCTTGAATGCAACACTCCCACCTAGTCTGTACTAATGCATTCCAACCTATCCACCTAGCCTGAACATAGTCTCAGAGATTCCCATGCATGCCTGTTCCCCATCAAGTCTTCACCACCAAGTCTCAGAGATTCCCACGCATGCCTTACACGTGTCACACCCTTGAATGCAACACTCCCACCTAGTCTGTACTAATGCATTCCAACCTATCCACCTAGCCTGAACATAGTCTCAGAGATTCCCATGCATGCCTGTTCCCCATCAAGTCTTCACCACCAAGTCTCAGAGATTCCCACGCATGCCTTACATGTGTCACACCCTTGAATGCAACACTCCCACCTAGTCTGTACTAATGCATTCCAACCTATCCACCTAGCCTGAACATAGTCTCAGAGATTCCCATGCATGCCTGTTCCCCATCAAGTCTTCACCACCAAGTCTCAGAGATTCCCACGCATGCCTTACACGTGTCACACCCTTGAATGCAACACTCCCACCTAGTCTGTACTAATGCATTCCAACCTATCCACCTAGCCTGAACATAGTCTCAGAGATTCCCATGCATGCCTGTTCCCCATCAAGTCTTCACCACCAAGTCTCAGAGATTCCCACGCATGCCTTACACGTGTCACACCCTTGAATGCAACACTCCCACCTAGTCTGTACTAATGCATTCCAACCTATCCACCTAGCCTGAACATAGTCTCAGAGATTCCCATGCATGCCTGTTCCCCATCAAGTCTTCACCACCAAGTCTCAGAGATTCCCACGCATGCCTTACATGTGTCACACCCTTGAATGCAACACTCCCACCTAGTCTGTACTAATGCATTCCAACCTATCCCATGCAGGTGTTTTGGACTTTTTCTACTTTTATAACACATATACGCCAATTAGTATGGCGTAACTAAATGAAGTATTTAATTTAAAGTTGTAATAAAACATAAAATAATTTAATTACAATATAATTATTTGTTTTTCTTTTTGAAAAATATTTGAAAGTGCACGCGTACACCACAATAATAAATATTTGAAAGTCAAATTTCAACCGTTAAATAAATTATTGGGGGATATCAAAGCTAAAATTGGATTCTACTATCTCTGTGACACTTAACTTCTCATCTGACCTGTACAGTGTGACACCTATTCTGCAAGATTCCCACGCATGCCTCACACTTGTCACATTTTTGCATCATCAGATTCCACCAAGTCTTCCCCAAGACAAGACAACTCCCACCTAGTCTGCACCTAAGCATGCCAACACTGCCACGTAGTCTGCACCTATTCTGCAAGATTCCCACGCATGCCTCACACTTGTCACGTTTCTGCATCATCAGATTCCACCAAGTCTTCCCCAAGACAAGACAACTCCCACCTAGTCTGCACCTATGCATGCCAACACTGCCACGTAGTCTGCACCTATTCTGCAAGATTCCCACGCATGCCTCACACTTGTCACGTTTCTGCATCATCAGATTCCACCAATGCATGCCAACACTACCACGCATGCCTTACACTTGTCACATTTTTGCATATTCAGTTTACTTGAAAAAGAGTATAAATAGAGGGTCATTCTTGCAAGTTTTCATCTACCACTAACACTTTTATTCAGAGAACTCAGGCGAAACTTCTCATCCACCAAGCTTCTTCCTACATTGCAGTCATGTCGCTTCTTACCATGGGCCAAGAACACAGAGGAACTAGGGCAAACATTGCCTCATTCGTAAGTTTTTCTTGAACATTGCCTCTTTCGTATGTTTGTAGTTAGTTTTTTAAAAGTCCAATATAATAATTTTTTATATTGTTTGTTTTTAAAGGATCCCAAGAAATTTCGTCAACGTTCACACCCAATGCCTTATCCAGACCCATGGTGCGTACCTTACATAGAGCGTGCGGGTTTCGGTCATGTAATGCATGTCGTAAATGCCACCATTGATGCCAAATTCATTTTGGCTCTGTGTGAACGTTGGAGACCTGAGACACACACCTTTCACCTACCAACTGGTGAATGTACCGTCACATTAGAGGACGTGTACATGCTTTTAGGTCTTAGAATAGATGGTAAGCCTGTCACCGGAAATGTTCAACAGCCTAACCAAATATGTGTTGAAATGTTGGGGGTAGATCTGGTCGAGGGTGAGGGGTCTGCCAAAGCAAGGGGTCAGGGTATTAAATTATCTAGCCTACAATTGTACCACGACTCCATAACTTTGACTGAGGAATCCTCCGAACAAGAAAAAGTCATAAAAACCCGGGTTTACATTATGCTATTGTTTGGGAACTTGCTATTTCCCGAAGGGACGGGAAATAGCATAAATTTTATGTACTTGAGTTTGCTCGGGGACATTGATAGAATAAGCACATATAGTTGGGGTTCTGCAGTATTAGCATTCCTATATAGCTCTTTGTGTAAAAATGCACAAAATGAGCACTGTACATTTTCTGGATGTTCTTTTTTGCTTCAAACATGGGGGTGGTGGAGATTGCCGAGGCTAGCCCCAGAAAATCCTAATGACTACTCCTTCCCCTACGCAACTAGGTAAATTTATGATCTTATTTCATTTTGTATATTTATTCTATAAATATTTGTAACTAATATTATTTATCTTTTTTTGTTTAGGTTCATTACAACCGGACTGGATTACAGTCTTACCCCCAAAAATAAAATTATATTTTATCGTCAACTGTTGGATCGTCTCCGAGCACAGGATGTATTACCACTAAATCACTCAACTTCTAACTGATTTATTAATGTCATGCATTATCGATAAATAACATATTTACTTTTTTCTTTGCAGTTTATTTGGAGGCCATATTTGGGATTGGAACATCAACCAAACCCCGAAGATGCAGCTGTTTGGACAGCAAAAACGGCCATAATGCGGTTCACCACTGTGGAGATGCACCAAAGTGACCGTGTCAAGCTTCAATTCGGAATGCATCAAGACATCCCAGGCCCCCCAATGTCCATGGAACCTTGGCATCTAAAAAAAGTCAGCCACCAGTGGTATGCCCAAAATTGGAAGGAATTTGCTAAGGAGTTTCGAAAAATGTGGAAAGACCGTGCCCACTATGTTCTACAATTTCCGGTGGCGCCCAACGAAATGAAGCCGACAAGGGAATATGTGGAATGGTATAGAGCAAATACCAATCCAGAAATGATTGTGTCTGACCCGTTCTATTTGGACGATCCCCGGATGCAACAGCCATATTTCCAACAACAACAACCACCACAGTATTCCCAACAACAACAACCACCACCTTATTACCAACAACAACCACCACAACCATTTTACCAACAACAACCACCACCACCTTATTACCAACAACAACCACCACCACCATATTACCAACAACAACAACCACAACACATGTCCACCCCCCAACCAAATCAACAATACATACCACAAACTCAATCCCAATACCATGAAGACTACCAACAACAAACTCAACATTCCCACCACCATCAACAGTCCCAACACCTACCACAATATCAATCCCCCTACTTCCACCAATCCCAACAATTCCAACACGGCAATTTCCCAAGCTCTTCCAGTCCTCCACCTAGCCCCGACACGGGTATACAAGAGGACTACCAACAGGACTACTACACACCACAACAAACATTGCACTTTGGCCAACCCGATTCAACCCTAAACTACCAAAGACCACAATTCGAGGGCGCACCCAGCAGTAGTCAGTTTGTCCCACCGAGACAAAGCTTCGAGGGCGCAGAGGGGACCCGTCTTTCCTACAGCACTGAAGGGACTTCGACCGAACCACAACGGCAAGCGGCAAGGGGGCGCGTTAGGGCAAGGGGTGGTAATAGGGAAGCACCACCACCACGTGAACCGTCTAGGCGAGTAACTAGACCTCCCCCGTGCGGATCGTACAAGGGACCGCATCATATGTGATTAATCATATCTTTGTAATATTTGCCTTGTTTATTATTTAAATAAAAATATTTTCTGTTTATTATCTTTATATCTTTATCTTTATCTTTAAAAATATTGTCTATCATATCTTTATACATATATAAATTAATTTTTTTTCCAAAAATTTACAAATAATATTAATTACTTATAAATTATATTAATATATATATATATATATATAAATTAATATATATATAAAATTAATATATATATATATATATATATAAATAAAAAAATTTAGACAAAATATATGTGTCAACATAAATTAATATACTTAATAAAAAACATAAATTTATAAATAAAAAAAAATTAAAAAAAAAAAAAACATTAAAAAAAACATTAAAAAAAAAAAAAAAAAAAAAAAAAAAAAAAAAAAAAAGGATTTGGGCATAGGCGCCACCCCTAGTGGCGACTTGCCCTCCCCATGAAGGGTAGGCGCCAACTAGGGTGGCGCCTAAGGGTAAAAAATGGCCAATTTTGGCCATTTGTGTAATTATTTTGAAAAATTGGATATTTTTGAAATTTTTTTGAAATTTTTGGATATTTAAAAAAAAAATTCTCGAATTGTATGAACAAGGATGCATAAACACGGGCAAGCTCATCTGGATCAGACTCCACATCAATACCGAAGTGTGTTTCGAAAACTCTTAGACCCTGGAGCTCCTTTAACATCTCGTCATAAGAGAGAAGACCATCATTGTCTGTGTCAAGGCGAGCGAATCGGTTACCTACAGTGTCATTAAATGCTTCTTCATCTTCAAGAAAGTGGACAATGGTGGCACCATCAAGAATTTCTACACTCATCTTTCTCTTTTACTTGATAAAAAATCAGAAGGTAGTTTGTTTGGACAAAAAAAAGAGGTAATGTTTTTGAAAATGCTAGTAGGTTGATGAGAAGAATTGAAAAATTCCTACTATATATATAGAAAATGGTAATCAGTTTTAAAAGCATATACTATTCTTTAACCACTAACATATGGTATAGAAACCATGTGTTGTTTAATATGTGTATTTGTTTCTTCATTGGTCAAACTGAGATTCCATTGGATGCTTTTTAAACCGTTGGTTACTGATTTTTGTAAATTGTTCCCTATCAGTAGCAAGTACAAAAATATACGGTGGAAACAAACCATGTAATGTACTGAAGCATATGAACAATGATGCAATATTATTTATTTATTTTTGTCATGAAAGTAGTTATGTTATGTCAACTTCTTAGAGTCAGAGTTGGTGGTTTTATTTATTTATTAGACACCAGGTTTTAGTTAAAAGTCATAAACAACTATACTCACTGCAAACTTTAATTTATTCAATGAATACAAAAACTCTTATGCTTTACAAAGGATCTTCTGGGTTTATTCTTTTTATATACTTTCCTTAGCCTAACATTATGCTACATGATTAGTACCAAATTACGATAATATACAGATGCTTTTGAAAGAATCATATCATAACTAACTGATTAAAAAACTCATCATCATTTATTTAAGAAAAATACATATATACTAAGCAATTCATGCAAAAGAAAATCAAGTTTTTAATTTTTCAGAAAACAGTCTTTGCTATTAAGAATATTTTGTAGCCATTAAAATAAATTTATACTATATTAGTAATTGGAACGGGACATCTTTTATAGAGATCCAAAGTGCATGGTCCACCAACTTTCCAACATTTAATTAGCGAGACAATAGTCATATATTAGTTGGAAATATGGAGATTTGAGCATTTATAAGTGAGAGAACCCACTCACATATCACCTTAAAGTTTTGAGTGAATATGTGGTGTGTCTCTCACAAACGTGTTACTCTAGAAAAGAAATCGCACAACATTCTTCAATGCTCCCTAGTGAAAAAATTTCCCCAAACACATGGTATCATGATCCTTTGGTTTGAGAAAGGGACAAACTTACTTGTATCAAAAGTCAATGGCGCCACAAGGATGGTGAGTAAGAAACGTTATGTGCGATACAAGAGCTTGTGGAAAAGTAAGAAAAGTTTCTACTTGAGGGGGAGTGTTGAGAATGTAGCAAGTGTGAGTAGTATGGGTAATAGTCTCACATTGGTTGGAAATATGGAGACTTGAACATTTATAAGTGAGAAAATCCACTCACCTATCACCTTAAGGTTTTGAGTGAATATTTGGTGTGTCCCTCACAAAAGTGTTCCTCTAGAAAAAAAGTCTCACAATGTTCAATGCTCCATAGTAAAAAAACTTCCCCAACAAATACCTGAGTAGCATACAAAGAGATCACATGACAGGTATGTGATCTAGTTCGACCCACTCCCTTTAGCGGAGGACGTGGTAAACCACGACTCAAGCGAGTGGAATAAGATTGTCAAAAATAGATGAAGTATCTGTTGTACTGAATCATACTTGGGAGACATGTAGCCGATTTTGTAGCCATTAGAACCAGTCTCCCTATTGACTCCTCCATCAGAATTTTGTATAGATACTTAGTTAGGTAGTTGAATAAACTATTCACTTTTTTACAGATTAAAAATCTGAGCCCTCTTGCACACATTATCGCAACTAGTAACTTCTATTGTACTCAATGCAAGTACAATTTATGTCCACCTTGTGGCATGATAAAACTATCACGGATCACACTCTTATCTAAAACAATCGTCGACTTGATCATCATTCCAAAGTAATGAGACCCACCACTAACAACAGGAATGTCGACCAAGAAGCCATATCTGGGATGCATGCCACTACGGAAGAGTCATGTTGCCACAACAAACACTACAAGACATAGTTTTATATCTTTAAAAGCAACAACAACACGAGGTCGATCAACCTAGAGAATTGAGATTCTAGATCCCAAACTCTTCTACGAAAAAATCTGAAATGTGCCAACACTAGAGAATTTCAAGTCGTTGCCGCCGCTAGCAACCTTCGACAGAAAAGTGACCCACAAAAGCATATTATTATCATCAACACTCAAATGAAAATAATAGTGTCATTGACTCCCCGAAGTGTAAATTCTTTTTCAGAACACTTAAGGAGGCGACACTGAGATGGTATATGAACCTAGCTAGGTTCTCTATTACCAGCTCCAAGACTTCTATAGGAAGTTGATTCATCGGTTCTCCACAAGCAAGCATCAGAGGGTCGCAACGACTAGTTTGTTTAATATTCGTTAGGGACATTTCGAATCCTCAAGAGATTACCTAGCCAGGTTCAATGAGACTACCCTTAAAGTGTTCCACCTCAACCAAGAAATGTTTGTGAGAGCTTTTCAAAACGAACTCAAAGATGAGCACTTCAACAAGTCTCTTATCCAAAAGCCCACAAATTCCATGGAAGAGATTATAGTGCATGCTCAATGCTATATAAAGGGCGAGGAAAGTAACTCAAAGAAGAAGGCCATGGATGCGAAGGAACCCGACATCGGGGGATTTGAGTGTTGGGTGGAATATCGGCGAAAATGGTCTAGTAGGGGATTATACAAACCTTTCCCCAATAAAATTTATTTTCAAATTCATAGCTAAAAAATGCGAGAGCGAAAGTTTAAAAAGCGTATTTTAAAAAGGATTACTTGATCAAATTGATGTATATATGAATTCATTAATAACATGATGGTAATGAATTAACTAATCAACAATATATTGTTTAATCCAATTAAATATAAACAAAGATATTTGAATAAAATTTGATTAATAGATACACAAGTCTAGAATTACAGTTTTCCAAAATAATCACCAGAAAGAAATGTTTGGAAGACTAGATCTAACAAAGATCTAAGCTTAAACGATAAATCTCTATGAGCAAAAAAACCTAATCACTGGAAAACTAGAAAGAAAATGAAACCTACAAGTATGAAAATTCTATATAGAAATTAAAAGAAAGAAGGAATAGAGAAAATGTATACCAAGATTTTAATTGATTCGGTGCGCCGTCCTCGCTTGCACCTAGTCTAATCTGTGATGATAAATCATCAGAAATCGTTAAGTCTTTCACTAATATGAAATTTACAAGTGTATTTTTATGCAAAAGATAATAACAAACAATATGAAAGTTAAATAAAAGTGCTAAGCAACACATACCTGAATCTCAATTCTTATTCTACTATACAGATCTCATTAGGTTGAAAATCCTTCAATGTCTTCAATCTTGAATCGAACCACCTTCTCAAAACCAAAATACTACAAAATTTTGTTGTAAGTTTTGATTATATTTCAAAGGTTTTAAATAATTTTATGTTATCTTTAAGTAACAAATATGAGAAAATATTTTTTAATATTAGTGATTATTATTATTACCTATTATTATTTATTTTATTTTAGGATGATTTTGAATTGATCCAGAAAATTTAATAAGTTTGACCTAAATTAGTGAAATTCACTTCTCTATCTTTCTCTTTCTTATATAACGTCCCTACCTTTTTACAAGAGACAAACAAGAAAAATAAATAGATAAGAGAACAAAAAACACCTTTTGTACTTCCTTTTATTCTTTGTTTTATTTTTCTCCTTGTTACATCTTCCAATTATCTTGAATATTACATCTTGTTGTTCTGTTACTTCATATTTATATCGAGAATAGTCGGTTAAATCTTGGAGGATTTGCGCGTATGAGGCAGATAAATTCTTAAGGACAATATTCTTACCCGCCTCAAATTTATTTAATTGTTGAATCTTGAGGGATTTACACACACGAGACTGATGAATCTTTAAAGACAGTGTTCTTACACACCTCAAATTTATTTAATTATTTATTATTTTGTAGGTTTAATGATTACTATAACAATAAGAGAGGACCAGGTTATCCGGTGGCCAAATTCTACAACTATCTTAAGGATTTATGCTTTGTCATAGTTGATGTTGTTAAACCTTCCAGTTTTATATTTTCAAACTCATGTTATATTAGTTTTATTTTTTATGTTCAATGATTGTTAAAATATGTTTGTGATTCTAAAGGTTTTAGTGTTATTTATCACTAATAATATAGTATGTGAAAATAATGTTATTCATGTTCATCTATAATGAATTTTTGGCTTGGATGATTCTAAAGAGTTTTGATCCATGATAGTGTTTGTTTTTTAGCCTAGCAAGTTAGTTTTTGTCGTTTCATCAGGTGTTGCTTGAATCGAAAGTTAGAACACTTAAAATCAAGGTGTCCAATACTTTGATTCAAATCATGTGTAATGTGTGACTCGAATCAAGCCTATTGTGAAAATTGGATTTGTCTTGTGGGTGATTTGAGTCAAATAATGGTTTAAACAACTTGACTCGAATCATAGCTTTACATAAAAGCTAAGTTTGGGCACTACTTAATTTGACTCGAATTATGAGTTGAACTTGACTCGAATCACAATAGCCTGCGACTCGAATCGTGACTTCTTCTTGACTCGAATCATAACATAAAAAATTCAATTTTCCACCTTATATTTAAATGGTTGTTTGCGTGATCCAATAAAAAATGCATGAAACAATGTGTGTGAAACCCATTGAGACAAAAATGTCAATTTGTCTTCTCCTCTCTAATGTGTCTATTCCTAGCACTTTTGATTCTTTCTCTTGTTTGAAGAACAACTTCTTGAGTGTTAATCCATGTCAGATTCACTTCTTTTTGTTACACATTGTTCTTGTGTTATTTTCTGTTATTTGAGGGAAACCAGAAAAAGAGAGTTGATTAACCTTGTAGTGATTCATGGTTGATAAAGCTCGTGAGAACCATCAAGATCCAAGACCCATTTATCCAAAAGTTAGAGAGAACCTTTGTGTGTTATCATTTTATCTACATCTAATTCCTTAACTAAAACCTTGTGTATTAGATTTTTTGTGAGATTCCTTTGACATTGTTCATCATTTTCAACCCTAGTCCTTTTCCTTTATTGTTGACCTTCATCTCTAAAGATTGAGTGTTTAAGGGAGACTAGTGGTACATTAAGGTATCTAATGTTTTTGTTTGGAACATGTGCACGAATCATTTCTTGAATTCAATTTAGTTCTTATTGCTATCCATCAAGAAGAGAGTTTCAATATACTCCATGGAAGACTTTGGTGAGGCCGAGTACAAACTTTTCGTAAGTCGGATTTAGAAGTTGTCCAACTTTGGTGAAGTTGTGTAAAGATCATAGACAAAGTTGGGAGTTGTCTAATCAAATCTTAGCTAATGACAATCGCTCAAAAAAGAAAATCGGTGAGGTCAAAGTGGATCGCCACATACGAAGACTTGGAGCAGGTTATTGTTGATAACAAGCTTATTGGATCAAGATCTTTGGAGATCTTGTTTTTGTTAGCAGTTTAAGTGTCTGTATCAACAGAGAGAATTATCGTGTGATATTTCGTTGTAATCAAAATTATTGTATCAAACTTATCAAAATAGTGAAAGATCATAACTATTCTCTGATGGTTTTTTAACACCATTGAAGAGTGAAATAGAAAAATCGAGGATGAACGTCGATAAATTATATATCTCTGTGTATCTTTTCTCTCTTCCCTTAGCTCCTTTAATTTTATAGAATTCATTACTATGGTTATTGCATTAGTGTAAAACTGCATCGTTTGTATGTCACTTAGGTTAGACTTATGAAGATTTAGTTTGTAAACTTAGGTGTGCGGTACAAAAATCTCATTGGATCATCATAAGTCCAATTATGCCTTGAATGAGTGTCTACGGAAAGTGTTTTTAAATTGCTTTGTTTAAAATGACTTTGGTTATCTTGTAATTGAGTTGCATTAGAAAGTATCAAGTCCATAGTGATATCTTGTAATACATTATCCATAGACCTCTTTATCCATATTCTCACCCAACATAATTATTTTAAACAAAAATTGATTTTTTTTTTTAAATTTATATTATATACATTTCTTTCAAAGTATTATATTCTACTTTACCTTTATGTTAGTGAAAAAAAATTAGTTTGATAAAAATTATATGTTTTTTTAACCATGTATTAGCCGATCTTACGTAGTGGGATAAGACTTAGGTTCCGTTTGACCCGACTTTTTTACACTCTAAAAGTAACTTTTAGAATAAAACTATACTTACTGCAAATTTTAAGTTATTCAATGAATAAAAAAACTCTTATGGTTTACAAAGGATCTTCTTGGTTTATTCTTTTTATATACTTTCCTTAGCCTAACATTATGCTACATGATTAGTACCAAATTACGATCATATATACAGATGCTTTTGAAAGAATCATATCATAACTAACTGATTATAAAACTCATCATCATTTATTTAAGAAAAATGCATATATACTAAGCAATTCATACTATATTAGGAATTGGAACTGGACATCTTCCATAGAGGTCCAAAGTGTTTGGTCCACCAACTCTCCCAACATTTAATTAACGAGACAAATACTCTTGAGAATGTAACGAGTGTAGTAGTGTGAGCAATAGTCACATATTAGTTGAAAATATGGAGATTTGAGTATTTATAAGTGAGAGAATCGCCTCACATATCATCTTAAGATTTTGAGTGAATATGTGATGTGTCTCGCACAAAAGTGTTACTCTAGAAAAGAAATGGCACAACATTCTTCAATGCTCCCTAGTGAAAAAATTTCCCCAACACATGGTATCATGAGCCTTTGGTTCGAGAAAGGGACCGACTTACTTGTATCGAAAGTCAACGACGCCATAAGGATGGTGAGTAAGTAACGTTCTGTGCGATACAAGAGTTTGTGGAAGTAAGAAGAATTTCTACTTGAGGGGGAGTGTCGAGAATGTAGCAAGTGTGAGTAGTATGGGTAATAGTCTCACATTTATTGGAAATATGGAGACTTGAACATTTATAAGTGAGAAAATCCACTCACTTATCACCTTAAGATTTTGGGTGAATATGTGATGTGTCCCTCACAAAAGTGTTGCTCTAGAAAAGAAGTCCCACAATATTCAATGCTCCATAGTAAAAAAACTTCCCCAACAAATACCTGAGTAGCATACGAGGAGATTACATGACAAGTATGTGATCTAGTCTGACCCACTCCCTCTTGTGGAGGACGTGGTAAACCACGACTCAAGCGAGTAGAATAAGATTGTCAAAAATAGATGAAGTATCTGATGTAATGAATCATACTTGGGAGATATGTAGCCGATTTTGTAGCCGTCAGAACCAGTCTCTCTATTGACCCCTCAATCAGAATTTTGTATAGATACTTAGTTAGGTAGTTGAGTAAACCATTCACTTTTTTTACAGATTAGAAAGTTGAGCCCTCTTGCGCACGTTATCGCAAGTAGTAACATCTATTGTACTTAACGCAAGTAGAATTGGTGTCCACTGTGTGGCATGATAAAACTATCCCGGATCACACTCTTATCTAAAAAAATCGTCGACTTGATCATCGTTCCACAATAACGAGATCCACCATCAACAACAGGAATTTCGATCAAGAAGCCATATCAGGGATGCATGCCACTATGGAAGAGTCATGTTGCCACAACAAACACTATAAGACATAGTTTTATATCTTTAGTAGCAACAAAAACACGAGGTCGATCAATCGTAGAGAATTGAGATTCTAGATCCCAAACCCTTCTACGAGAAAATCTGAAATGCGCAAATACTAGAGAATTTCAAGTCGTTGCCGCCGCTAGCAACCTTCGACGGAATAGTGACCCACAAAAGCATATTATTCTCATCAACACTCAGATGAAAATAATAGTGTCATTGACTTCCTATAGTGTAAATTCTTTTTCAGAACAATTAAGGAGGCGACACTGAGATGGTATATGAACCTAGCTAGGTTCTCCATTACTAGCTCCAAGACTTCTATAGGAAGTTGACTTATCGGTTCTCCACAAGAAAGCATATGAGGGTCTGAACGACTAGTTTGTTTAGTATTCGTTAGGGACATTTCGAATCCCCAAGAGATTACCTATCCAGGTTCAATGAGGAGACCCTTAAAGTGTTCCACCTCAACTAAGAAATGTTTGTGAGAGCTTTTCAAAACGGACTCAAAGATGAGCACTTCAACAAGTCTCTTATCCAAAAGGCCACAGATTCCATGGAATAGATTATAGTGCATGCTTAATGCTATATAAAGGGCGAGGAAAGTAACTCCAAGAAGAAGGCCAGGGATGCAAAGGAACCTGACGTTGGGGGATTTGAGTGTTAGGTGGAATATCGACACAAAATGGTCTAGAAAGGGGTTATATAAACCTTTCCCCAATGAAATTTGTTTTCAAATTCATAGTTAAAAAACACGGGAGCGAAATTTTAAATAGCGTATTTTAAAAAGGATTACATGATCAAATTGATGTATATATGAATTCAATAATAACAAGATGATAATGCATTAACTAATCAACGATATGTTAATTAATCTAATTAGATCTAAATAAAGATATTTAAATAAAATTTGATTAGTAGATACACAAGTCTAGAATTATAGTTTTCCAAAATAATCATCAGAAAGAAATGTTTGGAAGACTAGATCTAACAAAGATCTAAGCTTAAACGTTAAATCTCTATGAGAAAAAAAAATACCTAATCACTTTAAAACTAGAAAGAAAATAAAACCTAAAAATATGAAAATTCTATATAGAAATTAAAAGAAAGAAGGAATAGAGAAAATATATACCAAGATTTCTATTGATTCGGTGCGCCGTCTTCACTTGCACCTAATCTAATATGTGATGATAAATCATAAGAAATCATTAAGTCTTTCACTAATATGAAATTTACCAGTGTCTTTTATGCAAAAGTTAATAACAGACAATATGAAACTTAAATAAAAGTGCTAAGCAACACATACCTGAATCTCGATTCTTATTCTACTATACAAATCTCATTAGGTTGAAAATCCTTCAATGTCTTCAATCTTGAATCAAACCACCTTCTCAAAATCAAAAAACTACAAAATTTGGTTGTAAATCTTGATTATATTTCAAAGGTTTTAAATAATTTTATCTCACCTTTAAGTAACAAATATTAGATTTTTTTTTTAATATTAATGATTATTATTATTACCTATTATTATTTATTTTATTTTATGATGATTTTGAATTGGTCCAAAAAATTTAATAAGTTTGATCTAAATTAGTGAAATTCAGTGCTCTATCTTTCTCTTTCTTATATAATGTCCCTACCTTTTTACAAGAGACAAACAAGAAAAATAAGTAGATAATAGAACGGAAAAACACCTTTTGTACTTCCTTTTATTCTGTTTTATTTTTCTCCTCGTTACATCTTCCAATTATCTTGGATATTACATTTTGTTCTTCTGTTACTTCATATTTATATCGAGAATAGTTTGTTGAATCTTGGAGGATTTGTGCGTATAAGGCATATCAATTCTTAAGGATAATGTTCTTACACGCCTCGAGTTTATTTAATTGTTGAATCTTGAGGGATTTACGCGTATGAGACTGATGAATCTTTAAAGACAATATTCTTACACACCTCAGATTTATTTAACTATTTATTATTTTGTAGGCTTAATGATTACTATTACGAGAAGAGAGAACCAGGTTATGCGGATGCCAAATTTTATAACAATCTTAAGGATCTGTGCTTTGTCTTAGTCAAGGTCGGCCCAATCAATTCAAGGTCATGTTATAATTTAAAAAATAGATCTAAAAATATTAATTTATATCAATTTTTTTAAAAAATCAATAAAAATGCAAAGATTTTAAAAATAAATTATGATTTTACACCTCATTTTAAAAAATATATGTAAAAGATTTTGAAAATAAATTATGATTCTACATCTGTTTTTAAAAACATAGGTGTAAAATGTATTTTTTAAAAATTAAAAAAAGAAAAGTGGATCTTCTAAAACTTGGGATCCATACAGACTGGAGTCGGCCCTTTAAACCTTCCATTTTTATATTTTCAAATTCATGTTATATTAGTATGATTCTAAAGGTTTTAGTGTTATTTATTTATCACTAATATATAGTATGTGAAAATAATGTTATTCATGTTCATCTATAATGCATTTTTGGCTTGGATGATATTTGAAAACCAAATCTCTTGTTTAAGTTGTTGTTTGACATTTTGCACTATTTAGAATTACGCTTCTATTTATTTTCTTTCATATATTGCCTTATAATAAACGATAGGAATACTAAAATTCAGTTTAATTAAGTTTTATTCTTAGGGAAAAATGAATTCCTTTAATTTAGAGTAAGTGTGTTTGTTTCTTCTTCTCTAGATTATGCACATTGAAATGAATTTCATATGATGGTCCCTAAATATGATTTAACTGTTTGTTTTATTTTTGAATGTTCTATTATACCAAGTTTTTGTTATTAAAAAAAACGATATGGAGGTATTGTTATGAGTTGATCAAAAGAAAAAGTGGTATTATTATGAATTACGTTGGTTTTTTATTTTATTTGGATGGTCTCTATAACCTAAAGTCAACATCATTATTCTTTAAATAGTTATTATATATCATAATTATATAGTATTAATTATTATATTAATATTATATTGTTAAAGAAAAACGTTTTTGTTATGCAATATAAAAGTTAGAAACCGATAGCATGGATGTTTTACTATCATTTCATACATTAATACAAATTGAACATGATGGTAGAGTAATTGTTATTTTTACTACTTAATTGAACCTTAAATGTTATTAGCAATATTTTCTCAGTTCAATAATTACAAAAGATTCAAGGGTAGAAATGTATTGTTTGAAATGTTAATGACCCTCAAAGACTTGAATAAATTATCTGAGATTATTAAGACATGTCAATCAATGATAAGTATAACATACACTGTTTAAATTCATCTGAAGTCTTATGAAGGAAAGTCTGATAATGTTCAGACGTGCAGAAGGAATTGTATCCCATTTGTTTATAATTGATTGTATTTTAGTTTATGATGTTCTTGTTGTTGATTACTAACATTTTTTGTGTGGAGCAAGTGAAAGCTAGATCGTCTAAATTGGTATGGTCGTTCCAACCCTGTTTTATTTCTTGTTATAGTATACATCGCTGTAGTTATTTCTTTACTTAAATGTGTTGTCTGTTTGAAATGTGTATGTGTATGTGATATGTTTGTGCATATCATATTTCATTCATTCAATCATTACATTCATCAATTTAATTTTATTTCGTCCCTTCATAGGATTTACACGTGCATCATTCATCCATTCATGCATCAACATTTAATTCCTAGCATTAAAATCATTTTGGAATTTGCATAAAAAATATTTTGCATTTAAAATCATCATTCAAAATCTTGCATTTCATTAAAACACGTACTCATGCATTCATTTTTTAAAAAACTTTTCAAAAATTTAACTCATGATCTCAATCACCATTATAACTTGATTCGAATCACAAGTCTGAAAGTTGGTGAATTTTGGGTTTGCTCAGTTTGATTCGAGTCAGGACATGCACTTGATTCAAATCAAAGTGTTTTTTCACAAAAAAAATATAAACGCGTGATTTGAATCACAATTGCAACTTGATTCAAATCACAAACCCAAAAGTTGATTTGAACCATTTTTCAACTTCCACTCACTTCTATCTATTTCAATTTTTTTAAACCTTCTCACTCTCTCAAAACCCATTTTTGAAACTTCCTCATCATCAACCTTCATCTCATATCATTTTCAACATTATCATCATCACATAATCATCAAACCCATTTTCTCCAAACCTTATCACAATCTCCTCAAGCCTCCAACAAAAGAGCTTATTTGAGAAGCAAAAAGAAAATAGGGTTGTATCATCGTCATTTGACATTCCTCCAATCCCTAAAAAACCAGAAGCAAGATGCAAGCAAGCAAAGACTCATCTGACGCAAGAATGTACAAAAAGGCAAGTAAGTAATCTGCTCAAAATCAAAATCTCTCTTCTATGTGCCACAAAGTAAAACATTTGTTTCCTGAGGAAAATTTGAAGTTGTACTTTGAGAAGTTTTTGAACAAACCAATAGAACCTGACTATTATGTTAATAAAAGTGCTAAAGTTAATTTGAGGGTGAAATTCCTTCAACCTTTTGCTGAGCATGATTTACTGAGGTTTATAGGATTGAACAAATAGTTCAACCTTCATCATGCCATTGCCTTCTAATGCAACCTTGAGCTGACTACTGCATGACTTGAAAGTAAGTTTAAAGATCATGTAGTAAAGCTTAGTTACCTTGAATTTACTATAAATTTTGGTTTGAAATCAGAGGGAATGGGCGTCGCTGTTGCGAGATCACTTGATTATGATATGTTTTCCTTTGTACAGTCCATTTCTATGTATGGATTTGATCATATTGGCATGGTGAATTTGCACATTAGCCAAGTTAAGTTTGATATGCAGATTCTACACTGGATTATTGTCAAAGTTTTCTATAGGAAGCCAAAGAATTGGGCTAGGGCTGATGATTTTGACCTTTATTTAATGTGGGAACTTCTTTCTGGAAAAGGATTTGATTGGGTAGAGTTCATTTTGAAAGAATGTTTCATTGCAAGGAGAACCCAAGCAGGTCCTTGTTTTTCACATCCTTCGTTCAACTGATTCTGGACCTTAATGGCATTGTATTTAAGGAAGATGAACTGCTGGAATATCCAAAGATTATGGAAGAGCTTGTGATTTCTATGATGAGTTCTTACCATGATAAGGATGACGTCTATTACTGCTTGGAAAAATCAGACAGGAAAGTATATGATGATCAAATTGTAGAGCCATAAAAGAGTTCTACTCATGAGGCTGGTTCATCTGGTAATGGTGTTTTGTCTGCAAATGCTAGAGCTTACTTTAATGAGTTGTTTGGGAAAATCGTGACAGATAATTAGGTTCGTAAGGCCAAATCATGGATGACATTGAGGTTGTTGCTAAGAAAGCTGAAGAAGGCAGGTAGAAGATGAAGGAAAAGATCAAAGCTGAGAAGAAATCAAGTGAAGTTGGAGTCATGGCTGAAGTGGAAACTTTGAAAGGTGTTGTTGAACATCTTCATAGTTCCACTTTTGTTTTTGCAATTGTTCCTTCATATGTTGCTCCAGATCCTATAGATGTTTCTTCCAATCCTACTGTTGATGCTCCTTCTACTGATCTTCCAGCAAACTTATCATGGCTTATTTTTTCCTTTCATGCATTGCATATCATGACATTTGCACTTTATATAATTATTGTCATTTTGGATTGACTGATACTATTTTGTGACATTGACATTATGTTTTGGCTATGTACGTAGTGACAAGTTTTAGTCACGTATTTTGGGTATCTCTGTATTACTTCTCTATGTTATCTTTATCTTGATCATTTTCTTAAACCGCGTTGTTTGTGGTAGTTTATATCATATACAATTTCTATGATGTAAGTTTGGTTCACTAGCATGACATTTCTATTTTTGGATATTTATGTTATTATGGATTAAGTTGTTTTCATTTTTTTCTTCTTCTCTTTCTCTTTTCTCTTTTTGATATTTGTCAAAGGGGAGAAGTTATCGTGATATTATTGATATCCACACGCAATAAGTGTTTAATGTAGAGGAAGCTTTAGAGCTCAAGCGATGCGTTATACGCTCATCTATAGTGCGCTAAGGAAATTCATTGAATTTACTTTATCTTCAAATTCCAAATAAACGCTCAAATCAATTAATCAACGATAATATCTAAAAAATTTCCAAACATAAAAGGGGGAGATTGAAATTGCAGTCACATTATTATGTGATATCGTTTTACTTATTTTGATGTTTTTGTCAATTTGAGTGTATATGATAGTGTTTATTCACTTATTTGTAATTTGCTTGTTATTCAAGTATTTGCGTGTTTGTAATTCATTAACAATTTGAGTTGTATCGTGTTCGCCTCAACTATTTAGCATTGTACCATTAAGATCCTTCATTATTCAATAAGTTAGAGTTTTGATCCATGATAATGTTTGTTTTTTAGCCTAGCAAGTTAATTTTTGTCGTTTCATCAAGTGTTGCTTGAATTAGAAGTTAGAACACTTAAAATCAAGGTGCAAAATACTTTGATTCAAATCATGTGTAATATGTGACTCGAATCAAGCTCATTGTGAAAATTGGATTTGTCTTGTGGGTGATTTGAGTCGAAGAATGGTTTAAACAACTTGACTCAAATCATAGCTTTCCTTAAAAGCTAAGTTTGGGCTCTGCTTAATTTGACTTGAATCATGAGTTAAACTTGACTCGAATCCCAACATATTGGGACTCAAATCATGACTTCTTCTTAACTTGAATCATAACATAAAAAATTCAATTTTCCACCTTATATTTAAATGGTTGTTTCTGTGATCCAATAAAAAATGCACGAAACAATGTGTGTGAAACCCATTGAGACAAAAATGTTAATTTGTCTTCTCCTCTCTAGTGTGTATATTCCTATCACTTTTGATTCTTTCTCTTGTTTAAAGAACAACTTCTTGAATGGTAATCCATGTCAGGTTCATTTCTTTTTACTACACACTGTTCTTGTGTAATTTTCTGTTATTTGAGGAAAACCAGAAAAAGAGAGTTGATCAACCTTGTAGTGATTCATGGTTGATAAAGCTCATGAGAACTATCAAGATCCAAAACCCATTTATCCAAAAGTTAGAGAGAACCTTTGTGTGTGTGTGTGTGTGTGTGTGTGTTATTATTTCATCTATATCTAATTCCTTGACCAACACCTTGTGTATTAGATTATTTGTGAGATTCCTTTGACATTGTTCATCGTTTTCAACCCCAGTCCTTTTCCATTATTGTGGACCTTCATCTCTAAAGATTGAGTGTTTAAGGGAGACTAGTGGTACATTAAGGTATCTAATGTTTTTTTTAGAATAGGTGCATGAATCATTTCTTGAATTCAGTTTAGTTCTTATTGGTATCCATCAAGAAGAGAGTTTCAATATACTCCATGGAAGACTTTGGTGAGGTCGAGTACAAACTGTTCGTAAGTCGGAGTTAGAAGTTGTCTAACTTTGCTGAAGTTGTGCAAAGACTATTCATAAACAAAGTTGGGAGTAGGCCAATCAAATCTTAGCTAATGGAAATCGCTCAGAAAAGAAAATTGGTGGGATCAAAGTGGATCGCCACATACAAAGACTTGGAGCAGGTTATTGTTGATAACAAGCTTATTAGATCAAGATCTTTGGGGATCTTGTTTTTGTTAGCAGTTTAAGTGTCTGCATCAACAGAGAGAATTATCGTGTGATATCTCGTTGTTATCAAAATTATTGTATCAAACTTATCAAAATAGTGGAAGATCATAACTATTTTTCTAGGTTCTTTAACATCATTGAAGAGTGGAATTGGAAAAGCGAGGACGAACGTCGATCCACTATATATCTATGTGTATCTTTTCTCTCTTCCCTTACCTCCTTTAATTTTATTGCATTCATTACTATGGTTATTGTATTAGTGCAAAACTGCATCATTTGTATGTCATTTAGATTAGACTTATGAAGATTTAATTTGTAAACTTAGGTCTGCGGTGCAAAAATCTCATTGGATCATCATAAGTCCAATTATGCCTTGAATGAGCGTCTACGTAAAGTGTTTTTAAATTGCTTTGTTTAAAGCGACTTTGGTTATCTTGTAATTGAGTTGCATCAGAAAGTATCAAGTCCATTGTGATATCTTGTAATACATTACCCATAGACCTCTTTATCCATATTCTCACCCAACATAATTATTTTAAACAAAAATTGTTTTTTTTTTAAATTTATATTATATACATTACTTTCAAAGTATTATATTCTACTTTACCTTTATGTTAGTGAAAAACAAATTAGTTTGATAAAAAAATTGGATTTTTTAACCATGTATTAACCGATCTTACGTGGTGGAATAAGACTTAGATTCCGTTTGACCCGACTTTTTTACGCTCTAAAAGTAGCTTTTAGAATAAAATTATAAGTAATAATTGTAAAAATAAATTTAAATTTGTTTGGTAGTTTTTGTTTTTATTTCTTTTTAATGCCACTTTTAAATTAAAAGTTGTATGAGAAAGTGTTTCTATAAAAGTTTGATAAAATAATTATGAATTAACATAAAACTTACAAATTATTTTAAATATTAAAAAAGTGCCTTAAAAATTTTGTTTATTCAAAAACTTTTATTTGTTATACCATGAGTACGAGTTGATAATTATTGTATACATTTTTTTTATAAATATTTTACAAAGAAAAATAATTTAAAGAGACTTAAATAATGTCATAAATAAATAATATCAAAAGAGTTAATAATAAATCATGAAAAAAAACTCATACATTTCTACTTTCCATCAACGCAAGACCTATTTGATTTCTAACTCTATTCATGTAATCTCCATCTTGTATCCTTTTTGAGTTATATAAGCCCACATCTTCATTTATATTTATTTCTTATTCCTGACCAGTCATATATTCAGAGATATTATCGTATTTATTAAATTTCTCATCTTCAACACCACATATTCGAATAAAGTTATGGAGTGCTATTGTTGCAATTATGATCTTCTGTTGTTTGATTAACGAAAATGGTCTCATATCACATAATATATGCCAACGTTTCTTTCAAACTCCAATTGTACTTTCAATGATATTTCTCAATGAAGAATGTGCATGGTTGAATACTTCATGCATACCCTCTACTTGAATTCCATCTCTAAAATCAGGAATATGATATCTTTCACCTTTGAAGGGTGATAGATACCCTTTCATGTTTGGATATCCATCATCAACTAGATAATACTTTTTTAATAATTATAAAAATTTCATTATTAGTTTCTATTAAAAATTAATTGTGCGTCCGTGTTGAAATTTATTGTATGACGAATTTATACATATCTTCAAGAGGATGAAGAAACACATTTTTTATTTCTTCAATCACACATGAAAGAATACGAGTGTCATGTGCAGTACTAGACCAACCCACAACAACAAACGTGAATATGCGAGTCTAAATTGCACACTAACATTATATTTTGTGCTTAAAATCCATTTCTATCGATATAACGAACTTGATCTTTAGTGAAAACAATGAGAGGGATATGTGTTGCATCGATTACACCAATACATCCTTTAAAATGAGACTAATATCTATGATCATTTTTTGTTTTGGATGGGTGATTCCACTTTGCTTTTTTAAAATTTTTAAATATAAGGATTTCTTTGGTAGACATAGATGCGATCTATTAGAAAAATATAAATACTTAAAGAAAATATGATTTAAATTTTTTTCTTGAAAGACTCGTACAATTAGTTTCATTTTAATCGAGATTAAATTTGAATTATTTCAAATTTGCAGTCAAAAAACAATATTTGACCTATATCTCAACTATTATTTTGACTATTCTTCCATCAAATTTTTACCTAAAAATAAATAAATTATGTTTAGATTTCAATTAGATCTTCTCCACCTACTTTGATAACAATCACATCTAATTCAAGTTAATACTATGTAACTAATTTGATTCCATTAAATCAAGTTAAATTATTTATTGATTTTAATAAATTTTATAGAATCACTGCAAGTGTCACAAATATGTGTCACAAATATAATGATACAAGATGATGACGACATATATAATTTGTTTCATGGCATGATACAACATGATTGATGAAGACAACATTATAAACTTGACATTACAATATAATAATCTAAAATGTATAACATGGAATGGAATGAGTGAAGAAATATTGATATTGATGGTGATACAAACAAAATATTAAAATATATTGGTGTACAAGATAAAGAAGATGAAGATGGAAGAAGAGAGAGAAGAAAGAAAATTGAAATAACAAACTTTCATTACTCTTCAAACAATTACAATAAATGGTTACACACTACTACTATATTGACAACTACATTTGTTTATATACACAAACAATCATGCCACATATGCAAAAATGTTAACCTACACTAGCTAAGTTATGCTTAACAAAAAACCAATACTACTATTGAATATGAATTACTTTTAACACCATCCCTTAATTCATATTCAACTAATCAAAACTAACAACACCAATTTCATCCCTCAAATGGAGAAATTGATCAGTCTTGTTTGCTTTTGTAAGAACATTTGTCATCTGCTTCTGGGTGCTACAATGCATAACTTCTAGCACTCCATTTTGAACCTGACTTCTCATAAAGTGATACTTAGTCTCATTACGCTTGCTTCCTCCATGCAACACTGGGTTCTTTGCAAGATTAATTGTAGACTTGTTATTAATCATTAACTTCAGAGGCTTGTTTACCTTAATCTTCAGATCCTACAGTAAATTCAGAAGTCAAACAGCTTGACATGCAACCATAACACCTGCAATGTATTCAACTTCACGGTTGACAAAGCAACAACTGGTTGCTTCTTAGAACACCAAGAAATAGGACCTCCCAGATACTTAAACAAATATCCAGAAGTACTTTTATTGTCAACTTTGTTTCCACACCAATTAGAGCCTGAGTAACACATCAACTCTGAATGGAACAAAATTCCATACTTCAAAGACCCTTTAATATACCTCAAAATCCTAAAAATAGCTTGGCAATGAGACCATTTCGGTTTACTCATGAACCTACTAACCATTCCTACTGCATAGAAAACAACAAGTCTGGTATTACAAAACTACCTCAAATAGCCAACCAACTACTTGAAAGTTGTAGCATCTACATCATCACCTTCAAGGTCAGAATCTAATTTGTGATTTGTTCCTGAAGGTGTGACAACAACCTTACAATTCAGCAACTCAAATCTCTTCAAAAGCTCATGTTCTTCTTTCATGGCCTTCAACGAGACTTTCTTCTTGAGAGTTTCTTCTGTATTAACTGGTTCAGAGTCTACAAATATGGAACACTAAATGACTTCCCTCTCAGAGTCTACTTCAGTATCTTATAACATGTAAAACTCTGCAAATCTCCTTGATATTTGTCTGATTCTTTATGGCCTCTAAACTTATTCAGAATCTTCTTCAGATGCTGGAACAATATCATATGGTTGACCACCTCTAGAAGTTAGTGTTGGTGTAAGCCCTAGAGGCCAATACATTTTGGTACTTGTATCGAATAATAAAAGGCATTCTCTTTATTATGGTTGATTAATAAAGTCCCTGGAATAGATAGTCCGTTTAATGTATTAAGTGTGACTTAATCATGAGAACACATTAAACATAAGGACACTATTCCTAAAGTATCCGTAGTCGAGCTTTATTGTGAAGTGGGATAACATTAAAGCATTAAGACTATTATGTTTGTAGACTGATGATCACATCTCATGGATCATGGATAAAGAGTTATCAAGTCTTAAACATAGGTATGAATATTAGGAGTAATATTTATACCGGATTGACCCGCTATGAGAATACTATATAGAAAGTTATGCAAGGTGTCATAAGTTATTCTCATGGTGATAATAGTGTATTCCACTCTTCGACCTGAAACCACTATGGATCCTAGATGTAGAGTCGAGTGCTTTATTGCTGATCCAACGTTGTCCGTAACTGGATAACCATAAAGACAGTTGATGGGTACTCCACAAAGCATGCTGAGGGACATGAGTGACCTAGATGGAATTTGCCCATCCTGCATAACAGGATAAATGTCTATGGGCCCAATATTGAACTGGACAAGGATGACACGGTCTATGCCTTGTGTTCAATATAGACATAAGGGCAAAAGGGTAATTATACACATAAGTATTATCACAGAAGGAATTGTCAGATCACATGACATTTTCGTGTCTTGGGTAGTAGTGATGTGTTGCTAGATACCACTCACTGTTTATTATGTTAAATGTGTGATTTAATATAATTGCCAACGTCACGAAAACCTACAGGGTCACACACAAAGGACGGATTGATGAGAGATAGAGTAACTAAGGAATATCGTAAGGTACGGTACCCTTAAGTGAATTATAGAACATCGTAAGGTACGGTGTACTTGAGTAGAATACGAAATATGGTAAGGTACCATGAGCTTAAGTGATTTTGGGCATATTATAAGATATGGGACAAAATACACTTAAGTGGGCTTTTTAGCTTGAAGCCCACACAAGTGGTTCTATAAATAGAACCCTTGTGCAGAAGCAAAAATTTGCGGTTGCATTATTTTCGTTTTCTCTCACTCTCTCTCTCTCTCACTCAAAGCCTTCATTCATACCAGCTAGCACTGAGATTGAAGGAATCCGTTCGTGTGGACTGAGTAGAGACGTTGTCATCGTTCAACGTTCGTGATCGTTTCGTGGATCTGCATCAAAGGTTTTGATCGTTACAAGAGATCTGCACCAAAGGTTTCAATCGTCACAAGAGGTAAATATTCTATCACTGATCATGACCATTCGTAAGGATCTCTAAAGGAGAAATTTTAATTTCCGCTGCGCTTTGGGTCGCAAATTCTCCTTCAGTTAGACCACCTTCAGAAGCTCCATATTCATAAGTCTGACCTCCTCTAGAGTCTTGACCACCAGAGTCTGGATTATCATCATAATTTGGATCATAATCAGATTCACCTTCAGAGTCAGACTCACCTTCAGAGTCTCCTTCAGAATCAAATTCACCTTCAGTCACTTTCAGAATCAGACTCGCCTTCAAAGTCATTATCAGACTCTGACTTATCTCTTGACTCAGAATCACCATTAGACTCTGACTCATCTTCAGAGGCAGAATCCCTTTCAGAAGCAAATTCTCTTTTATAGTCACCTTCTGATTCTGACTTATCTTCATAACCTTTGGATTCTGAAGTATCTTCAGAAGTTAATGTTGGAGAATAGCCATCCAAGGCGCAGCGGAATTTAAAAATTTCTCCATTTAGTGATCCTTACGAATAGGCATGATCGGTGATAGAATCGTTACCTCTTGTGGCGATTCAAACCTTTGGTGCAAATCTCTGATAATGATCAAAACCTTTGATACAGATCCACGGGGCGATCACGAACGTTGAACGATGACAACGTCTCTACTCAGTCCACACGAACGGATTCCTTCAATCGCAGTGCTAGCTGTTATGAATGAAGGCTTTGAGTGAGAGAAAGAGGGAAACAAAATTCCAAGTCTCTACTTGAATTTCTGTCTGAGTGGATTGGAGTGACAATGCTTCTACCCAAGGGGTTCTATTTATAGAACCACTTGTGTGGGCTTTAAGCTAAAAAAGCCCACTTAAGTGTATTTTGGCCCATATCTTATAATGTGCCCAAAATCACTTAAGTATTTGGTACCTTACCATATTTCGTCTCCCACTTAAGTGCACCGTACCTTACGGTGTTCCTTAGTTATTCTATCTCTCATCAATCCGTCCTTTGTGTGTGACCCTATAGGTTTTCGCGGCGTTGGCAATTATATTAAATTACGCATTTAACATAATAAACAGTGAGCGGTATCTAGTAACACATCACTGCTACCCAAGTCACGAAAATGTCATGTGATCTGACAAAACCTCTTGTGATAATAATTATGTGTATAATTACCCCTTTGCCCTTATGTCTATATTGAACACAAGGTATAGACCGTGTCACCCTTGTCCAGTTCAATATTGGGCCCATAGACATTTATCCTGTTACGCAGGATTGGCAAATTCCATCTAGGACACTCATGTCCCTCAGCATGCTTCGTGGAGTACCCATCAATTGTCCTTATGGTTATCCAGTTACGGACAACGTTGGATCAGCAACAAAGCACTCGACTCTACATCTAGGATCCATAGTGGTTTCAGGTCGAAGAGTGGTATACACTATTATCACCATGAGAATAACTTATGACACTTTGCATAACTTTCTATGTAGTATTCTCATAGCGGGTCAATCCGGTATAAATATTACTCCTAATATTCATACCTATGTTTAAGACTTGATAACTCTTTATCCATGATCCATGAGATGTGATCATCAGTCTACAAACATAATAGTCATAATGCTTTAATGTTATCCCACTTCACATTAAAGCTCGACTACAGATACTTTAAGAACAATGCCCTTATGTTTAATGTGTTCTCATGATTAAGTCACACTTAATACATTAAACGGACTATCTATTCTAGAGACTTTATTAATCAACCATAATAAAGAAAATGCCTTTTATTATTAATAAATAATTCGATACAAGTACCAAAAGTATTGGCCTCTAGGGCTTACACCAACAATCTCCCACTAGCACTAGAGCCAATCAGACATACCCCGTATGCCCATTGATCTAGTATGGCCATCATGCTTCTGCTGCGCAAGAGGCTTTGTCAGTAGGTCAACTATATTGTCAAGTGTAGGTACTTTACATATTTTCGCACAACGCCTAAGTATGTGTTTGGATCGTTGGTGAGATCTAGGCTCCTTAGCTTGTGCGATAACACCATTGTTATCATAATAGATACCAATGGGATCCACAATGCTAGGGACTATGCCAAGTTTATTGATCCAAATAGCTTCCTTTGCTGCACTTAAGGCAGCAATATACTCTGCCTCAGTTGTAGAATCAGCAACTGCATCTTGCGTTGAACTTTTCAGGCTCACAGTGCCACCATTTAAGCAAAACACATAACCAAATTGGAATCATTCATATTAAAGCGTCTCAGCACTTTGTCTATGTACTCTGACTTAGGCCAAGCATTTCATGATCTATCTCTATAGATTCTGATAGGCTGCTTCACCCAGGTCCTTCATAGAAAAGCATTTCCCCAACCAAGACTTTACTTGTTGCAGGGTAGGGATATCGATTCCAATGAGTAATATGTCATCTACATATAATACCAGGAATACGATCATGCTCCAACTAACCTTCTTGTAGACACAAGGCTCATCTTCGTTCTTGATGAATCCATACAGTTTTACTGTTTCATCAAGGCGAAGATTCCATGAGTAGGTCACAGGCTCATCTTGATCCATGAGTAATACAAATTGACTGAAACTATCTGGCAACGATTGCAAGATCAAATCAGTTGCAAGTTCCTTTTCGAGGGGAAAACCCAATCTCTCAAGGTTTTCCACATACCCAATCATCTTGAGTACATGGGGACCTACAGGGGCTCCCTCAGCTAACTTGCTTTGAAAAAGGGCTTTTGAAACTTCAAACCTCTCATGCCTTGCTTGCTCTTGATAGAGCAACTTCAGGTGTTCGATCATATCGAACGCTGACATGTTCTCATGTTGCTTTTGCAATTCTGAGTTCATGGTAGCTAGCATGAGACAAGCAGTTTCATTGGCATCATCAACATGCTTCTTATAAGCATCTCTTTCTGCCTTAGGTGCAGAACTAGGAGGTTCCTCTTCAGGAACAGGTGTCTCCAAGACATACAACTTTTTATAATGTTTGAGGACAATCCTCAGGTTTCGGTGCCAATCCAGAAAATTTGTCCCAGACAATTTTTCCTTATCAAGGATTGATCGCAGGATGTTGTTAGAGGTTTTTGCTGTCATGGTAATCTACATAAGGATTAATGAAAATATAAGTATCATTGACATATTCAATTAGGCCTTTAATTAAATATGCTCCCACTATTTTACTCAAAACAAATGACCCTCATCATCTGATTCGGAAAATCCCGTTGGAAGATTTTCTAGTGGGTCGAGATCCATATTTCACTTCGTTCTAAGTCCGCGTAGGCGGATTACACAAAACTAGGTTATTTAGGTAGGAACTCCTTCCAATTGTATCTCATACAACTCTCGAAAATTTCAGTTGGGTGAATAACTCCTTATTCCAATCCATCATATGGATTATTCTCAACTCTTGCTTCTAAACATATATATAAGAAAATTATAATCAAGTTTGACTCATCGTTTTAGCAGTTGGATATTACAATTATCCCATCGCACCTTAACTAATACAAAACATGCACCTCGCGTAGGCGAAACCTACATTATTCGATACCAGTCTTGATGAGTGCTAAAACTTGGAAAGCAAACATATATAATATTCTCATAATTTGTTTAGTTAAGTTTGACCCATTGTTTTAACAGTTGGATATTACAATTATCCCATCGCACCTTACTAATATATAGATCATGCACCTCGCGTAGGCGAAACCTACATTATCCATTACTAGTCTTGATGAGTGTTAAAACTTGGAAAGCATAAACTTAATATTTAATTTGAGGGAATTGCAATTTTTTTGATCTCACCGACTTGTTTATCATATAAACCGTCTCTCACATGCATCAACATACATTCACATGCATCAACATACATACATACATAATGAAACAGTTATGGCCCCTAGCGCAATTGTTCTCCCAAGCCAATGAGAGAACCTAAGCTAACCTACAACGATCTAAGCTTCTCCAAGCAAGATCTTCAAGGTTGTCCTCCTTTGGCACTGACTTCTTTGCTTTCTTCATATCATTACATTACATGAAAGAAACTCGTTTTACATACGAGGGAGTGAGATGAGAAAAGAAGTTACATTTGGGAGATTAAGAGAGAGGCACGACACGCAGGTCGTATTTTAAAAACCCAAAATAAAACAAAGGAAAACTAAGGCCATAACCGATCACCACAAGACAATAATAAACACTTTATTATTATTATTAATTCCTTTAATTAATTAAAATCAAATTAAATTTCGACGATCGATCACACTACGCAGAGTTAGCCGGGGGTCCGCTGCCCGGACAGCGGGAACGGGTGTTCCGCTGCCCGGTCAGCGGACGGTGGTTCCGCTGACCGTTCAGCGGACAGGGGTCAAGGGGGCAGCGCCCTTGCTCGAAAATTTTAATGAACAATTCATTTAAAATTGACGTCGTTTTTCGTATCAACACTTGATACTTCAAAGCACTTTTTCTAGCCGAACGGGTGAATTTTTCCTTGCGTTAACCTTTTAGAAAATTCTTTTCTGCCTTGCGTTAACCGGTTAACCATATGCGTTAACCGGTTAACACTATTTGAAAATGTCTTGGAAAACTGTTTTCCGCCTTGCGTTAACCGGTTAACCAAATGCATTAACCGGTTAACACTGTTTGAAAATCTCAAAAAAAAATTATTTCGCATTCCGTTAACCGGTTAACCATATGCGTTAACCGGTTAACACTGTTCCAAAAATGTTTAGAAGGCTGTGTTCAGTTTCTCGTTAACCGGTTAACACTATTCGGAAAAGTGTTTAGAACGCACAACTCTTGTGCAGTCAAACCCCAATCGCATAACTCTCTGACAACACAACCCTTGTGCCGTCACTAACCCTGATGCACCAATTTTAGACCGTCAAACACATCTCGATTGTTAATTCAGTATGATTGATCAACACGTCATTGCTTCACCATACTAATGTCGGATCAAGAAGCAAACGACCATTGATCGCTCAAAGGAAAACAATCATCGAGGGTTTGAATGAACGAAACGAGAACACTATATCATATATAATGTATTTTGCATCAGGATTACATATATCACATATATGTAACTTGATCGATCTCAATTTAACCTTTGATTCATTCTGTCTTTAATCATATTATTACAGAACAAAAATAGTTATCAGATTCATGGTTTCGTAACCAGACTCTGATACCACTGTTGGAGAATAGCCATCCAAGGCGCAGCGGAATTTAAAAATTTCTCCATTTAGTGATCCTTACGAATGGGCATGATCAGTGATAGAATCGTTACCTCTTGTGGCGATTCAAACCTTTGGTGCAGATCTCTGATAATGATCAAAACCTTTGATACAGATCCACGGGGCGATCACGAACGTTGAACGATGACAACGTCTCTACTCAGTCCACACGAACGAATTCCTTCAATCGCAGTGCTAGCTGTTATGAATGAAGGCTTTGAGTGAGAGAAAGAGGGAAATAAAATTCCAAGTCTCTACTTGAATTTCTGTCTGAGTGGATTGGAGTGACAATGCTTCTACCCAAGGGGTTCTATTTATAGAACCACTTGTGTGGGCTTCAAGCTAAAAAAGCCCACTTAAGTGTATTTTGGCCTATATCTTATAATGTGCCCAAAATCACTTAAGTATTTGGTACCTTACCATATTTCGTCTCCCACTTAAGTGCACCGTACCTTACGGTGTTCCTTAGTTATTCTATCTCTCATCAATCCGTCCTTTGTGTGTGACCCTATAGGTTTTTGCGGCGTTGGCAATTATATTAAATCACGCATTTAACATAATAAACAATGAGCGGTATCTAGCAACACATCACTGCTACCCAAGTCACGAAAATGTCATGTGATCTGACAAAACCTCCTGTGATAATAATTATGTGTATAATTACCCCTTTGCCCTTATGTCTATATTGAACACAAGGTATAGACCGTGTCACCCTTGTCCAGTTCAATATTGGGCCCATAGACACTTATCCTGTTACGCAGGATTGACAAATTCCATCTAGGACACTCATGTCCCTCAGCATGCTTCGTGGAGTACCCATCAACTGTCTTTATGGTTATCCAGTTACGGACAACGTTGGATCAGCAACAAAGCACTCGACTCTACATCTAGGATCCATAGTGGTTTCAGGTCGAAGAGTGGTATACACTATTATCACCATGAGAATAACTTATGACACTTTGCATAACTTTCTATATAGTATTCTCATAGCGGGTCAATCCGGTATAAATATTACTCCTAATATTCATACCTATGTTTAAGACTTGATAACTCTTTATCCATAATCCATGAGATGTGATCATCAGTCTACAAACATAATAGTCTTAATGCTTTAATGTTATCCCACTTCACATTAAAGCTCAACTACGGATACTTTAAGAACAATACCCTTATGTTTAATGTGTTCTCATGATTAAGTCACACTTAATACATTAAACGGACTATCTATTCTAGGGACTTTATTAATCAACCATAATAAAGAAAATGCCTTTTATTATTAATAAATAATTCGATACAAGTACCAAAAGTATTGGCCTCTAGGGCTTACACCAACAGTTAACTCACCAGAGTTAGATTGAGACTTGTTCCAATCCCACACTTATGATTCTTTCACAATGACATCTCTGCTAAATTCAACCTTGTTAGTGACTGGACAGTAGAGCTTATAACCACCTATAGTATGGTACCCTACAAGCAACATAACTCTACTTCTGTCATCCAACTTCCTTCTCTTAGCATCTAGAATATATTTGTAACAAATAGAACCAAACACCTTTAGATGGCTCACACTTTGCGTATCTCCAGTCCACATCCCTAAAGGAACAATTTACTTTATCTTTTTTGGTTGGACACCTGTTGAGCACATATGCTGCAGTGGCAACAGCTTCTCCCCACAAGGTGTGAGGCAACTTTTTCTCCTTCGACATGTTCCTTGTCATATCAAGCAAAGTTTGGTTTCTTCTTTTAGCAATACCATTGTGTTGAGGAGTGTATGGAGAAGACACCTCATGCTTAATTCCATTCTCCTCATATAACTTTATGAACTATGTAGAGTTCTACTCACCTCCACCATCAATTTTGTTAACTTTCATCTTCTGACCACTCTTATTCTCAACCTTGATTTTGAATTTCTTAAATTCAGCAAACACCTCGTGTTTGAACTTTATAAGGGATACCCACATCATCCTTGTGAACTCATCAACAAATGACATAAAGTATTTATTCCCTTAAAGTGAAGGTATTATAAATGGTCCACACATATCAGAATGCACCACACCCAGAGCATGCTTTGCTCTTGGAGGCATTTCAAATGCAGATGGCTGTCTTGGTTGCTTCCCTCTCATGCACACATTGCATGACTTCTTTGGCTTCTTAATTGTAGGAATTCCATGTACCAACTTCTTTGAATTCAGATGCCCTAAGCTTCTGAAGTTCATATGACCAAATCTTTTGTGTCACATCTCCCTTTCCTTCACAACACTTGTTGCACTAAGGCGTTCAGAGTCTGCAGTTTTAATATTCATTTTGAATGTTCTATTCATTCTCTGTTCTGACTTCATAATCAACTTCTGATTACAATCATACAACTTCAAAATATTTTCCTTCATGGTAACTGAAAATCCTTTCTCAATTAATTAACCTACACTAATCAGGTTGCTTTTCATGCCAGGAACATACCACACGCCCTAAATCAATGCAATTTTACCATTATTCAAAACTACTCTCACATTTCCCATTCCTTCAACATTCATATACTTATCATCAACACATCTGATCTTGGTCCTCTTACCAGAGTCAAACTCAACCAACCATTTCTTATTTTCAGTAAGGTGATTTGAATAACCAGTGTCCATGTACCACCAGTCTTCCACAAACGCACTATCAGACTCAAAAGCCATTAATAGGACAAATTCACCATCAAAATCTCCTTTGGCTATGTTTGCTTCTTCTGACTTTCTTTCCTTGTTTGACCAACAATCAACAACAAAGTGGCCAAACTTCTTACAACAGTAACATTGGACTTTCCTCTTGTCATACTTCTTCTTCCCCTTATGAGCACTCTTCTGCGTTTCAGAAATTGAGGTTTCTGACTTCTGAACACCATTAAATTTCTTTCCGGCTTTTGACCAAGACTGCTTATGATATTTCTTACCAGGAGATGCTTTCAGAGCCTGCTGCTCTATCTCAATTTTAGAGTTTCTCTCAGTCAGATGCAATTCTTGTTCCTTTAGACTGCTTTCTAGCTCTTCAATTCTCATGGTGTTAAGATCCTTAGAATGTTCAATTGCTACAACAATATAATAAAACTGAGGAGTAAGAGATCTAAGTACCTTCTCAATGATCTTTTCTTCAGAGAGAGTTTCTCCACACAACTTCATGTCATTTATGATCAGAACCACTCTAGAGATGTAGTCAGGTACCTTCTTATTATTTTTCATGTTGAGATTCTCACACTTCTTACGCAGAGACTGAAGTTTCACCCTCTTCACTGATGTATCACCGCTGTAGCACCATACCCGTGTATCCCATGCAGTCTTCGCCGTCGTCGAATCAACAATTTTCTCAAACATGTTCGCATCCACACATTGATGGATGTAGAACAACGCCTTCTGATTCTTCTTCCTCAGATCACACTGATCATTCCTATATGCATCCGTTGCATTTGCCAGAAGTGCAATCAGAATGTAACCGTTGTTGACGAGATCAAGAACATCTTGAGCGTCAAACAACACACGCATCTGAATCATCCACCGAGTCCAGTTCTTGCCATCGAGCACTGGAAGCTTACTACTCAAATTACCGTTTTCATTTATCTTCAACCTTGTGCAATTCACTCAGATCTCCCGCAGAATCAACAAATGTGATTTTCTTACGATTCCGATGAAAAATTCAACATGAATTCAAGAAACGAAATCAATCACACAACACCTCATCATTCACTCGTGTTTCCCTGTGGATCTGAACTAGACTCTGATACCAATTGTTGGTGCATAAGATGAAAAAGATGAAGATAAGAGAAGAGAGAGAATTGAAATAACAAACTTTCAGTACTCTTCATACAATTATCGTAAATGATTACACATTACTACTTTATTGACAACTGCACTTATTTATTTAAACAAATAATAATGGCAAATAAATTAAGATACTAACCTACACTAATAAGTTATGCTTAACAAAAAACAATTAATACACTCCTGAATATAAATTACTTCTAAAATAAATAAATATATATAAGCAAATATTGGTGGAACAAGATGAATGATACCTCACACTTGCAGAATGAAGTTTCGGCGCAAAGGAATAGAGTGGCGGGAGCATAATTGGGTAACATTGTTTGCTCACATGGTCTTTATATAAAGTATAAAATAAGAAAAATAATATTAAGAATATGAAAAAAAAATGTAGTTGGAAGTTTTGATACATGGACCAAAATATTAACCACCGTATAAGTTAATTTTAAATTGATATCAACACCTTTTTCTAAAAGCTCATTTCATTAATTATTTTTCATTTGAAAAAAAGCTTTTTTTTATTAAGAACTGAATTTTAATATTGTTTGCCATGTCTTCTCCTTAAAAATGTAGAGAAGTAGAAAAAAAGTGAGGCCAAGCAATCTCTTAGTTGTTGGTATATTTCAGTACCGTTCAATTCAAATAAAAAAACCTAAAGTAAAATCAAACTATAAACTATCATGTTTTCATTTTCTTAAATTAATATTGAATTTAATTACAATTTTGGTTTTTATTTTTTACTTTATTTTTTAATATTTCTATGAATAACGTAAAGTAAGAGAAGAAAACTATAATTAACTTTAAATATAAATTGATTTATTTTATAAATTTAGAATCAGGCAGTATACTAAGTCTAATTTAAAACAGATGATATAAAACTAATTAATAATGAATGATAAATGAAATTAAAAGCCAATAAATAGCAGTATGATGTCGATAGCAGAAATGTAAGCTGTTGGATTAATCGAGCGGTTAGAAATTGTGATGAAAAAAATACACCATCGCTATAAATTGCACCCACATTCTCTTTATAGTTATCCGCGCTTGTGAAAACCTAAACAAAACCGATTCAGATCTCTGTTATAGTTATCGGCGCTTGAAAACCTAAACTAAACCTATCAAACAAAACCGATTCAGATCTCTGAATCTTCGCCACATCAACCACCAACAAGACCAGATCTCGATCTACCAGAAGAACACTGCTTCAGATTCAATTTTTCATCATAATTGGATGCGTAAGTAGGTAATTGAAGAAGGTGAGTGGGTGAAACGAGTGATTGAATCTAGATCAATGGATCATGTAAAACGAGACACACACGAGGAGTCCTCTTTTTTGTCCCATTTTACATAATCCATTGATCAAGTTATTCTCCGAATTCATTCGTTATTTATTGTGTGTTATTCATTTGGTGTTTCTGCTATAACCTAACATGCTGTTTCTGTAGTATATATATATATATATTCTGTTTGTGATGTGTGCATGATTGTAGATTCAAAAGCGTAACTAAACAGTTATATTAAGACGAAGGCTTAATAGTATAATAAAATGTATCCCTATTGAGTTCCACATCGGTTATATTGCAAATTATCTCGCTCTCCTTCTAGCATAAGAACATCGATGAAATCGGGTTTCAAGGCACACTCTTGTACAAAATGTTTCATCTGAACGCATTGCAATTCTTTTGGATTGCATTCAGATTTTCTATTTTCATGTAGCATTTTTTTCTTTCCTATTTTTTTTAGTACAATGATACTAGATTGGATAGTATATGCCATATGATGATATGGATTTTCATTATCTCACGACGGTCGTCTGAGTTCACATTGATGTAATAATCCTATGATTCTGATGGTTACAGTAGAGATACATATACAACACATATTAGCTTATATATTTCTTCCCTAGCTAGCAGGTGTCACTATTCTATATCATAAAGCATTTTTTTTTGTCATTGAGGACGAATCATAGACTACATTCACCTGTATTTTTCCTTTCTCGTATCCAATTATGCCTCTGCCAAAATGACGATATGAGTCACTACACTAAACGTCTCATGTTTTAAAAGATTGTGACATTTGAATTTTCAATTCTTAGTTGTAGCTATGCTTACTATGAGCTAATTATAGTTTTGTTGGATAACGTGAAGTTTTATGAACAACTAAAATTGTGAATGTAATGAATTGTGATTTTAACTTTTATGCAATATGTGGTACTTGTGTGTTTGTGATATATGTTTAATCATAGGACTTAGAGTAAAATACGCACTTATTAAATTGTCGTAGTACTTAATAAATAAATAATACGTAATATGAATGAATAGTGAGTATACTGACATTGCGTATTTAATCATTTTAGATACAAAGGATTATGATCATACTGAGTATACTTACATTGGGTATTTAATCTTTTTATTCATATTACTGATTTATTAAGTACTACGAAAATTTAATAAGTTGGTATTTAATCACTGTTCCTTGCAAGTGTTTGTTGAGTGTAGATATGCATTAATGAATTTAATAGTCTAATTATGCTATTATATGTAGATATATTATGAAAATTGTAATCGATATAGTTTACAGGATTGAGTTTATCTAATGAAAAAATTACAAACTTAACATTGATTGAAATTGAAAATAATCTTCAAAAGAATCGTAGAAATTTATCGTACTATTTTGGATTGCCTAAACTAATAGGATATGTGCTTGAATAGTTGGGGTACAAGCTCATATACAAACAACGTGACTATGATTTAGCCGAGCAACATTCTGAAATTAATAATCTATACCAATGTCTAACATGTATTATAAATTTGACACATGCCTTTAATAATATCAATCTTTACTTAAATTTGTTGAGTTTTTGTCCAATATTTTGATTTATATTTATGTATTAAATAATAAAAAGATATTATACATTGATATAATAGTATTAAAATAACATTGTCATAAATATAGATAAATTTAGATGAGGAAAGAGATGTGTTTAGATCAATCATCAATGCTGTGGAGAATCAAAGAGTTGAGCTTTTTTTTATATGGGTATGGAGGGACCAGGAAGAAATATATGTGGCAGATTTTAGCGTCTTACATGTTCGCAAAAGCAGATTTGCTTGACAGTTGCTTCATGCGGAATAACATCGTTATTGCTTCCCGGAGGTCGAACAATACATTCAATGTTCAAAATTCCAATATCAACCTTGAAATCATCTACATGTGGCATATAACAAAAAAGTGACCGTGTTGAGCTTCTAACATTGGATAAAACACTCAAAGATATTATGACTGAATCAAAATTTTCAAATAAAATATTTGGAGGAAAGGTTGTTGTTTTCAGTAGTGATTTTCGGCAAATTCTTCCAGTTGTAGCCGGGGTTAGCTGTTCTGATATAATTCATGCCGCTCTTAATTCTTCATACATATAGGATCATTGCAAGGTTCTAAGGCTTACGAAGAACATGAGAGTTCAAAAATCCAGCACGAAATCAAGTGATTATGAATTGGAACAGTTTTGACATTTGATATTGAAAGTTAGAGATGGAAAATTGGTTGAACCTAATGATGGCTATGTAGACATTTCCATACCCTCATAATTCTTAGTCACTCATTTTAACGATCCCATCCAATCCGTAGTTCAACACACATATCCTAACTTTGAACAAAACTACCATAAGGAAGATTTCTTATAGTGTCGAGCAATTTTAGCAGGAACTATTATGTTTTAGGTTTGATACCAGGTTTTAATATCTTTACATGCTTCATACTTTTATAGATATGTACATATCGTTTATATGATATACAGTTGTATTAACCTTTGTTATTCTATAACATAGGAGAAGAAAATGAGTATCTCAGCTCAGATACAGTGGACAATTATGATATAGATGGAAATGAAGCTTTCGACGTTTTGACGACAAAGTTTCTTAACACACTTATAACCTCAAGTCTTCCTAATCATAGAATTAAATTGAAAATTGGCACATTGATAATGCTTATAAAAAATATTGATCAGTCAGAGGGACTTTGTAATGGAACAAGACTTATTGTTACAAGATTGGCGAGTCATGTGATAAAGACGAAGATTATATCTGGAAAGAATATCGGGGGTTTAATTTATATTCCAAGAATGGAAATTTCTCCCACACAGTCTTCATGGTTGTTTAAGCTAACTAGAAGACAGTTTCCAATTACTGTATCATATGCCATGACAATTAACAAAGCTCATGGTCAATCTTTGGACTATGTTTTATTATATTTGCCACATAGTGTTTTTAGCCATGGTCAACTGTATGTTGCAATATCCAAAGTAAAAATCAAAAAGGGTCTCAAAATACTAATCCACGACAGAGAAAATCAAGCATTGCAGTCCACGACCAATGTTGTTTTCAAAGAAGTGTTTGAAAACGTATAAAGTGTAAGTTACAAAATTCATTTTACCATGGATGTAAACTCTTCCACTCTTTATAACGATCATTATGGTTAGAGTCTTTTACTGTTTAATTTGTATATGTTAACGATTGACATCATTAATTTGGATGAACCCAATAAATTCTGTTTGTGTTGTCTGTTCTGATAGGTCATTCAAGTGGATTTATTTGATCATGAAATGAAGAAACTTCTGCAAATTACATTGGGCTCGTTCTAAACACATATTCAATAGGATGAATGGAATTGGAAATTAGCTACAGACTTTGATAATTTTATAATAATTAAGTATTTTTTATTTTTCATAGTTATTAATTGGTACTCTTTTAAAATCAGTGCAATTTTCTTATTGCACAAATCATGCGGTCAATTGTATTTTGGTTGATAACACCATATATTAATATTTTTATAATAATGATGACTATTTGCAATTAAATGGACTTAATTATCAATAACTTGATTTAAAAAAGAAGACATCACACAACAATCTTTCATTCACGATACTTATATTACATAATCGGGAAACACAAACATTAACTTAAAGTTATACTTAAAAAGACACAAACACAACCACAACACACAACACACAATTTTCCAAAAACTATTAACATAAACTTTTAGAGTCAAAATAACACAACCATAACACACCATATTTCAAAAAGTACTAACCTAAACTTTTATATTTATCCAAAACACAGACAAAGTGGTGTAAGCCATCATTCATTTCATCAGAAGTTCATCCTTCAAGATAGTTTGATAATCCTCACGTACAACATCTATGGATGATATCGGTAGTGAAAATGCAGAATATCGCCAACCTTAAATTTATTTGATGCAACATACTCATACCAACTAGAGGAAAGGTATTTCTCTATGTTTGGTTTGTTGGCCTTTAAAATGTCACAGTCCCAGAATCTCATGGGTTCTTCGTTCACCAGGATGTGTTCAGTCTGGTCCACATGGAGTCCCCTCCTAACAATGTCAGTTGAAAAATGCTACATACTTAAAAGGTTTTGTCAATTTATAATATTAAGGCCAATAAATCACAAAAAATGATTAGTATGTCAAGAGGAAATTCCATGAAAGATACACTGGGTTTAGAAATCACCATGCCATTTTTTCAATCCTTCGAGGCCTTTGTGATCCTTTTCTCCCATAACAAATCAGATGCTAATTCTGCGACATTCACGGTTTGTTGGGTTGGATTATCATGTACTATATTTACCTGTTGATCAATGTTTTCAACGTCGTTATGCTGATGTCCTTGCCCATCCAATGTATTATCTCCAGCCTTGTTTATTTCAGGAAACATATCAGCAATGTCACATGCATTTCGAGGTTGTGGTTGATTCACCTCCGTGTTAGTCCCACAACTTATTTCCATGATTTCCGCCATCCCCTTTGAAGATACACTGTAAATAGAGAAATATTTCCATTTCATTGAATCATAGTAGTAAATGTTATGCTAAATAGAAAAATAAAAAGAACTATGTTTAACATATGAGTTTTGATCTACAAAGCTTGATAGAGAAAGAAGTCATTGACAATCTGATTTTCAATGGGTCTCAGTTTGATACTTTGACTAACATAATCACTATATGTCAAGCATCACCTTTCTATATATGATGGTTAATTTGTTGTGTATTGTGTTAGATTTCATGTGCAGAAGTAATGACAAGGTAAATCATTGGAATACGTACCATGTCACTTTGCTTGAGAATATTGGGAAACAAATTCAGCAATTATGGTGAAGATTTATTTTGATACTTGCAATGTTGTACCAAATAGTAAATAGTTGCGATGTCATTCAATTGTAATATTTTCCAACACATCATTGTATCAAATAAACTCTCTCATTAATCACATTATTGCATCGGAATATGTTTTGTATTATACTCATAATATGCAAGAATACAATCTTATCTGTGACAAATTTATGCATTAATAAGTTAATGGCATATCCGATTTACCTCTACTATATAGATGTTCAATGCAAGCAATTATTTCATTTTTCATAACTTGGTGAAGCGTTTTATACTTCAATACATTTTCTTATACTGTAATATATTAAGCACATCAGTTTTTAATCAATTGGATGTCTTAAACAATTCAGTTTTATATCACTGATATAATTTAACAGTCTCAATTTTTTTTACAAAGGCTTATTAGAAAATATACACAAGAAAATTCAACCTTATTAGTGAATTTATACCAACAAAATGAACCTTTATACTCATCATTCCAAACTGTATAATATTTAATATTAACGCATCTGCATAATATTTCAAACTCTGCATTCTACATACTGCATAGTCCAGATGACTCAGACTTTACAAAATGCATTATGTTACCAAATTATCATACTACATATTATTTCAGTTTTTGCATGATGAATAAATCACACCTTTGAATTATGAATATATCACTGCATGTCTAACTGAAGTAACTGAATATATAAACTCAATAATATATAATACGATGCTAAAATTTCCATAACTGTACTACATTCATAAATACTGACTAATACTAATTGTCATACATAAAGTCATACTTTTAGCAAAAAAAACACCCAAATCATCTGCAAAATAAATTGAATTATATATCCATAAAAGATTCTATTCACTTGTCTTTTGTAAACATAAAAACATAATAGATCCCAACATGTCAAAGACTACTTCCTAAAAAAAACACCAAATCTATCAATCTCTCTCTTCAATGTAGCATATAGGTAAGGGGAAAAACTTCCCATTTTTAAAACTAACGCATCTCCACCGCGTACTTTTTTCCTTGCAACATATTCATATCATCCTTGCGCCATATACTTCTCATATATGTTAGACTTATTTTTACGTGTGAACGGCACATTTGAAGGTCTTACCAGCTTCAACATCAACTAATTTTATCTCCTTTTGATATCGTCGAAGGCATTTCTTAGCTATCATCCTAGGAAAGTACTGCAAAATATGATAATTCTACATAGAAAAATATTACCAAAATAGCAATTTTAACAAAGATAAATAATATATACAAAATATCTTCTTCTTCTTCTTCTTCTTCTTCTTCTTCTTCTTCTTCTTCTTCTTCTTCTTCTTCTTTCTTCTTCTTCTTCTTTCTTCTTCTTCTTCTTCTTCTTCTTCTTTCTTCTTCTTCTTCCCTTCTTCTTCCTTCTTCTTCTTCTTCTTCTTCTTCTTCTTCTTCTTCTTCTTCTTCTTCTTCTTCTTCTTCTTCTTCTTCTTCTTCTTCTTCTTCTTCTTCTTTTCTTCTTCTTCTTTTTCTTCTTCCTTCTTCTTCTTCTTCTTCTTCTTCTTCTCGTCTTTGTCCTTCTCTTCTTTCTTCTTCTTTTCTTCTTCTTCTTCTTCTTCTTCTCTTCTCTTCTTCTTCTTCTTCTTCCTTCTTCTTCTTCTTCTTTCTTTTTCTTTCTTCTTCTTCTTCTTCTTCTTCTTCTTCTTCTTCTTCTCTCTTCTTCTTCTTCTTCTTCTTCTTCTTCTTCTTTCTCTTCTTCTTCTTCTTCTTCTTGCTTCTTCTTCTTTTCTTCTTCTCTCTTCTTCTTCTTCTTTTCTTCTTCTTCTTCTTCTTCTTCTTTTCTTCTTCTTCTTCTCTTCTTCTTCTTCTTCTTCTTCTTCTTCTCTTCTTTTCGTCTTCTTCTTCTTCTTCTTCTTTCTTCTTCTTCTTCTTCTCTTCTTCTCTTCGTCTTCTTCTTTTCTTCTTCTTCTTCCTTTCTTTTTTTCTTTCTCTTTTCTTCTTCTTCTGCTTCTTCTTCGTCTTCTTCTTCTTCTTCTTCTTTTCTGCTCTTCTTCTTCTTCTTCTTCTTCTTCTTCTCTCTTTTCTTCTTCTTCTTCTTCTTCTGCTTCTTCTTCTTCTTCGTTCTCTTCTTCTTCTCTGTCTTTTCTTCTTCGTCTTTCTTCTTCTTCTCTTTCTTCTTCTTTCTTCTTCTGTCTTCTTTTCTTCTTTCTTGTCTTCTTCTCCTTCTTCTTCCTTAGTTCTTCTTCTGCTTCTCTTCTTCTGTTTCTCTTCTTCTTCTTCTTCTTCGTCTCTTCTTCTTCTTCTTTTCTTCTTCTTCTTCTTCTTCTTCTTCTTCTCGTCTTCTTCTTCTTCTTCTCTCTCTTCTTCTTCTTCTTCTTTCTCTTCTTCTTCTTCTTTTCTTCTTTTCTTCTTCTTCTTTTCTTCTTCTTTTTTCTTCTTCTTCTTCTTTTCTTCTTCTTCTTCTCTTCTTCTTCTTCTTTTTTCTTCTTCTTCTTCTTCTTTCTTCTTCTTCTTCTTCTTCTTCTTCTTCTTCTCTTCTTCTTCTTCTTCTTCTTCTTCCTTCTTCTTTTCTTCTCTTCTTCTTCTTCTTCTTCTTCTTCTTCTTCTCTCTTCTTCTTCTTCTTCTTCTCTTCTTCTTCTTCTGCTTCTTCTTCTTTTCTTCTTCTTCTTCTTCTTCTTCTTCTCTTCTTCTTCTTCTTCTTCTTTCTTCTCCCTTCTTCTTCTTCTTCTTCTTCTTTCTTCTTCTTCTTCTTCTTCTTGTCTCTCTTCTTCTTCTTCTTCTTTTTTTTCTTCTGCTTCTTTTTCTTCTTCTTCTTCTTTTCTCTTCTTCTTCTCTTCTCTTTTCTTCTTCTTCTTTCTTCTCTTCTTCTTCTTCTTCTCTTCTTCTTCTTCTTCTTTTCTTCCTTCTTCTCTTCTTCTTCTCTTCTTCTTCTTTCTTCTTCTTCTTCTTCTTCTCTTCTTCTTCTTCTTCTTCTTCTTCTTTTTCTTCTCTTCTTCTTCTTCTTTTTTCTTCTTCTTCTTTCTTCTTTTCTCTTCTTCTTCTTCTTCTTCTCTTCTTCTTCTTCTTCTTCTTCTTCTTCTTCTTCTTCTTCTTCTTCTTCTTCTTCTTCTTCTTCCTTCTTCTTCTTCCTTCTTCTTCTTCTCTTCTTTCTTCTTTCTTCTTCTTTTCTCGTCTTCTTCTTCTCTTCTCTTCTTCTTCTTCTTCTTCTTCTCTTCGTCTCTTCTTTTCTTCTTCTTCTTCTTCTTCTTCTTCTTCTTCTTCTTTCTTCTTCTTCTTCTTCTTCTTCTTCTTCTTCTCTTCTTCTTTTCTTCTTCTCTTCTTCTTCTTCTTCTTCTTCTTCTTCTTCTTCTTCTTCTTCTTCTTCTTCTCTCTTCTTTTCTTCTTCTTCTTCTTCTTCTTCTTCTTCTTCTTCTTTTCTTCTTCTTCTTCTTCTTCTTCTTCTTCTTTTCTTCTTCTCTTCTTCTTCTTCTTCTTCTCTCTTCTTCTTCTTCTTCTTTTCTTCTCTTCTTCTTCTTCTTCTTCTTTCTTCTTCTAGATCCGAGAGTGACAGAATGAGAGCTTAGTGAAGGTTGAGTACAAGCGGGAATTAAGCTCTAATGGTGAGCTTCAATTGCCTTTGAATAGTGCGTGTGGTGAGGGTGAGAGAGAGATTCAAAATGCTTGTAGGGAATTGAATGCAATGATTGCCAAGGATTAAAAATGATGAAGGAGATGGTGATTTATAGTGGTTAAGTTTGGATTAGAATAGGTTTGTATTCAGGTCTGGAATTAGTTAGGAGTTGGTTAAGATGAACTCGGTGAGTTCAATCTGTTAACTCACTGAGTTGGCAGTTAGTTAATGCAATTAGTTAGTTACTTAGTTAGGATGAGTGAACCTGATTTTTTTTTCTTCGACTGGTTACTGCAGGTTGGGACTTAAGTGGAATTGATCTTAACATGAGTGATGACCTGCTGAGCAGGTTCACCCTTTAATGCCAACTTGGTTAATTAATTAGCTTAGGAAATGTTATGTTGTTGGTTAATGTTAACTATTATGCATTGCTTGGTGTTGGGATGCAGGTGGATCAATGGCTTTGTGAATGGTCCGGACTTGGTTTTTTCACTGTAGGTTTTACTTGTAATGATGTGAGTAGGTCTTGGCTGTTGTACCAGGTGGAGCTGCTTGTTAATGGGAGATGTTTTTCTGTAACTGGTGTTGATGTCTTCCGGTAGGTCGCTATATGTTACTGTGTGTTTATGTCTTTATTGTATTGCAAATACTCGTTCTGCTCTTATCCTGAACTGCATGGGACTATGGGGACTTCTTTAAACAATGTGCTTTTCTGATGCAGGTTTTGAGGTTGGATTGTGGACCTCACATGGACCTATCCTGATTTCATTAGGTTTGTCATACAACCAAAGGTTTCAAGTAGGTATGGTACGGAATCATGACTTCACCCCATGTATTGCGTTGCGTTTATTATCCTGGTGAATTGAGTTGTGAACTCTGCATTTCCATGGACAAATACTGCTATGCTTGGATGATTGTAATGTTATGAACATGGATGCATGAATACCTTATGCAGGTTTGGTATGATGCATGTATATGACCTATTTATACCTTGGTTCAAAGCTTGATTAATATTTGTATGACATCAGGTTATGGCTTGTGGTAGGTGCTTGCATTGCTGACTGACTTGGCTTGGCTGCAACCTTGCATGATGCCATGATTTTCTTGGCCATAGCCATGTTTAGATAATGATAAGCCCATGTTTTGTTGCCTTGGTGATATACCAGAGTTGCAGCAGGCTTTTCAAATGGCCATTCCTTGGATTTCCATCAAGCTATTTCATGATGCATAAGCTGACTGGTTGAGCTTTGAACCATTTGTTTGTACTGCCTTTGATGACTTATTTTAGATAGTCATTGTTGAATTGGTTGTGAACTGGTTTTGTTCATCTGCTATTGTTTGGTTGTAATTGATAAATTGTAGGGTGTTTATGTTGGCACTGCAACCAGGTTTTGGTCCATGATGTAGGTATGTTGCAGTTGTTGCTCGTGTTACAGGATGAATGAGTATCTTGGTGATGCATTACTGTTGTAAACTGCAGGTGGGATGGTAGGAAGGGATGTCCCATGGCCATATACATTGGCTCATGGTGCAGCAGACTTGTGTATTGTTTTGGCTGCTAGCTCCTTATTGATGCTTCCTTGTTTCATTGCACTTCTGATATGGATGATGACTACAGGTTTGAGTTTGCCTTGAATTGATGTTTGTTAGGTATTAGATTATGGTTTGCATAATAAGTAGCTTTGCTTCTGACTTGGTCTTATTTGCTCATGTTTCTTGGTATGCTTGTGGTATGACTTTCATTTCATGGAATGTTTTGACATGGTTCTTCCTTGGTTATTGCAGAGTTTTGCTGCAGGTTTACAGGTTTTTTGCTGCTAGCATGTATTAATGTTGCATCAGTTTTATGTTGCTTGATGTTGTGGAGATTGTAGGCTTTGAAGTCCATTGCAATTGATGCAATTGTTGTTGCAGGATTTCTGTTATGCAGGCCTTGACACATTGCTTGATGTTGTTGACATTGTAGGCCAAGTCGGGGCTGCCCGAGTTCATGCTATGCCTTGTTTGAAAAGAGAGGTGCAACTTAGTTTGTTTGGTGTGTGAGTTGCCTTACCAAAGTATGGTCCCTAGTGATTCAATAGGCCTTGTATTGCATGTCATTAGGAGTGTTATGTGGCAAGCATAGAATTAGGACCTTCCTTGTATGAACACATGTAATGACATGTTTATTATCAATGCATATCTTCATGGATGAATGTTATGTACTACATGATTGGAAATTGTAATTCAAGACTTTAGAACAAGTGTGTTGACTTTGGTCAGTGTTGACCAAAAAGTCAATTATTGACCAAAGTCAACCTTTGGTTAAAATTGTGTTTTTGCTATTTTCTTTTGTGAAATGATGGAATGGACATTCGTATGCATGAATCCACTTGTAACATGTTTTTTGAATGTAATAACAATGCTTTAATTTGCTTACTAAAATCACGTTTGAATGAAATATGAACCATGTGCCCTGAGTTTGAATGAGTGAGTTTAAGACCAAGTAATCAAGCATGTGTATGAACTCATCATGGATTAGAAATGACAATAACCATCGCCAATGAACCATGGAAAAAGGCCTTCACAACAAGGATTAATGCAAACACAAGCCATGTACTAGAATGATGGGCAAACTTGTAAACCAAACAACCAAAGGAAACTTGACTATGCCATGCTTATGGATGGCAAGCAAGGAACCTTGAGGTAAGTGACATGATAACATGAGCTCTGGATTCATGAATAAGTAGACAAACAAGCAATGTAATATCTAAACCAAACCTTAGTCAAGCACAAATAACGTAACGAATAGAACAAGGCCTCGAAGCAAGAATTAGGGCATGATGCTAACCATAAGTGATTGAATGGTTAAGCATGATCAATAAGGGCTAGGGCAAGGTGCATCCCATGAATTATGGTTTTTTATGGTCTAAAGCATACGAAAAAGAAGTCTCTTGAATCCAAGATCAAGAAAATAGGGGTTTGGATGTAACTAGATGGAAAGCCAAGCCACAAAGCCCATTAAGACCATACCTTCCTTGATGGGGGTTTCCTTGAGGCCTACCCTTCAAACAAACCCCTTTGAATTAAGACATATGCTCCACACGCAATTTTTCCAATGTATGAGCCCTCATTAGGGTTTTGATAGCCAAGGCAAAGCCCAGAGAAGCTCCTTGGGGTCCATTATCATATCATCATGAATTAGGGTTTTGAAGACCCCTAAGGATTGCTTAGATACCCTCTTGTTGAATCTATACCTCCACCCTCAAGCACTTAGGGTTTTGACCTCTCCTATGCTTTAATGGATGGTTAGACCATGCTTTTGAAATTTGATCTTTACCCAAGCCCTAGCTTCACATGCCAAGGTCCCCGAGTCCATGGTGATCCACTAGTGTATGCATGATGCATGTGAATGAGCTGTGAGTGTATGCAAATGATCCTCAAGTTAAGTAGTTGGATGGGAAGATGAAAAAGTGAAGGGCAAATTTCGGGGTACAACAACTGTCCCTATTTAATCTTCTTGAACCTGAATACAAGAATTGCGGAAGCTTTTCAGGTATTCGAGGTGGAAGAGGATTAAATACCGACGTATCCAAAAAATTTCTTAAACAGGTGGTCACACTGTTGATGTAGGTTTTTAATATTATGCAGAGAGCATGATATACGTGTTGCATGATGTATGCTTTATTTTCATGATACATGCATGTTAAATAGATTTTCTTTATGGGGTATGGTTCTTTGCAATGGTGGAAACTCCGACCCGTCATCGATTATCAAAAGGTTAATATTGTGAAATCCAGGTGTTAACACTGCTGTCGAGGATCCATTTATCTGCTGGGAAATATCGGGATACAAAAACCAACAGGGCAGTCATTTAGATGTCACAGGTGTTCAAGCAAAACAATTTTCGAGTTACCAGTCATCTTTTAAGTTCATCGGGATTTTACAGTAATGCATAATGTTTCCCTTTAGTGTATCTTTTATTATTCTCCAAAATTTTAAGGCATTATGTGAATAAGATAAATCAATTATTTTGCAAACAAACCGCAGAAGAACAAATGGTAAAAGAAACTGAATTTTATTGATATAGGACTATACATATGCTTTGTACAAAGATGCAAGCATCCTTAAGGAGGATGTCGCAAAAATTGAAAAATAAATGAAATAACAATGGGAAAAATATTTTTTTGTATTTTCCATTGATTACAACATTGGCCGTTATCGACTGTAGAATCTGAATTTCGAGACCTTGCTTCGGATGACGATGATTGGATTGACCATTGACCACCTGATATCTAGCTTGTAACGTAATGGGCTCAAGGGCCATAGTCAATGCCTTTGTCCCTAACTTTTTCCTGGACATTTTTTTATTCTTTTCATCCACCGGGATGCTCCTTTTTGCCTAAGCCTCCCTTTTGGGTTTTCGACTTAGCAAGATTTATATTTGATCCCTAACTTTTGCATGGACAAATCATGTTTGGTCCATCAGGATAACCATTTTTTCCTAGATCAATTTTGTGAGGATTAATCTAGCGGGCTTTTATCCTTTCTTTTTAGGCATAATATTTTTTGACTATGTCTGCATTCACTGGCGATGGAAAATATTCCCCATCCATTGTAGTGAGGATTAGAGACCCTCATGAGAAGGCCTTCTTGATGATGTAAGGTCCTTCATAGTTGAGAGTCCATTTGCCCTGAGGGTCTGAGTGAATAGCAGAATACCTTTCGAGTACGAGTTCTCCAATGCGGTACTCACGAGGAAGAACTTTCTTATCAAAAGCTCGTTTGAGACGTCTTTGATACAACTGACCATGACAGACAACCTTCAAACGCTTTTCTTCAATCAAATTCAGCTAGTCATACCGTGATTGAACCCATTCAGCTTCATCGAGGTCAATCTCCATGATGACTCTGAGTGAAGGGTGAAGCTAGCGGAAATATACCCGAACGTATCACACGCTCGAACATACAATAAAGTCTCCATCGAACTTTATTTATCCCCTAAGGGATGGGAAAACATCGATAAAACCCGAAGGAAAGAGATATGCTGGGTAAGGAAGTCGGTTATACAAGGGGAAGGTATTAGCACCCCTAACATCCATGGTACTCCATGGGAACCGTTTTGATTGTTTCCGCTCAAATAGATGTTATATCTAAAGATTATTCTCAAAAGAATGAGGGGAAAGGAAAGAAATAGATAGACTGCTCGGTGAGGATTAGGGCCCTCATGCCTACGTATCCTCATAATGCAATGAGGAATTCAGAGCTTCGTAGCTCAAGGAACTAGAAGTGGGAGGTGAAAAGAAATTTTGATCGAGGTATGGTATGAACCAAAGAATAATGTTTTGAACTCCAACAAGGGTGAAAAGATGAACCCAAGAGTAAGGTGGCTATTACCAGTACGTGGGCTAGTAAGACCGCCACTATAGGGTGAAGTAAAAAAGAAAGACTGAATTAAGTGTTTGGGCACAGTCTCATATAACTCTCGATTGATGAGGTGGATGGTCGCTAGATCGTCCTAAAATGATATCAAGGAGTCCAAGGAGAAGTATGATTGATCTTAAAAAGATGGTCTTGATTAAATGAATTAAGAATGATTGATTGATAAATAAGGTAGATTGAAAAATAAGATAGCCCGCGAAGAAACTGGATTCTCCTGCCTACGTATCCTTATAGTGCAATAAGGAAATTAGAGCTTTCGTAGTTTAGCCTACTATGGCTGAAAGCAAGAATGATTGGAGGAAAAAGAATGTGATTGAATGATTAGAATTAGAGTGCGTGTGATGAGGGTGAGAGAGAGAGATTCGAAATGCTTTCAGAGGATTGAGGGTGATGATTGCCAAGGCTTCAAAATGCTGGAGGAGATGGTGATTTATAGTGGTTAGCTTCGGATTAGGATAGGTTTGGAGTTAGTTATTAAGAGGTTAGGAATTATCTTAGGAATTAGTTGGAATAAACTCAGTGAGTTTGCAGTTAACTCACCGAGTTGGGGAGTTAGTTAATGATCTAGAACTTGTTAAGTGATTGGGTTTGTTAGTTAATTATTGGATGAGTGAACCTGAACTTGTTTTTCTTTGACTGGAAAATGCAGGTGGGCTTCAAGTGGAGATGATCTTAACATGAGTGATGACCTGCTGAGCAAGTTCACCCTCTAATGCCAACTTGGTTCACTCATTAGCTTATGCAATGTTATGTTAGTTCATTTTTATGCCTTACAAGCCCAAACACATGCTTGCTTTCTAAACCAAGGTATTCAACTAAGTTTTGCTGCAGGGTTTGGACATGGTTTGCTATGTTTTATGTGATGATGTTAGTTGACTTAAGTGCCATTATTCAAATTCTACCATAGATTGATCTTTTCTTTTAGATGTGACTTTTAGCTCGACATTAAATTGTCTAGTTACTAATATCAATGCCAAGTTATGTTAGTGAATTTCAGTTAAGCTCCTAATGCCTTTTGCTGCTATTGACACAGATGACAGTTCATGTAAGGTACTGCTTAGGATAAGTTCCTCTTGGTGCTGCAGGATAGTTCTTTGTTGTGACTTGATGGGGAAATCTCTACAGGGTTTGCACATGTTATGTATACTGATCCTGTTAGTGGCTTGTTGTTAGGAGCTCTTAGCCATTGCATAGCAGTATGATAAATGTCTCCCTGGTGAAGATGTTGGAGGGGAAAATCCAAAGCATCAAAGAGGCCACCAATATCAGTAGGAGTTTTAATGTTGCCTGCCTACTGTACTCAGTCGTTGCTTTCTTGTGTTGATCGTGTTGATTCGTAAGTGCACGAATAACTTCAAAGTAATATAAAATAATATCGATCCCACAGAGACCAATCGTCAATCTATCGATTACTATCGTTACGGTGTTTATCTAAGGCAGTATAAAAGAGATATTGGGTTTGCAAAATAACGGTAAATAATAAATGCAGGTAAAGACAGGTTGAATGTAATTCACGTCAGCTAAGTGATGTTTCAATTGTCTAAATAGAACTACTTATGAGACAATATTTTCTACTCTTGAAAAGAATCCATTTAACAGGAACTGTCGCTTTCGCGTATTCAGAACCGAGTTTACCCTTAAATTAAGGCCTTTTATTGTCACTTATAAAAGGTGCGCAGAACGCTAAAGTTGTAAACCTATTTTTAAGAAATGAGACTCGTAAACTTAGTTGAAAAGTGATTTTGATTTGGAAATTTTACCCAAGGGGTTTCCTGATTTTAAACCTATCAACGTGTCCGAAAACAGTTTCAAAATTAGTTTTTCCTTAAAGTGATAAAGATTCCTAGTTACTAAGCCAGGGTGATTTCGCACTCCTCGAATAATTAAAACTAACCAAGTTTGTTTTAGAAAACTCAAGTTAAAAATCAAAACAGCCTTTAAAGTATTTCTACAGATTTCAATATGTGAAACACTACTTTAACCGCGATCTTTACATTCTAACCTTTAAAAGATTTAGCCAGACATAGTAACACAAACAAATACAACGGTGTTAATCATGATGAAAAGTTTGTTTTAGAATGTGAGGCGTAAAGAGCGAGTAAAGTGCATAAAATAAATAAAGTAAAGCGAGTGCGGAAAGTAAATAAAATAAAGCGAGTGCGAAAAATAAATAAAGTAAAGCGAGTGCGGGAAATAAATAAAGTAAAAGCGATGCGGGAAATAAATAAAATAAAAGCGAGTGCGGGAAATAAATGAAATAAAAGCGATGCGGGAAATAAATAAATTAAAAGCGATGTGGGAAATAAATAAAATAAAAGCGATAAATAAGAACCTGCTCCAAACGGAGGCTTCGATTCTGGTACAAAAATAAACCTCCGACTCTTGAAGCTAAAGACGACAGCAACTCGAAGTGACCCAACTCAATCTCACAAAGGTGCGATAACCCTCCGATGTGACGGATTATCGCTATTACAAATGATAAATATATGCTTAGTGTTGTAAAACTAAGTTGGATGATTAGAAAACGAAATGGAATGAGCTATTTATAGAGATTTTCAACAGTTTGTAAAGACCATAGTGCCCTCAAACTTCTCCTTAGTGGGAACACGATTTACAAAGGTGGCGCCCGCCATCCCTTCATGGCGTTCGCCATGTGTGTAAATGGGGTGGATCATGGGAACGTGGCGGTTACCTCCTAGTTGAGGGCTGATGACTTATGGCTTCCCCTATAGCGGCCGCCATGTGCAACGCCATGTGTGTAATTTCACTGAAAAACCCTAATTTTAGGTCTTTTTGCTTCGTTTCTTCCAAAAGAGTCTGAAAGTGCTAAATATCTGAAAACAAGAGAAAAGAGAGCATATACAAACAAAATGATAATAAAGTCCTAATAAACATGTGAAATCCGAGTCAAAAATACGGTGTAATTCAATGTGATCAAATTCTCCCACACTTAAACCTTTGCTTGTCCTCAAGCAAAACTCTTTATAGTTTATGCAAGAAAATCATTATCAACTAGAGTTTATTCGAGGCAAAAAAACTTACGAGTTCGTTCAAGGAATGTATCAATAGGTACTAACGAATCGAACTAAGGGTATTGTAGTGACACTTCCCGCAATTGCGGTCGTAGGCTTCGTTCCTATACAAATCAATCCACATTACCCCACCATACCTAAGCCTTCTTTTTGTTTTCTTAAAGTCCTTTTAATTCAAGTGCAATCACATTAAGCCCGTTATCCGTACATACTCATAGTAAAGTGACCAATTAGTGATTATGATCTTAAGCAAGGGGATCTGATACATAAGTTGGTGTAACCCTTTTACTCAACCTAATTTGCAGTCACTGGGGTTTGGATCGTAATCCACCCTACCAAGTTCAGCACCAGATACCTCTGAACCAACAAGCAAATAAGCTTATTATTTTTTTTCTAAGCATGGGGCTTCGGTACATAAGTTGGTGTAACCCCTTTATTCAACCCAATTTGCAGTTGTGGGGGATTGGATCGTAATCCACCCTACCAAGTTCAGCACCAGATACCTCTGAACCAACAAAGAAATAGGCTTATTATTATTTATTTTTTTATTTTTCTCCTACATGTTCCGCATAGTTTTTATTTTGCTGGGTTAAATGACCGTGTGAGAGTCACCTAACCCGGATTTTCATCCGATTTGGGAACAAAGCAGGAATTTTTATGATCATTCACTTATTTTCATCGGTCCCCTACGTAGAGCATGCTTAAGCCGGAGCTGACTGCTAGGATAAACTACTTAAGGACTTATTTGGAACAAAAACTGAGGCTACATCATATGGGGTATCGGGATCGACTCTTATAATCATGAAGCCTAAGGTGTTAAGACAATGCCGATTTTTTAGAAAATTTTTTCCCAAGTCTTTTACATCCTATTACAAACTTGTCTTATAGCCTGAATGTTCAAGATGTACTGTTTTCTTGGCTAAATTTTTTTTGGTAAGGTTAAGGAAATGGGGGAAATAAGGGTACACTTACACTGATGACTCGTCAGACACATGTTACTTTATTGAAAGGAAAAATAAGCAACTAAAATAAACAAAACATACTAAAAGTAAAGGAAAGCGATAAAAAATAAAGGAAAGATGAAAAGCGATAAAATCTCCTCCCACACTTAAATCGAACATTGTCCTCAATGTTTCGATATGAGATAGGGTATGAGTAACCTGGAAGAGAGAGAGAGAGAGAGAGAGAGAGAGAGAGAGAGAGAAGAGGGGTGAGCACCAGTACCGTCACCGCCCTGGCCAGGATGCCTGGGTCGACGACGTCTGGTTCGAGTACTAAGTCCTTCCTGCAGCTGTTGAGAGCGACCTAGGAGAGATCTTTGGGTGGCCTCGATGAGAGCAAAGTGACGCTCATTAGACTATCACATGCGTTGCTGCTCATTAGTGATCGCAAGCAAAGACTCAGTTACAGTCCGATGTGCTCGCTCACTACGCTGCTGGGAAGCTACCATAAAACTCATACTATCTGACAGTTGTTGGTTTATGGTGTTCAGGAGGGTGTCACGCCTTTCCTCACGAGCCAGGTGCTCGCGCCACATCTCCTCGGTGATGTAGAAACCGGGAGTGATACCTACAAAAGGGTTAGAGAAAGAAGGTGTCGTGTGTGCAGGTGATGCAGTAGGAATATCATGAGCTGGTGACTGGTCGCGCCGGTCATACTCATCATCGGTCTCTTGCCCATCATCTATAGGAATGTTAGGTGGCAAAGGACCGGTAAAGGGTGGAGCATTAAGATCGTATGTCTAGTTCCTCGCATGTCGCACATCCGTATGCTGAGAGCAAGGTAGGACAACACTGGGTACAACTGCACCATGTATCATGAGGTAGAAACCACCTTCTCGCCGCACCTTGCATAATTTCATATCTTTCAAAAACTTTAAGTTAATGGTGCGGTGAGGGAGTGGTTCTAAGGTGGCTAACTCAGCGTGTAAATTCAACGCTATAGCAATAGAGGTAATTAAACCACCAAAAGAGATGGTTCCTCCTTTGTTAAGGATGACATACATATGGGCCAACATGAAAGGAACAAGATTGATCCTGCGACTAGTGAGGCAACCCTGTAAAAATAGCAATTCTCGGGCATTTACTTTGCTAGAATTTTCCCGGCTAAATATAGTACATTCCAAAAGGTATCTAAAAATACGTATGGCTGGGTTATGGATATTTGAAGCCAAAATTCCTTCAAAGGAAGTGACATTCACATTAGATAATCGGTTCCAAAAAGTAAATGCCTCGAGTGCCCATTCAATATCTATGGGCGTCTCACAAATAACACCATCACCATAAGGCATTCTGAGCAAACCCGCTAAAGCATCGGTAGTGTACTCGTATTCTACATTAAACATTCTAAAATATACGGTACCTACCGTGCTAGCAGTGTCAGGATGGACAACGTAAATTAGGGAAATTAAAAATTCCCTAGTGAGCCTATCGTAGGTGGGCGCTTTACTAGCAAAAATGTCGTGTAATCCTAAATTATCTAGCATGTGGAAAACACTATGATATGTGCCTAGAGTGTACAAACAGTCTTCGTCGACATACCTGGTAGCGAGGATCTCCCGAGTTTGCAATCTTTGCAAAATCTTGTTTTGTCACTCACCAGGCTTTCCTCCATGAAGAGTGATGTTGTTAAACTCCATTTCAGCCATTAATGGTGGTTATTGAGAAAAATGAGTATTTATAAAAAAGAAAAGAGAAAATGGAATTTAATGGATTTTTGGTGGAGAGTTGGAGAAGTGAGATTGGAGAATTGTTGGTTTGTAGTGAAAATGAGAAGCTTGGAAATTTTTATGAATTTGGTGGAGTTTGGAGAAGAAGAGAATATGTTTGGAGAGGTTGAAGAAGGTATAAATAGTGGAAAAGGCAAATCTGACCGTTACGTCATGGCGCCCGCCATGGAGTTTATGGCGCCTGCCATGTCTTCGGGTTTGGTTTGGGTCGGCTGTGTTGTTTTCTTCTTGAGCCTCAATTCTATCGTCTTCATTTTTGTAATGGGGGGTGTATATAGGTATCCACGAATGCTGTTTTTTTTTTTGTTTTTGATTTTATGCTTGATAAAATAAAACAAAATAAAACAAAATAGAGTAAAACAAAATTAAATAAAACAAAACAAAATAAGATAAAACAAAACAAAATAAGATAAAACAAAAATAAAATAGTAAAGTAAAACAAAACAAAATAAGATAAAGGACATAAAAAACATAATAATTAAGAAAAATAAAAATAATTAAGAGTCAATAGTAATTCACGAGTCCAGAGATCTTAGGAAAAATAAAGCAAGCATAATGTCATAGGAAACGATAAAAATAGGCATGAATAATAAGTAACGGAAAAATAGGGAAATTCAAATGGTATTTCTCGGTCCATGATGGCATCAATGCTCGGGATACAGTGAAGTCTCCTCGACTTCGTATCCTCGAAGCTCTGTGATCTGGCATCGGAGATCGGCGATCTCATCATGCAGCATATCAGTCTCGGTGTCGTGTGAGGCAACTGCTACCTCGACCTGCAGGGCAACTTCAGCAAGCTCCTGGAGAAGCTCGGCTATCTCCATGCGAAGCTTAACCAATTCAGACTGGATGCTCGGAGTCTGGAGATTAGGATTGTTGGTACGGACTTTGATTCTGATCGGTGCAATCTTCGGCACATCTACTGTCTCTCCCTGCCCTTCTATGGTGTAGGCCCAATTGGCCTGATCAATAACGCAAGTCACCTGAGGGTCAGGTAAAGTGAAGTAGTGAATGGTCTCACCCTCAATTAACAACCTGTATTGACCAGGATGGAAAGAAGATCTCCTCATCAGGCCACGGTCAGACTGAAATCAACATCTATCAAGGTGTAGCTGCAATAAGGCATCAGGTGAGATAGTCTCCTATCGAGTCCCAGGGCTCAGGCTATGTGAGTCACCGTGCTTCCAACATGTATGGGGCTCGCAGCAGAGCGAGCATTAAGGTATAGGCGCTCAATCAAGAAAGCTCCACAGTCTAGCGGGCGTGACTGAGTGGTACAGTACATGACGAAGATCTCTTCAGCACTCACATGCGTATCAGGGTCACTCTTCTCCAGGAAGGTGTGGGAAATGATCATCTGGAAGTATCGGAAAGCAGGGTTATGAATCTTGTTGGAGATCTGGGTTGAAGGGTCATGACTTCCTCCACATGTGATATCGCTCAAAAACTTCTCGACGTCTCGACTCAGAAAGTAGCTCATGGGGAGCTCGGACGAAGCATCATAGGCAGTCTGGAAACCAAGCAATTCGCCGAAATGCTTGTGGTTGAAGGTGTATTCTGCCTCAAACAATCTGAAGTTAATGTATCCTCCATCACTAGCGTGACCAACATAAGGCTCGTAGGTAAGCGAGCTCAGGAACTCCAAAGTCAGGTTCTTGTAAGTCACGTGCATAACATCTGTATATTCATCCCACTGTAACTGGTTGCACAAGTGCCTGACACTGGGCTCAATTCCTAATGCCTCCATGCAGCTCGAGTCGGGATATCTGGTAGGCAGCATCGGGCGCTGTGAAAGCATGGCGTAACGCTGCTCTTGAACTGGGTCACGGAATATTACTGGCATAGTATCGATATTCTCCATTCCTGAAAAGTTAGATTAGAAACAGAGGACACCTGAAATCACAAATATTGTAACTGTTAGTCTCCACATAGATATACATATATATAAAACAAATATAAATATAAATTAAAAAGAGTAAAAGTAAAGGAAAAGAAGTCATGGGTTGCCTCCCATGCAGCGCTTGTTTAACGTCGTTAGCTTGACGATTCAAACTTTATATGTTAGAGGTAGGAACTGGAGGGTCGGTCAGAGTCTGGTCACGACATTCTGTGGGTATGTCACCTCCTTGGTATTGCTTCAATCTTTTTCCGTTTACCACAAATGGATTACAGGAGTTGTTCCGGATTTCAACTGCTCCAAATTTTAGGATTTTGGACACCTCAAAGGGGCATGTCCATCTCGAACGCAACTTACCTGGAAAAAGACGTAATCTCGAATTGAAGAGAAGAACAGAGTCTCCTATATTAAATTACTTTTTCACGATCCTCTTGTCGTGCCAAGCTTTGGTTCTGTCCTTGTATATAACAACATTCTCATAAGCGTTTTGGCGAAGTTCCTGCAATTTGTGAATATCAAGGATTCGCTTCTTGCCAGATGCTAGGTAATCTAAATTTAGGGTCTTTATGGCCCAATATGCCTTGTGCTTGAGTTCAAAAGGTAAGTGGCATGACTTCCCGTAGACCAACTAGTACGGTGTAGTTCCAATGGGGGTCTTGTAAGCAGTTCTGTAAGCCCACAGTGCTTCTGTTAGCTTTTCAGACCAATCTTTTCTAGAAATCGATACAGTTTTCTCCAATATCTGCTTAATCTCTCTGTTGGATACTTCCACTTGACCATTAGTCTAGGGGTGATATGGTGTTGCTACTATATGTTTCACTCCATATTTCCTTAGGAGTTTATTAAATATTCTGGATATAAAATGTGATCCACCATCGCTTATGACAAGTCGTGGAACTCCAAATCTGGGAAAGATATTATTCTTGAACATCTTGATGACTACACTTGTGTCGTTGGTGGGTGCGGCTATAGCTTCTATCCATCTGGACACATAGTCAATGGCTACCAAAATGTACTTGTTTCCCAATGAAGATGGAAAAGGTCCCATGAAATCAATACCCCAAACGTCAAATAATTCTACTTCTTTGATGTTCTTCAAAGGCATTTCGTCACGTCTTGAGATGTTTCCAGCGCGCTGGCATCGGTCACATCGGACAATATAAGCATGGACATCACGCCATAATGTCGGCCAATAAAGACCAGCTTGAAGGATCTTAGGGTATGACTTGGATGTGCTTGAATGTCCACCATAGGGTGAAGAATGACAATGCTCTATGATGTTTCTGACTTCTTCTTCTGGGACGCAACGTCGAAATATGTTATTAGTTCCTCTTTTGAAAAGGAGTGGTTCGTCCCAATAGAAGTGTCTTATATCTTTAAAGAACTTCTTCTTCTATTGATAGTTGAGGTCAGGTGGTATGATATCAACGGCTAGATAGTTCACAAAATCGGCGTACCATGGTACTCTGCTAATTTCTGAAATCGTCCCAAGGTTGTCTCTACCAGGTTCAAGGGGAGCGGTATCTATCTTAGCTACTAGTCTGTCATAGGTGAAGTCATCATTTATAGGTAAATGATCTGGCTTTAAATGCTCTAATATGGAAAGATGGTCAGCAACTAGTTGCCTTATTGAGCTTCCTATCCAAGGCGCAGCGGAATTTAAAAAATTCTCCATTTAGTGATCCTTACGAATGGGCATGATCAGTGATAAAATCGTTACCTCTTGTGGCGATCACGAACGTTGAACGATGACAACGTCTCTACTCAGTCCACACGAACGAATTCCTTCAATCTCAGTGCTAGCTGCTACGAATGAAGGCTTTGAGTGTGAGAGAGAGGGAAACGAAATTCCAATTAGAGTTACAATGCTTCTACCCAAGGGTTCTATTTATAGAACCACATGTGTGGGCTTCAAGCTAAAAAGCCCACTTAAGTGTATTTTGGCCCATATCTCATAATATGCCAAAATCACTTAAGTATTTGGTACCTTACCATATTTCGTATTCTACTTAAGAACACCGTACCTTACGATGTTCCTTAGTTACTCTATCTCTCATCAATCCGTCCTTTGTGTGTGACCCTGTAGGTTTTCGCGACATTGGCAATTATATTAAATCACGCATTTAACATAATAAACAGTGAGCAGTATCTAGCAACACATCACTGCTACCCAAGTCACGAAAATGTCATGTGATCCGACAAATCCTTCTGTGATAATAATTATGTGTATAATTACCCTTTTGCCCTTATGTCTATATTGAACACAAAGTATAGACCGTGTCATCCTTGTCCAGTTCAATATTGAGCCCATAGACATTTATCCTGTTACACAGGATGGGCAAATTCCATCTAGGACACTCATGTCCCTCAACATGCTTTGTGGAGTACCCATCAACTGTCTTTATGGTTATCCAGTTACGGACAATGTTGGATCAGCAATAAAGCACTTGACTCTACATCTAGGGTCCACAGTGGTTTCAGGTCGAAGAGTGGTATACACCATTATCACCATGAGGATAACTTATGACACTTTGCATAACTTTCTATATAGTATTCTCATAGCGGGTCATTCCGGTATAAATATTACTCTTAATATTCATACCTATGTTTAAGACTTGATAACTCTTTATCCATGATCCATGAGATGTGATCATTAGTCTACAAACATAATAGTCTTAATGCTTTAATGTTATCCCACTTCACAATAAAGCTCGACTACGGATACTTTAAGAATAGTGTCCTTATGTTTAATGTGATCTCATGATTAAGTCATACTTGATACATTAAACGGACTATCTATTCCAGGGACTTTATTAAACAAACATAATAAAGAAAAAGCCTTTTATTATTAATAAATAATTCGATACAAGTACCAAAAGTATTGGCCTCTAGGGCTTACACCAACAATCTCCCACTAGCACTAGAGCCAATCAGGCATACCCATAATGCCCATTGATCTAGTATGTCCATCATGCTTCTGCTGCGCAAGAGGCTTTGTCAGTGGGTCAGCGGTATTGTCAAGTGTAGGTACTCTACATATTTTCACATCTCCTCTATCTATTATCTCTCGAATGAGGTGATAACGCCTAAGTATGTGTTTGGATCGTTGGTGAGATCTAGGCTCCTTAGCTTGTGCGATAGCACCATTGTTATCACAATAGAGACCAATGGGATCCATAATGCTAGGGACTATGCCAAGTTCACTAATGAACATTTTGATCCAAACAGCTTCCTTTGCTGCACTTGAGGCAACAATATACTCGGCCTCGGTTGTAGAATCAGCAACTGTATCTTGCTTTGAACTTTTCCAGCTCACAGCGCCACCGTTTAAGCAAAACACATAACCAGATTGCGATCTAAAGTCATCCTTATCTGTCTGGAAGCTGGCATTGGTGTATCCAATTACAACCAACTCTTCCTGACCTCCATATATCAAGAATGAGTCCTTAGTCCTTCTCAAGTACTTAAGGATATTCTTGACAGCTACCCAATGGGCATCACCAGGATCAGATTGGTACCTACTCGTTGCACTTAAAGCATATGAGACATCTGGTCGAGTACATAACATGGCATACATGATAGATCCTATTGCAGATGCATATGGAATCTTATTCATGCGATCCCTTTCTTCCTTAGTTGAAGGGGATTGTGTTTTTGATAGACACAGGCCATGTTGCATAGGTATGAATCCTTTCTTGGAATCATGCATATTAAAGCGTCTTAGCACTTTGTCTATGTATGTACTCTGACTTAAGCCAAGCAGTTTTTGTGATCTATCTCTATAGATTCTGATTCCTAATATATAGGTTGCTTCACCTAGGTCCTTCATAGAAAAGAATTTCCCCAACCAAGACTTTACTTGTTGCAGGGTAGGGACATCGTTTCCAATGAGTAATATGTCATCTACATATAATACCAGGAAAACGATCATGCTCCCACTAACCTTCTTGTAGACACAAGGCTCATCTTCGTTTTTGATGAATCCATGAGTAATACATCACCTTGATCAGATATCCATATATCTTAGGCAGGTGACGTATCCTGCCTGACCTACGCTGGTCTTGTTCTACTTGAGCAGGTTGCTCTTACACAACTATTTGTGTTTCTTGCTCTTATTCATCCATAGGTGTATCAATGCCTTGTGATTCTTGAATTTCTTCAAGCTCTACTTTCCTCCCACTGATTCCTTTGGAAATAAAATCCTTTTCTAGGAAAACTCCAGTTCGAGCGACAAACACTTTGCCCTCAGAAGGATTGTAGAAGTGATACCCTCTTGTTTCTTTAGGATACCTCACAAATAAGCATTTGTCAGATTTGGGCTCAAGCTTAGTTGAAATTTGTTGTTTCACATAAACTTCGCAACCCCAAATCTTCATGTAAGATATATGTGGTTTCTTACCACTCCATATCTCATATGGTGTCTTCTCAACCTTTTTGGATGGAACACGGTTAAGTGTGTAAGCTGCTGTCAATAGTGCATGTCCCCAAAAGGAGTTTGGAAGATCGACGTGACTCATCATGGATCAGACCATGTCTAACAGGGTTCGATTTCTTCTCTCAGATACACCATTCCATTGGGGTGTTCCAGGAGGAGTAAGTTGGGATAGGATCCCACACTCTTTCAGATGGTCATCAAACTCTAGGCTTAAATACTCACCACCTCGATCTGATTGAAGAGTTTTAATATTCTTACCTAGTTGGTTTTGTACTTCATTCTTGAATTCCTTGAACTTTTCAAAGGACTCTGATTTGTGTTTCATTAAATACACATAACCATATCTACTGAAATCATCAGTAAATGTGATGAAATACTGAAAACCTCCTCTGGCTGGTATGTTCAGTGGTCCATATACATCAGTATGTATGAGGGCCAAAAGATCATTAGCTCTTTCACCTTTTCCTGTGAATGGAGACTTTGTCATATTTCCAATTAAACAAGATCTGCATGTCTCATATGATTCATAATCAAAAGAGTCCAACAATCCATCTATATGGAGTTTGGAAATGCGTTTCTCATTTATGTGGCCTAATCGACAATGCCAAAGGTAGGTTGGATTTAACTCATTAGTTTTCATCCTTTTAGTATTAATGTTATAAATAGGTATTTCAAGATCAAGGACATATAGTCCATTGTTCATTTGTGCAGAAGCATAAAATATATCATTCAAATAAATTGAGCAACAATTATTCTTTATTATAAATGAAAAACCAAACTTGTCCAAACAAGAAACGAAAATAATATTCCTGCTAATTGCAGGTACATAATAACAGTTCTCTAACTGAATTATTAAACCACTAGGTAAAGTCAATACATAAGTTCCTACGGCTAAAGCAACAACCTTTGCTCCATTGCCAACTCGTAGGTCGACTTCACCTTTTGCCAAATCTCTACTCCTTTTTAGTCCCTGCACATTTGTACAAATGTGAGAACCGCATCCAGTATCTAATACCCATGATGCATAAGTAGATAAATTAATAACAAAAATACCTGAAGTTGAAGTCTCTACTCCAATCTTCTTATCTTCCAGGTACTTTGGGCAGTTTCTCTTCCAGTGTCCGGTCTTACCGCAATGGAAGCAGGTGCCTTCTTTTGCTATGCCTCCACTAGGCTTCAAAGCAGCAGTAGTGGGTTTGGGTTTGGCAACTTCCTTGCCTTTCCCTTTATCACCCTGCTTGGTGGGCCTTTTGTTCTGTCTCTTTCCATTTCCGATCATCAGAATGGACTTCCCTTTTGACTTCAAATTCTGCTCAACAGTTCTTAACATTTCTAGCAGTTCAGGAAGAGATTTGTCCATATCATTCATATTGAAATTTAGGACAAATTGACTGAATCTATTTGGCAACGATTGCAAGATCAAATCAGTCGCAAGTTCCTTCCCGAGGGGAAAACCCAATCTCTCAAGGTTTTCCACATACCCAATCATTTTGAGCACATGGGGACCTACAGGGGCTCCCTCAGCTAACTTGCCTTGAAAAAGGGCTTTTGAAACTTCAAACCTTTCATGCCTTGCTTGCTCTTGATAGAGCATTTTAAGGTGTTCGATCATATCGAACGCTGCCATGTTCTCATGTTGCTTTTGCAATTCTGAGTTCATGGTAGCTATCATGAGACAAGCAGTTTCATTGGCATCATCGACATGCTTCTTATAAGCATCTCTTTCTGCCTTAGGTGCAGAACTAGGAGGTTCCTCTTCAGGAACAAGTTTCTCCAAGACATACAGCTTTTTATCATGTTTGAGGATAATCCTCAGGTTTCGGTGCCAATACAGAAAATTTGTCCCAGACAATTTTTCCTTATCAAGGATTGATCGCAAAATGTTGTTAGAGGTGTTTGTTGTCATGGTAATCTACATAAGGATTAATGAAAATATAAGTATCATTGACATATTTAATTAGGCCTTTAATTAAATATGCTCCCACTATTTTACTCAAAACAAATGACCCTCATCATTTGATTCGGAAAATCCCGTTGGAAGATTTTCTAGTGGGTCGAGATCCATATTTCACTTCGTTCTAAGTCCGCATAGGCGGATTACACAAAACTAGGTTATTTAGGTAGGAACTCCTTCCAATTGTATCTCATACAACTCTCAAAAATTTCAGTTGGGTGAATAACTCCTTATTCCAATCCATCATATGGATCATTCCCAACTCTTGCTTCTAAACATATATAATATTATTATAATTAAGTTTAACCCATCGTTTTAGCAGTTGGATATTACAATTATCCCATCGCACCTTACCAATATAGAAAATGCACCTCGCGTAGGCGAAACCTACATTGTCCGATACTAGTCTTGATGAGTGCTAAAACTTGGAAAGCAAACATATATAATATTATTATAATTTGTTTAGTTAAGTTTGACCCATTGTTTTAACAGTTGGATATTACCATTATCCCATCGCACCTTACTAATATAGAACATGCACCTCGCGTAGGCGAAACCTACATTATCCGATACTAGTCTTGATGAGTGTTAAAACTTGGAAAGCATAAACTTAATATTTAATTTGAAGGAATTGCAATTTTTCTGATCTCACCGACTTGTTTATCATATAAACCGTCTCTCACATGCATCAACATACATACATACATAATGAAACAGTTATGGCCCCTAGCGCAGTTGTTCTCCCAAGCCAATGAGAGAACCTAAGCTAACTTAATAACGATCTAAGCTTCCCCAAGCACGATCTTCAAGGTTGTCCTCCTTTGGCATTGAATTCTTTGCTTTCTTCATGTCATTACATTAGATAAAGAAACTCGTTTTACATACGAGGGAGTGAGATGAGAAAAGAAGTTACATTGAGAGATTAAAAGAGAGGCACGACACGCAGGTCATATTTTAAAAACCCAAAACAAAATAAAGGAAAACTTAGGCCATAACCGATCACCACAAGACAATAATAAACACATTATTATTATTATCAATTTTAATTCTTTTAATTAATTAAAACCAAATTAAATTTCGACGACCGATCACACTACGCAGAGTTAGCCGAACGGGTGAATTTTGCCTTGCGTTAACCGGTTAACCATATGCGTTAACCGGTTAACACTGTTTGAAATCTGTTCAAAATTTTCTTTTTGTCTTGCGTTAACCGGTTAACCAAATACGTTAACCGGTTAACACTATTTGAAAATCTGTTGGAAAACTGTATTCCGTCTTGCGTTAACCGGTTAACAAAATGCGTTAACCGGTTAACACTGTTTGAAAAACTTAAAATCTTATTTCGTATTGCATTAACCGGTTAACCATATGTGTTAACCGATTAACACTGTTCCAAAAAGTGTTTAGAAAGCATAACTCTTGTGCAGTCATAACCCCAATCGCATAACTCTCTGACAACACAACCCTTGTGCCGTCACTAACCCTGATGCACCAATTTTAGACCGTCAAACAAATCTCGATTGTTGATTCAGTATGCTTGATCAACACGTCATTGCTTCACCATACTAATGTCGGATCAAGAAGCAAACGACAATTAATCGCTCAAAGGAAAAAAACCATTGAGTGTTTGAATGAACGAAACGAGAACACTATATCATATATAATGTATTTTGCATCAGGATTACATATATCATATATATATAACTTGATCGATCTCAATTTAATCTTTGATTCATTCTGTCTTTAATCATATTAATACAGAACAAAAACAGTTATCAGATTCATGGTTTCGTAAGTGGCTCTGATACCATTGAAGGAGAATTGCCATCCAAGGCGCAGTGGAATTTAAAAAATTCTCCATTTAGTGATCCTTACGAATGGGCATGATCAGTGATAGAATCGTTACCTCTTGTGGCGATCACGAACGTTGAACGATGACAACGTCTCTACTCAGTCCACACGAACGGATTCCTTCAATCTCAGTGCTAGCTGCTCGAATGAAGGCTTTGAGTGAGAGAGAGAGGGAAACGAAATTCCAATTAGAGTTACAATGCTTCTACCCAAGGGTTCTATTTATAGAACCACATGTGTGGGCTTCAAGCTAAAAAGCCCACTTAAGTGTATTTTGGCCCATATCTCATAATATGCCAAAATCACTTAAGTATTTGGTACCTTACCATATTTCGTATTCTACTTAAGAACACCGTACCTTACGATGTTCCTTAGTTACTCTATCTCTCATCAATCCGTCCTTTGTGTGTGACCCTGTAGGTTTTCGCGATGTTGACAATTATATTAAATCACGCATTTAACATAATAAACAGTGAGCGGTATCTAGCAACACATCACTGCTACCCAAGTCACGAAAATGTCATGTGATCTGACAAATCCTTCTGTGATAATAATTATGTGTATAATTACCCTTTTTCCCTTATGTTTATATTGAACACAAAGTATAGACCGTGTCATCCTTGTCCAGTTCAATATTGGGCCCATAGACATTTATCTTGTTACGCAGGATGGGCAAATTCCATCTAGGACACTCATGTCCCTCAGCATGCTTTGTGGAGTACCCATCAACTGTCTTTATGGTTATCCAGTTACGGACAACGTTGGATCAGCAATAAAGCACTTGACTCTACATCTAGGGTCCATAGTGGTTTCAGGTCGAAGAGTGGTATACACCATTATCACCATGAGAATAACTTATGACACTTTGCATAACTTTCTATATAGTATTCTCATAGCGGGTCAATCCGGTATAAATATTACTCTTAATATTCATACCTATGTTTAAGACTTGATAACTCTTTATCCATGATCCATGAGATGTGATCATCAGTCTACAAACATAATAGTCTTAATGCTTTAATGTTATCCCACTTCACATTAAAGCTCGACTACAAATACTTTAAGAATAATGTCCTTATGTTTAATGTGATCTCATGATTAAGTCATACTTGATACATTAAACGGACTATCTATTCCAGGGACTTTATTAAACAAACATAATAAAGAAAAAGCCTTTTATTATTAATAAATAATTCGATACAAGTACCAAAGGTATTGGCCTCTAGGGCTTACACCAACACATGCGTCTCCTAGAATTGGTGCCATCATGAATTTTGAAAGAATGAACTCGATGTTTTCGTCCCCTACTTCGAAGGTTAAAATCCCTCTTTTGACATCTATTATAGCTCCGGCTGTTGATAAGAATGGTCTACCTAAAAGGATAGGGATATCTTCGTCTTCTTTGATATCCATGACCACAAAGTCTGTTGGGATATAAAGTTGACCGATCCTAATTGGGATGTGTTCTAAAATGCCTACAGGATACTTAACAGACCTATCGGCTAATTGTAGGGACATCTTAGTTGGTTGTAATTCTCCTAGGTTTAACCTCTTACAAACAGCTAAGGGCATTAAACTTACACTAGCGCCTAAATCTAGGAAAGCTTTGTCGATCACATGACTTCCTAAAATGAAAGGTATAGAAAAATTACCAGAGTCTTTCTCCTTCTTAGCAAGTTTATCCTCGGAAATAAAATTGCATTCCAAGGGTTTTGGATCGTCGAGCCTACGCTTGTTAGTCAAGATGTCTTTGAGAAATTTGGCGTAAGACGGAATTTGGGTGATAGCTTCGGTAAAAGGAATCTCTACATGAAGATTTTCTATCACTTTTATAAATTTTTGATATTGGTTGTTAACTTTGGTTTGTTTAAGTATTTGCGGATACGGGATTGGTGGTTTGTACGGGGGTGGTGGTTTGTAAGTTTTATCCTTGGCTTCACCTTCTTGGTTGGTATGTTTCTCAGATTCCTCCGGTTCCTCTTCTATGTTGGTAGGCATATTCTCTTTAGAAGTTTTGGACTCGCTCATTGCTGGGTTCTGAGGCCCTTCGTAAGCGGTCCCACTTCGTAACGAGATAGCGTTAGCTTGCCCTCGAGGGTTTGGTTGAGGTTGTCCAGGAAATTGGCCTCCAGGTGTAGTTTTTGGGGCTTGGTTTTGTGCTACTTGTGAGATCTGGGTTTCAAGCATCTTGTTGTGAGTGATTATCTGATCAACCTTGGTTCCTAATTGCGTTATAAGTTCATTTACGTGAATGTTTTGGTTTAGGAATTCTTTATTCGGCTGAGTCTGGCCTGATATAAAGCTTTCCATGATCTTCTCAAGGTTAGACTTCTAGGGCACAACTTGCATAGGTTGATTTGGTTTTTGGGCTTGATAACCTTGCGGTCTTTGAGGTGCATTATTTTGGATAGGGTTCTGGTGTTTATAGGAGAAATTTGGATGAGTCTTCCATCCAGGATTGTAAGTGTTTGAAAATGGGTTACCTTGGGCGTAATTCACTTGGTCGATATTTAGTTCGTTTAAAAGGTTACACTCCGCCGATTCGTGTCCTTTAGATCCACAGAGTTTGCACTCTGTGTGGACTACTGCTACGGTGTTAGTGTTTGTAGACATATGTTCGATCCTAAGGGCTAAAGCGTCCATTTTCGCCTGCATCATGTCTAGAGAGCTTACCTCATGTATTCCACCTTGGGTCTCCTTTTTCTCTATCGATGCTCGTTCAGTTCCCCATTGATAATGGTTTTGGGCCATATCCTAAATTAGGTCACAAGCTTCTGGATAAGGTTTGTTCATCAACGCGCCACCTGCGGCAGCGTCGATGCTCATCTTGGTGTTATAATGGAGTCCATTGTAGAAGGTATGAACGATCAACCATTATTCTAGGCCATGGTGTGGGCAGACTCTGAATAGCTCTTTATATCTCTCCCAAGCTTCGAAAAGCGATTCTCCTTGGTTTTGAGCAAATCTAGTTATTTGGTTTCGAAGAACAACAATTTTACTAGGGGAAAATATCTAGCAAGGAATACTCTCCTAAGGTCTTCCCAGGTAGTTATTGAATTAGCTGGAAGTGAATCTAACCATGAACGTGCTCTATCCCTGAGGGAGAAAGGAAATAATCTTAAATGAATCACATCGGGTGAAGCGCCGTTAGATTTAAAGGTGTCGGCTAGTTGGATAAAAACTTTTAAATGTTGATTCGGGTTCTCAGTAGCGAGACCCGTGTATTGGTTCTGTTGCACTAATTGCAACAAAGACGGTTCTAGTTCAAAATTGTTAGCAGGTATAACGGGGTTTACTATACTCGAACTAGGTTCCTCATCAGAGGGTTAGGCGAATTCCTTAAGAGGTCTCCTATCGCGATTCTCGACCATAGCTTTCTTAATTCGGATGAGTAAGAGGCGTGTACGAGTATAACGTTCGGGTTCCGCTAAAGGATCTACTAAATTTCTGGTACTATGGGTTCTTCGCATTTACCGGATAATAATGCCTTAGTCTATACGGTGTAACAACAGGGTAGAAATTTGACAAAGTTGGTTCCCGGCAACGGCGCCAAAAACTTGATCGTGTTGATTCGCAAGTGCACGAATAACGTCAAAGTAATATAAAAGAATATCGATCCCACAGAGACCAATCGTCAATCTATCGAATACTATCGTTACGGTGTTTATCTAAGGTGGTATAAAAGAGATATTGGGTTTGAAAAATAACGGTAAATAATAAATGCAGGTAAAGACAGGTTGAATGTAATTCACGTCAACTAAGTGATGTTTCGATTGTCTAAATAGAACTACTTATGAGGCAATATTTTCTACTCTTGAAAAGAATCCATTTAACAGGAATTGTCGCTTTCGCGTATTCAAAACCGAGTTTACCCTTAAATTAAGGCCTTTTATTGTCACTTATAAAAGGTGTGCAGAACGCTAAAGTTGTAAACCTATTTTTAAGAAATGAGACTCGTAAACTTAGTTGAAAAGTGATTTTGATTTGGAAAGTTTACCCAAGGGGTTTCCTGATTTTAAACCTATCAACGCATTCGAAAACAGTTTCAAAATTAGTTTTTCCTTAAAGTGATAAAGATTCCTAGTTACTAAGCCAAGGTGCTTTCGCACTCCTCGAATAATTAAAACTAACCAAGTTTGTTTTAGAAAACTCAAGTTAAAAATCAAAACAGCCTTTAAAGTATTTCTACAGATTTCAATATGTGAAACATTACATTAACCACGATCCTTACATTCTAACCTTTAAAAGATTTAGCCAGACATAGTAACACAAACAAACACAACTGTGTTAATCATGATGAAACGTTTGTTTTAGAATGTGAGGCGTAGAGAGCGAGTAAAGTGCGTAAAATAAATAAAGTAAAGCGAGTGCGGAAAGTAAATAAAATAAAGCGAGTGCGAAAAATAAATAAAGTAAAGCGAGTGCGGGAAATAAATAAAGTAAAAGCGATGCGGGAAATAAATAAAATAAAAGTGAGTGCGGGAAATAAATGAAATAAAAGCGATGCGGGAAATAAATAAATTAAAAGCGATGTAGGAAATAAATAAAATAAAAGCGATAAATAAGAACCTGCTCCAAACGGAGGCTCCGATTATGGTAAAAAAATAAACCTCTGACTCTTGAAGCTAAAGACGACAGCAACTCGAAGTGACCCAACTCAATCTCACAAAGGTGCGATAACCCCCCGATGTGACGGATTATCGCTACTAAAAATGCTAAATATATGCTTAGTGTTGTAAAACTAAGTTGGATGATTAGAAAACGAAATGGAATGAGCTATTTATAGAGATTTTCAGCAGTTTGTAAAGACCATGGTGCCCTCCAACTTCTCCTTAGTGGGACTTAGTGGGAACGTGATTTGCAAAGGTGGCTCCCACCATCCCTTCATGGCGCCTGCCATGTGTGTAAATGGGGTGGATCATGGGAACGTGGCGGTTACCTCCTAGTTGAGGGTTGATGACTCATGGCTTCCCCTATAGCGGCCGCCATGTGCAACGCCATGTGTGTAATTTCTCCGAAAAACCCTAATTTTAGGTCTTTTTGCTTCGTTTCTTCCAAAAGAGTCTGAAAGTGCTAAATATCTGAAAACAAGAGAAAAGAGAGCATAATACAAACAAAATGATAATAAAGTCCTAATAAACATGTGAAATCCGAGTCAAAAACACGGTGTAATTTAGTGTGATCATGTGTCCAATGTTGTTGGTGTTGGTATGAAGAGGTTATTTCTCATCCTGTGTTGGTACATTCTCCATTAGTTGCAATGACTTGCTACATTTTGATGTGGAGAGTTCATGTATTGGCTATAGTCTCCCTCCTACTGCAATTTTGCATAGCAGGAAGTTCACTGAGCCAAGGTAATGCATCTAACTACTGGGTTTCAGGTGCATCATGGAAAATTGGCATGGTGAACCAATTGGTTTGAGATGCTGTTGTGTCATTATGACTGATGGCATATGATGTCAACCTTCCAATGGCATTGTTTGGATTAGCTATGCAGTCTAGTCATGGTTTGGCTTGTGAGATACAAGGATCCTGCAAGTCTGGTCTGAATTTACAGTAGGTTTGAATTTGCCTTAAATTGGTGTTTGTTTGGTCTTATTCCCTTGTTGCAACTCCTGCTCAAACTTTGTTAGGCATCATAGCTGATAGTTGACCTATTTTGATGAATGCTTGGAACAAATGGTATGAACTGAAATGAATCCATGTTATGGCTTTGGTAATTTGTTAGATGTTCTTTTTGTTGGTTCTGTTCCATTGTTGGAAGATAGCTCGTGGGCTACAACTGATGCTTGGATTGGTAGTGCTTGGTTTGTATCATTTGCAGTTGTGCTGATTAAGGTTACTGCTACCTCTTGGTTGTTGTGATGGTTTATAAGGTGTAGCTTTGATGGTTACAAGATGATGCAATATTTGTGACTCTATTGATCTTCCTGCTATGTTATGATGTTGGAGTTGATGTCTACAGGTTGGAATCAAGTAGTTTTCTTGGCCTTGTTGTGTGATGTGTTATGCATTTGGCCTCGAAATATCATGCAGATTAACCTGTTCTGATTTGAACTGTTGGAATTGCAGGGTTTTGTAGGCTTGCTGTAGGATGATGTTTGCTGCTGATTCATGTCTGGATGTGCATGGCAACTTGTACATGTTGTTATGTTGGAATGCTGATGTGCATTCTACAAGTGATAAAACCAATTCAATTATGACTTTGCTCATGATTCTGCTTGGTTTCAACTTGGTTTTGTCTCTTTCCTTAGCTTTGCATGTGCACATGGAAGTTGGTTGAACAAGACAACATGACATCAATTTGGAATTTTGAAGCAACATGTCTAAATGGAAAACCAATTGATCATGGTGGAATTTTGGAGATTAAAATGGGATTTAGGGCTTTAGGATGAGAATTTAGGGTATTAGGGATTTGGGTTGACTTTGGTCAAAGTTGACCAAAAAGTCAACTGTTGACTAAAGTCAACATTTGGTCAAAAGTTGCCAAGACTTTTAATTTTTCATGTAATGATCAATGTAATGGTTTATAGATGGTTATTTGGAAGTTAAATGGTTCTCAAGTTGTTTTTATTTTACAATGGATTTGGTATTTGTATGTGCTTGAATTGAAATGAACATGGTCATGACTTGTAAATGGAATGGTTTATGAACAAGGCCATCACTTAATGAAACAAGGTTAAGGCTTAACTATGAATCAAAGGACATAACTAACTCTTGGATGGTGATACAATAGGCTTTAGTGGTTTGGAGAGAAAAACCCATCCATGAACAAAACAACCAAGAATTGAGACTAAGATTGGATTTAAAACCAATGACCAGATGAAAATAAACCAATAGTGGACCTTGTACTTTAGGTGATCAGATGGGATGACAAGGATGGAGAAAAACATGGAAGCCATAGGACTATAGGCTTGAACCAAGATAAAAGGACAAAGATCAAGGTGGTGCCAATCAGTCAATGGGTGAAAGGTGGATGAAGTTAGGGTTTTGGATGTCTCCAAAAAGGAAAGTCAAGCCACAAAGTCCATCAAGACCATTCCCTCCTTGATTAGGGTTTCCATGAAGCCTACCAAACCATATGCTTCAACAACAAGTCTTCCAATGTATGAGTCTTCATTAGGGTTTTGATGGCTAAGACAAAGCCTATTGAAACTCAAAAGGATCCCATTATCATACCATCAAGAGCTAGGGTTTTGAAGACCCCCGAGGATTTCTTAGGTAGCCCCTTGTTGAATCCATACCTCCACCATCAAGAAATCAGGGTTTCACATCCCCTATGCCTTGATGAAAATCCAAATCACACTTTTTAAGTTATTACACATGCAAACCCTAGCTCCACAGGCCAAGAAATTTGAATCTATGGTGATCCCCTAATGGAATGAATGATGCTTATGCATGAGTTGTTAATGTATGAAATTGATCCCCAAGTTAAGTGGTTGGGTGGAAATATGAAAAAATGGAGGGCAAATTTCGGGGTACAACAAAGGGATCTCGACTTCAATTGGTAGGACAACCTCTATCCCATATACCAACGAGTATGGAGTTTCCCCAGTGGATGTGAGGAACGAGGTTCTGTAACCATGCAGGGCAAAAGGTAACATCTCATGCCAGTCCTTGTACGTCTTGACCATTTTCTGGGTGATTCTTTTGATGTTATTATTAGTTTCTTCTATGGCGCCGTTCGTCTTGGGTCGGTATGTTGAAGAGTTATGGTGCTCGATCTTAAATTCCTCGCACAACTCCTTCATCATATTGTTGTTGAGATTACTGGCATTGTCAATGATGATCTTGCTAGGTATCCCATAGCGGAAGAGTATCTCTTTCTTGATAAACCGTGTAACCACCTGTCGAGTGACATTGGCATATAAAGCTGCTTCGACCCATTTCGTGAAGTAATCAATGGCGACCAGAACGAATCGATGACCATTGGAAGCTTTAGGGATCTGTCATCCCAATCATATCAATACCCCACAGAGAAAAAGTCCATGGAGAAGTCAAAACATTCAACGGAGTTGGTGGCACAAATATCTTGTCGCCATATATCTGACATTTGAGACATCTTCTGACAAAGTTTTAACATTCAACCTCCATTGTCATCCAGTAATACCCATCCCGAAGAATCTTCTTGGCCATAGAAGGACCTTTCACATGTACACCCTCGCAACCCTCATGTATGGTTTTTATGATTGTACTAGATTCGTGTCTATCCATGCATCTGAGCGGTATGAAATCATAATTTTGTTTGTATAACACATCACCGTTCAGGAAGAACTTGGAAGAGAGTCTTCTCAGAGCCTTCTTATCAGTAATAGACATACCCTAGGGATATTATTGTTTCTCCATAAATGTCTTTATGTCATAGAACCATGGCTTATCATCAGGATCGACCTCGATTGCTAGACAGTGCGCTGGTTCATCTAAGTGGTCAATATGGATAGCTGGTGCTTCATTCTTCCATTTGACTTTGAACATAGATTCCAAAATAGCTATAACATCTGCTAACTGATTCTCTTCCCTGGGAATATGATGGAAGGAGATTTCATCAAAATAGGGTACCAGTTTTCTGATGTGCTCTTTATATGGTATCAACTTGCTATTCCGAGTCTCCCAATCACCTTTTACCTGACTTATTACCAGAGATGAATCACCGTACACCTCAAGAATCTTGATCCTTAAGTCGATGGCCGCATCCAAATCGTAGATACACGCCTCATATTCTGCCATATTGTTGGTGCAGTCAAAACACAATCTAGCGGTGAATGGAAGGTGGAAACCGGTGGGAGAAGTAATAACAGCACATATGCCATGGCCACAAGTATTGGAACCACCGTCGAACACGAGCGTCCATCACGATCCTGGTTCGGGGCCTTCCTTAGGGCTTATCTCGGAGCCTGGCATGATAAATTCTCTGATAAACATGATGTCTTCTTCTGGAAAGTCAAACTTCAACGGTTGATAACCTTCGACAGGTAGGTGAGCAAGGTAGTCAGACATAACACTCCCCTTTATCGCTTTCTAGGTCACATACTGAATATCATACTCGGTCAACAACATTTGCCACCGGGCAATTCTACCAATAATAACAGGTTTTTCAAAGATATACTTTATCAGATCCATTTTGGATATCAATAAAGTGGTATGACAAATCATATATTGTCTCAGGCATCGAGCAACCCAAGTCAAAGCACAACAAGTCTTCTCCAAATGTGAGTATCTAGTCTCACATTCAGTGAATTTCTTGCTGAGATAGTAAATAACATGTTCCTTCTTGCCTGTGTCATCATGTTGACCCAAAACGCAACCCATAGATTCATCAAGTACTGTGAGGTAGATAATGAGGGTCCTACCAGGAACCTGTGGTATCATGATTGATGGTTCTTGCAAGTACTTTTTTATTTTGTCGAATTCCTCTTGGAAATCGGTGTTCCACACAATCGATTGATTCTTTCGCAACAGTTTGAATATCGGTTAATAGGTAGCTGTTAAATGTGATATGAATTTGGAGACATAGTTGAGTCGACCAAGGAAACCTCAGACTTCTTTTTCTGTTCGGGGATATGGCATTTCTTGGATGGATCAAACTTTATTGGGATCAACCTCAATACCGTTCTGTCTGACTATGAAACCCAAGAGCTTACTAGATCGGACCCCAAAAGTGCACTTAGCTGGATTCACACGCAACTTAAACTTTCGGAGTCTGACAAACAATTTCCTCAGGTTCACCAAGTGATCTTCCTCAGTTATGGATTTGGAAAACATGTCGTCCACGTAAACCTCAAACTCTTCATGAATCATATCGTGAAAGAGGGTTACTATGGCACGTTGATATGTTGCCCCTGTATTCTTCAAGCCGAACGACATTACTTTGTAGTAGTAAGTTCCCCAAGGTGTGATGAAAGTTGTCTTCTTCCTATCTTCTGGAGAAATCTTTATCTGATTATACCCGGAGAACCCTTCCATGAAGGAAAAGATGGAAAACTGAGCTGTATTATCAACCAAAACATCAATATGAGGCAAAGGAAAGTCATCCTTTGGGCTCGCTTTATTGAGGTCTTGGTAATCTACGCACATTCTGACTTTACCATCTTTTTTTGGAACTGGAACGATATTAGCAACACACTGTGGATAATAAAAAATGGCCAAAAAGCCAACATCAAACTGTTTCTTAACCTCTTCTTTGATCTTGAGTGCCATGTTGGGTCTGGTCCTTCTGAGTTTTTGCTTGACGGGAGGACATTCAGGCTTGAGTGGCAAGTGATGTTCAACGATGTTGGTGTCTAACCTTGGCATATCTTGATAATACCAAGCGAAGACATCAACATACTCGTGCAATAACTCTACCAACTTGGAGTGTACATGCTTGGCAAGAGATGCCCCAACTTTTACTTCTTTTTTATCGATTTCAGAACCCAAATTAATGGCATCCACTAGTTCTTTGTATGGCTGAATCTCTTTCTCTTCGTGCTCAAGGAGTCGTGCTAGTTCAACTGGTAATTCATAATCTTCCTCACTGTCATCTTCAGTTTGGTTGATTGGAAATCCATATTTATAGTTGATTCTTTCCATATTGTAATCAATAGTTTTATTTGCTCTACATATGATGAGCTTATTTTAGTATGCTTTTTAATGAAGTGAAAAAAAAAGAAAAAAATCTTTTGTCATTTCGTTGTTTTAGTGAAAAAGTAAAAATAACTGAAAGAAAATGGAACACAAGTTATGCATGCAAAAAGTACTTTTCATTTATTCACATAATACTTTTAAACATGGAGGCTCTTACAAGTTATCCTCTTGTCTCGGGAGGGGACAAGGGATTGAGAAAACAAAATGCATTACGTTTTTTCCGAGTACAGTATGGGAATCACGGAAGCCTTCCATTTGGGGAGCTTGAACCCTGGAGGACATCTGTGTATGAGGCTAGGAGTCTCCGGTTTGCTGCCACTAGATTCCCCAATGACTACCACAGTATGAACATTTTGAAAGTCGGCGCTGCTGAATTTGATCGGGTCGAACTACTTCTTCTTTGGGCTCGCTTTGCATATTGATGGGCGATAACCGATACCAAATTTGTCGCACTTTTCTGCCATGTCAACGACATTACCCCAACCGGGAAGTGGACCTTTCTCCAATGTCTGTTTGGTGCTTCTGACTGAGGATAGAATGGTGGTGGATGATTGGTCATGATTTGCGGTAGCCGCACTGACTTCTTCAAATTCTAAACAGTGGAGTGGAATCTCAATAATCCTTTCATCTGTCTCAACATATCTGAATGACGAGAGTTCGCTAACCTACAGGTCTTCTTCACCACACACGATTACCAGTTTATCATCAATCAAGAACTTCAGTCTTTGGTGCAACGTAGAAGTGACTGCCCCAACAACATGAATCCACGGTCTACCCAACAAACAACTGTAGGCGGAGTTAATATCCATGACTTGGAAGGTGATACTGAACTGGTGAGGTCTAACACAGATAGGCAGATTCACTTCCCCAATAACCTGTCTTCGGAAACCGTCAAAAGCTCGGACAATCAGTGTGCTAGTCCTCATCTCGAGCCCTTTAAACTGTAATTGGCTTAATGTAGCTTTCGGCAATACATTAAGCGAAGAACCAGTATCAACGAGGACTCGAGATAGAAGAGAGTCTGTGCACATGAATGAGATGTGTAGTGCTTTATTATGGGCATTTCCCTCAGGAGGTAGTTCTACTTCATTAAATCCTAAATACCTACTGGCAGTGATATTAGCAAGCACGTGATATCTTGCATCACATGAGCGGTATTCAGAAATTTTAGCAATGCTTTACGGTGAGCCTCAGAACTCAACAACAAAGACAAAATGGAGATTTTGGAAGGAGTCTGTTTCAACTGGTCGACGATCTTGAAGTCACTCTTCTTGATCAATTTGAGGAATTCCTAACTTTCCTCAAAGTGATGCTCTTCTTGTGATCTTCAACTTGCTCATTTTCAACCATCGGCCCTTTACCCTTAGACACTTCGGATTCCACAGCTTTGTTGGCAGTAACATTCGTTGGTGCTGGAACAATCGTCATGTTCGGAGTGGCCGGTACAGTTGCCCCTGCCTATGGAGTAGGAGTAGGAATGACCTTCTCTTTAGGTGGGATAACTGTGGGTGATGGAGACAACCTAGGAGTGTATTTTGGAGCGAATACATGGCGACTGCGGGTCATGCCTCTTGTTCCAGTTATGATGATGATTTCGGTGTCAGGAATACAAATTGCTTTTCCACCCAAATACGTAGTTGTCTCATAATTCCAAGGCACTGCCTTGGTATTCTGATACGGAAACATACTGGGAAAAGGGAAATGAATTGGTTGAATCCTTTTGGGAGGATCTTCAACCTTCTTTTTCCTATATACAATAGTTATTGGTTCGATTACTACACCTTCTTCTACTGCCCTGGTCTTGGAGAATTGTATCAATCCCTGATCCATCAGCTCTTGCACACAACTCCTTAACTCGTCGCAATTGTCTGGATCATACTCATATACTGCGTAAGAATCATGTATACCTACTAGAAACTCAAACTATTCAAGTCTCTTCAACACAACTGACAGCGGAGTCTTTACATCGTCGGCCCTTAATACGGATTATGTTGTTTCCTCTTCGATCACGACGTTGACTGCTGAACCACCATGATTTGGCAAGGGATTTGTTTTCACATTAGGTTTCTCCTCGGAGAAAGACAAGATCTCCCGATTAATCAAGTCTTGGACCTTGTATTTGAGGGCCCAACAGTCCTCTGTGGAGTTCCCTATATACTCGGCGTGGTAAGCGCACGAGGTATTAGGGTCGTGTTTAAGACGAAACAGAGGAGATGCTGCAGGGATTTCTTTTGGTACAATAACCCCTACATGAATCAAATAGGGCACCCGTTTAGCATACGGTACCAGAATTTTATCAATCTGGGGGCGATTACCAAAATTGTTCCTATTATTGTGACCTCGACCTTGTCCTTTGTTGTCACGGTTGTATTGTTGATTCAGATTTCTCTGAGCAGGTGCTGGTTGATACTGACATGGAGGTTGTTGATGTTGAGTAGCGGCGACATACAAATATGGATAGTACGATATGAGGGCCATCGGAAACTGATATTGGGGGAGGACACTTTCTGTCACAGCATTTGTCTCCCGTTCCTTCATTTTTGTGAAACCCTAAGTGTCCTCTTGTTCGTCGTTTGTGGAGCGGTGGTATCTGGGATCTTCCCTGATTTCAGCCCATTCTATACACGTTCATTGATAGTTACCATATCTGCAAAGTTTGTAGACAAACTCCCAATCATCTTTTTGTAAGACAACCCTTATAGCGTACCCATGAAGATATCCACAAGTTCGTTATCTGATAAAGCCGGCCTGACCCCGGATGCCATCTCGCGCCAACGCTGAGCATACTCTTTAAAGGTCTCATTGGATTTATGCGCTTGATTCTGTAACTGCAGCCTTGTCGGATCCATATCAAGATTATACTTGTACTGATTCAGAAATGCCTCAGATAGGTCTCTCAAGGACCGGATCTTGGTGCGTTCCAAACCCATATACCAGTCTAGAGAAGCTCTAGATATATTGTCTTGGAAGCAATGGATCAACAAGTAACCATTGTCAATGTATGACGCCATCTTTCTATAATACATTGTGATATGACTACGAGGGCAACTTAGACCTTTGTACTTCGGGAGGTCTGGCACCTTGAACTTTTGTGGAAACACCACATTCGGAACTAGGTAAAGATCTCGAGCATCGATACCAAAGGCTGAGAAACCCTCAATAGCCCTTATTTTATCGTCTAACAGTTGATAATCCATTGGCCTGGCCAGATCAACAGCGGGGAGAGCGACCTGACTGGCTGGTCGAGACGTTTCTGGAGCTATTGCCTAAACAGGCACATTCTGTGGAGCAAACAACATTTGCGGTGGATAGGAGAAACCAGGAGGCGCTGTTTGAGCAATATGCACCATGTGAGGATATTGTCCTCTAGCCTGAGCAATAGGGGCCTGGGATGCCCCAGTATGCACATACTGGAGTGCAGGATTGGTGGGTGCATAAGTCAGAATGGGCACAGAAGTTGCCCCAGGTAACTGAACGGAGCAACTTGATTTGTACTCATAGGTTGAGCAGCTTGAGCAGGAACCTGAAAGTGTAGGCACGAGCCTCGGTATTCGCCTTCAGCATCAGGAGTTCCAATGGGAACCTGACCTTGATTGTCCTTGAGGTTGGCAACATCAACTGGATGAGTCTTGACAGTGGTCACGCCCCAGGGGAAAACATTGTTTTCAGCAGCAGTAGGGGCAGTGAGAGTCGGATGAGGGAAGAAAGCACCCCATTGGAAAAGTGAGCAGCAAAGTTCTAGGGAATTACCCAGGGGTAGGAAGCAACAAGCCTAATCAAATCAACGGGGACCAACTGACGGTTCCCAGTAGTTGGTACTATAGTTTCCACTAGAGTTTCGAAGGTAGCACCAACAACAACAGTAGGATTGGTCACCCCAGCATCACGGGTGACATTGACATCAATAGGGTTAGCAGAGGTAGAAGTCCTCTGAGTCTGGAGGATTTCCAAGATGGCCTCCATGTTCCCTTGAAAGAGGTCCATTCTGTCCTGGACTTGGGCGAGAGATTCATGGACAATAGCGTTGTCAAATTCAAAATCAGCCATTATCGTTGATTTGTTTGCACGGGTGAAATAATGATGACGAGTCTTCGTTTTTGTTGTGGAAAGATGGCGACGGTAAGCGTTTTGTTTTCTGGTTAGCAATGTGCAATGAATGTATGAATGTAATTAATGCATGTTAGCGAATAAGGAAAAAATATTTCTAGGGTGCCAGTGTGTCAGTGTGCATATATAGTCATACAGTGAGCAGGAATAAGACAACAGAAGTATTTCAACAAAATCTATTTTATTAATTTGAAAGTCAAACAATACAAATTATTACAACTCGGGATCATTTTAATGAACTGGCATGGAGGTCAGACTTGATCCTCCCCATAACTACCCTACATACTGATACAAAATGGAAAATGGTCCACTAAGTGTTATGAGGGAACATGACAACATAAGCTTTCTTCAGTAATTCGGGAAGGTCCTTGAGTGACTGATTAGCAAATTCGGCCAAGACGGCATTCCTATCAGTCCAATGCTGAGCATACTTGATGAGATTGCGCAATAAGAAGTGATTAGGTCCATTTAGAATATCTTGCACAAATGCCTCTTTTTGGTCTAAGAGGACTTGCAGATGACAACTTAGAATATTACGTAATAAGGAGTGATTAGCTTCCTCTTTCAGCCAGTTCCTTTCTTCCAAATTCTGATGTGCCTGCCCATTCAATGACCGTATCTTTTCAAACCTTTTGTCGATGTCACTCTGGAGTTATGAGAGAGTTACTTCCAGCTTCCTGGCACGGGTTTGCTCATCCTTAAACTCTTTCTGACATTTCTCCAATTGGCCTTGTAGAGTCTTGATATGGCCTTGGTAGTCAATCTTCTGTTTGCATGCTCGACATTGGACTTTAGCTAATTCATTTTTCTTGTTTGCAATGGTCTCAAAAGTTCCCTTCAAGGCATCTCCTACCTTCTTTCTTTTGTTTTGCTCAATCTGAATGTCGGTATCTACTTTGTTAAACCTTTCTCTTTTCTGACTGAGGCTGGCTTTTAGCGCATCTTTTTCTGAGGTGACCTTTCCTAGGATGGAAAGGAGACCGACGTTCTCCTTCTCCAACTTCTTGATGGTTTCTTTAAGGTGATCCACTTCAGAAATGACGGCGGCAGGTGGTTTGATGGTATTGATACACATGGAAGGTTCCCATGGGTACGACAGTTTGACCATCTTGGCCCTTGACTTCATCCAATTAGCATACAGTGATGTTACGATACAAAGTTGTTTGCCCAGTTCTTTCTTCCTAACTCGCTGTATCTTGCCCCAGGCTCTGCACACTTTCTTCAATAGCTCCTGATTTTCAACCCATTCGGCTAAAAACAGTTCTTAAGTAATCCTGATACCCCAACTAACACAATGAGAGAACGGGGTTATAGTTGATCAAACCCCCTTTTGTTCTGACGAGCTGAACATTTGGAAATTCCCCATATCGGAAGATCATCTCTACCCTTAAGTAATCATGATTATACCAGACAACGTCTTTAGCATCTAATGACATCAACGTTTGTGACCATTTCAGAGCATCCACATTATCAACAAATGGCCCTTTCTTCGGTAAGTGGGACATGATCCACTTCTGAAGCAAAGGAGTGTAACAATTGATAGTTCCCCCTTTCTTCATGTTTCTCCAATGGAAAGAGAAGAATACATCAGCTAGTAAGGTAGGAACTGGGTTCTGGGAGATGAATATGGTGATGGAGGTCTTGTCAACGAAACCTTCAACACTCAGGAATAGTACCAAACCATAAATGAGTAGCGCGAAGCTGACATAAAATGCATCCCAACTTCCGCTGTTAGCAAACACAGCGGCGTTCTCGAATAGGAACTTAGACGGGAGGCCCTACGTGTTACCCTTAATTCGGAGAGTGGACTCGATCAAATCCTTCTTCATGCATAAGGCCTAAGCTATATCTGCAGAATCCGGGAAATTATCTTCAATCATGTAGGGTGCTTGGTCTTTAATCGGTAACTGTAGAAGGTGAGAAAACTCCTCTAGCGTGGGGGCTAGAAGAAAGTACTGGAACGTGAAGCAATGTAGTGTGGGACCATAGAAATATGCAAATGTGAACATCAGCCCTGCATCTTCCTTAGTAGACAAGACTCCCAACAGGTTGCCATAGGCTTTCACGAAGGTTACTCGGTAATCTTCAACCAGAAATTCACTGAGCTTCTTCAATTCATCGACCTTGGAGTCTCTTAATTTGTACTGATAGATTTTTCTTCGGTTTGTCTTTTCCATGAATGCACTGACAATAACAATTGACACAGTAGGCCCCTGAAAAATGCAAATGTAACAAGAAATGGTTAATGTAATGATGCAATGATATGCGATACAATGATGGAAAGGTATCATATAATCAGAATTCTGGCATGCTCTGGAAAAACTGTATAATGTATTTGTCGCGGGTTGAAAGGTTCGACGTATACACAACATCACATGTATGAAGGATCTTGGTTTCCGGCAAGAAAAACCCATATTACCCTCACAGGTATGTACTATCCTCTAAGAGTGGTCCTAAAAGGTCCCTAGAGTCAATGATCCAATTTTAGATACCATTGCCTTAGACAAATGACTCGTCGGACAATGATGCTCCCAAAAGGATCTACTCTAGGTGTGACGTCCTGTGTCAACCATAATCACGGAATAACTCCACGGAGGTCAAACACGACTCTATTCACGTTACTATCCTGTGTATGTACTCAAGCTCGGGTATAGAGCTTCTCTCTCATGTGTTATAAACCCAACCTAATCAACCGCATATACAAATATCCATGATGCAAGAATATAATAATAAAGTAAATAACGAATAATGTAAAGTGAGTAAGGCATAAAGATAAACACCTAAAAACTAGCGAGAAAACAACTTAAACTAGGCTCGACTCCTTTTAGCGACTAGGAAGTACTCCAAGTAGCGAAGCATCCCCAACAAAGTCTCCAGTTGAAGCTAGTGGAAATATACCAAAACGTATCGCACATTCAAACATACAACAGACGCCATCGAACTTTATTTATACCTAAAGGGATGGGAAAACATTGATAAAACCCGGGGGAAAGAGATATGATGTGTAAGGAAGTCGGTTATGCAAGGAGAATGTATTAGAACCCCAAACATCCATGGTACTCCATGGGAACCGTTTTGATTGTTCTCGCTCGAATGTGTGTTATATCTAAGATTACTCACAAAAGAATGGGAAAAGGTAAAAAGAAACAGATAAAGTGCTCGGTGAGGATTAAGACCCTTATGCCTACGTATCCTCATAGTGCAATGAGGAATTCAACGCTTCGTAGTTAATAGAACTAGAGGCGGGAGATGAAAAGGAGTGTGATCAAGGTATGGTCTGAACCAAAGGATAACATTTTGAACTCCAACGAGGGTGAAAAGATGAACCCAAGAGTAAGGTGGCTATCACCAGTACATGGGCTAGTAAGACCGCCACTATAGGGTAAAGCCAAAAAGACAAAGAAATAAGTGTTTGGGCACAGTCTCAAACATCTCTTGGTTCACAAGGTGACGCAAGAAGGAGCACAAAGAGGTAGTGTACTTGGATCAAAGATAACTGGTATATCACATGGAGTGAACGAAGGTAGAATATGAATATATCGTAGAAATGAACGGGATGAAGTGACCAAATTCACATAATTGGGTATTTGGTGATAAGTGACTGAAGAAATATTGTTTGAAATCGAAAGGTGAAAGTGTATTGGAATCCCTAAAAGAGATGGGGTTTGTACCATAGAGGGAAACAATTTTAACCAATACGTGGACTAGTAGGACCGCCACTACAAGGTGATTAGCCAAAAAAGGAAGGAATTAAGTGTTTGGGCGTAGTCCCAAAAAACTCTAGGTAGAAATGAAGACTTTACGTTAGGCGTCCCAAAAAGGGTGTGTATGGAATTCCAAAGAAAGTGTGTTCTAACGGGGACTCACAAGACAAACCCAATTTCAGAGGTTAATTACCATGAAACAAGGATAAAGATATTTATCTAAGCAACGGGGACTCACAAGACAAACACAAATTCAAGGAATGATTGCAGTACTGTATAGTACAAGGAATAATGTATCACTGGATGAGGAACAAACAGTTCGAGATCAACAAAGGATAGTATTTTGGATCGAAGAAGTAGATAGACTCTGAATCAGAGAGCAAGGTAGGCGTTTACTAGTACATGGGCTAGTAAGACCACCACTATAGGGTAAAGCCAAAAAGAAAGACTGAATTAAGTGTTTGGGCATAGTCCCAACCAACTCTCGATTGATGAGGTGGACTGTCGTTAAATCGTCCCAAAAGGATAGATAAGGAGTCCAAGGAGAAGTATGATTGATCTCAAAAAGATGGTATTGATTGCATGAATGGAGAATGATTGATTGATAAATAGGGTAGCTCGCGAAGAATCTGGATTCTCCTGCCTACGTATCCTTATAGTGCAATAAGGAAATCAGAGCTTTCGTAGTTCATCCCACTAGGGCTGAAAGCAAAGAATGATTAGAGGCAAAAGAATGTGATTGAATGATTGAATAGAAATGATTAGAATGAAGGATTAATTGATAAGATACTTGACAGTCGATTGATAGGAATCACACTAAAGTCTATGAATACGGGCGAACACTTTGAATATTTGGGGCCTACGCCTTATACGCAAAGGCTCTCTAGACAAGGATAGGAGAAACTCCGTCTCGTCATTCCTTATTACTTAAGGCTCGTAGCGCATGATACTTCTTTTAACTGACAAGTTGCTGGTGAAGAATCTTCATTGTTGACCCTTGTATTGATGTTGTCTTTGTATGGAGGAGACTTGGTAGTTTAATCGATTCGTATTGTACTAAAGTCTATGAATAAGGGCGAACACTTTGAATATTTGGGGCCTATACCCCATACGCAAAGTCTCTCTAGATGAGGATAGGAGAGACTCCGTCTCATCATTCCCTATTACTCAAGGCTCGTTTCGTATAATTTGAATCGTGTTTACCAAGTGTTGACCTTTGATTTATCTTGTATAATCCGTTGCTTGGTATGACTGAGGATGCCTTGATTGAAGATCTTGACTTGAGGCTTCGAGCTCCACAACTTAGAATAAAAGTCTTATTAAGTGACCAAGGGTCTTTCTGCCACTTAATTTAGACTATGGGATTATACAAGTTCAAAGGATTTAATTGATCAAAATTACTTTTGATCAATTTAAATCGGAGGGCTTGAAATGATTTAGGAAACTAGGTTAGAACTTAATCTAATGGTCAGAGTTAATCAAACTATCCTAGGGGATCATGTTAATGTTGATTAAAAATTAAATTAAAATCCTAGGGGAGCATGTTAAAGTTAGTCAAAAACTTGGATTAAAATTCTATGTTAATTCTATTCCTAAAAGAGTGTGTATTCCTGGTTAAAACCAAAGTAAACCCTAAAAGGGAAAAATGGTCCAATTGCAAAAAATCATTTATTAACACAAATTGAGAATTAACTAAGTTTAACTAAAAACCAATTAATCCTAATTCTAAATCATTCTAAAATTTTAAAACTAAAATTCAATTAAAACCTAAATTGTATTTTAACCCTAGTTTCCTAATTAAAAGATAATAAAAAGCAAAACAAGAAATAATAATAAAAAAACAAAAAATAGAGATTTAGGCCAGCAGGGGGTGTCAACCCCAAACTGGGGTGTGAACCAGAATTCAGCTACATGAGCCTAATTCTGGTGGCCCATTGAAGATGTTTGAATTGGGGGTGCGAACAGGAAATGTGAAGGTGTATTGGTAATTTGCGTGTGGGCTCAATCACAAGGCCCACATGGCATAAGTCTTCCAGGGGTGTGTGAATAGGAAATGTGATGTTCCAATAGCTTTGGCCCATTCAGGCCCAACAGGGGATGAATCTAAACATTTGAACTGAACTGAACCTTCCCTCTCACAACACTCACCGGATGCCTCCATGAGCCACCGCGTCGGACGTCGCTCCCGGAGGCGGTGCCCCCCAAAATGTCAATTGGAGCTACCATTAAGATCCACGCTTCACGCTCTATTCAACTCTCCCCTCTAATTCAAAAAATTATCCACCTAAAGCCCTAATTGAAACCAAACAAACCAAGAACCCTAACATGAAAATTCCTAATTAAAACCCAATCTCAACGGTTCAAAGCCCCGGAGATGAGGGTTTTGAAATCTCTCACCATAACCTACATGCTGGTATCGAAAGAAAGAAAGAAGCGTGAAGATTTTAAAAGGCCTTACCGGAGAAGACGGGTGTCGGCGACGAACTTTCAAGTACGTGATTCCGAATTTCCTCCTCGTGGCTTCCAAATATTTCTCCTTCTTCTTCTTCTATATCCGAGAGTGGCAAAATGTGAGCATAGTCAAGATTGAGCATAAGCAGAATTAAAGCTCTAATGGTGAGCTTCAATTGCCTTTGAATAGTGCGCATGGTGAGGGTGAGAGAGAGAGACTCGAAATGCTTGCAGGGAATTAAATGCAATGATTGCCAAGGCTTGAAAATGATGAAGGGGATAGTGATTTATAGTTGTTAGGTTTGGATTAGAATAGGTTTGGATTCAGGTATGGAATTAGTTAGGAGTTGGTTAAGATGAAATCAGTGAGTTCAATCTGTTAAGTCACTAAGTTGGCAGTTAGTTAATGCAATTAGTTAGTTACTTAGTTAGGATGAGTGAACCTAAATTTGTTTTTCTTTGACTGGTTACTGCAGGTTGGGACTTAAGTGGAATTGATCTTAACATGAGTGATGACCTGCTGAGAAGGTTCACCCTTTAATGCCAACTTTGTTAATTAATTAGCTTAGGAAATGTTATGTTGTTGGTTAATGTTAACTGTTATGCATTGCTTGGTGTTGGGATGCATGTAGATAAATGGCTTGGTGAATGGTTCTGACTTGGTTTTTTCACTGCAGGTTTTACTTGTAATGATGTGAGTAGGTCTTGGCTGTTGTACCAGGTGGAGCTGATTATTAATGGGTGATGGTTTTTTGTAACTGGTGTTGATGTTTTCCTGCAGGTCAATATATGCTGTTGTATGTTTATGTCTTTATTGTATTGCAAATACTTGTTCTGCTCTTATGCTGAACTGCATTGGATTATGGGGACTTGTTTAAACAGTGTGTTATTCTGATGTAGGTTTTGAGGTTGGATTATGGACCTCACATCGACCTATCCTGACTTCATTAGGTTTGTCATACAACCAAAGGTTTCAAGTAGGTATGGTATGGCATCATGACTTTACCCCTTGTATTGCTTGGTGTTTATTATCCTGGTGAATTGAGTTATGAACTCTGCATTTCCATGGACAGGTACTGCTATGCTTGGATGATTGTAATGTTATGAACATGGATGCATGAATACCTTATGCAGGTTTGGTATGATGCATGTATATGACCTGTTTATACCTTGGTTCAAAGCTTGATTGATAGATGCATGACACCAGGTTATGGCTTGTGGTAGGTGCTTGCATTGATGACTGACTTGGCTTTGCTGCAACCTTGCATGATGCCATGATTTTATTGGCCATAGCCATGTTCAGCTAATGATAAGCCTATGTTTTGTTTCCTTGGTGATGTACCAGAGTTGCAGCAAGCTTTTCAAATGGCCATTCCTTGGATTTCCATTAAGCTATTTCATGATGCATAAGCTGACTGGTTGAGCTCTGAACCATTTGTTTGTACTTCCTTTGATGACTTATTTTGGATAGTCATTGTTGAGTTGGTTGTGAACTGTTTTTGTTCATCTGCTATTGTTTGGTTGTAGTTTATACATTGCATGGTGTTGTTGGCACTACAACAGGGTTTTGGTCCATGATGTGGGTATGTTGCAGTTGTTGCTCGTGTTACAGGATGAGTGAGTATCTTGGTGATGCATTACTATTGTAAACTGCAGGTGGGATGGTAGGAAGGGATGACCCATGGCCATATACATTGGCTCATGGTGCAACAAACTTGTGTATTGTTCTGTCCGCTAGCTCCTTGTTGATGCTTCCTTGTTTCATTGCACTTCTGATATAGATGATGACTGCAGGTTTGAGTTTGCCTTGAATTGATGTTTGTTAGGTATTGGATTATGGTTTGCATAATAAATTTCTTTGCTTCTGACTTGATCTAATTTGCTCATGTTTCTTGGTATGCTTGTGGTATGACTTTCATTTCATGGCATGTTTTGACATGGTTCTTCCTTGATCATTGCAGGGTTTTGCTGTAGGTTTACAGGTTTTTTGCTGCTAGCATGCACTAATGTTGCAACAATTTTATGTTGCTTAATGTTGTGGAGATTGTAGGCTTTGAAGTCCATTGCAATTGTTGCAGTTGTTGTTGCAGGATTTCTGTTATGCAGGCCTTGAAACATTGCTTGATATTGTTGACATTGTAGGCCAAGTGGGGGCTACCCGAGTTCACGCCATGCCTTGTTTGAAAAGGGAGGTGCAACTTAGTTTGTTTGGTGTGTGAGCTTCCTTACCAAAGTATGGTCCCTAGTGATTCAATAGGCCTTGTATTGTATGTCATTAGGATTGTGATGTAGCAAGCATAAAATTAGGACCTTCCTTGTATGAACACATGTAATGACATGTTTATTATCAGTGCATATCTTCATGGATGAATGTTATGTACTACATGATTGGAAATTGTAATTCAAGACTTTAGAACAAGTGTGTTGACTTTGGTCAAAGTTGACCAAAAAGTCAACTGTTGACCAAAGTCAACCTTTGGTCAAAATTGTGTTTTTGCTATTTTCTTTTGTGAAATGATGGAATGTACATTCGTATGCATGAATCCACTTGTAATGTGTTTTTTTGAATGTAATGAACAATGCTTTAATTTGCTTACTAAAATCATGTTTGAATGAAATATGAACCATGGGCCATGAGTTTGAATGTGTGAGTTTAATGTACCAAAGTAACCAAGCATGTGTATGAACTCATCATGGATTAGAAATGACACTAACCATCACCAATGAACCATGGAAAGGGGCATTCACAATAAGGATTAATGCAAACACAAGCCATGTACTAGAATGATGGCCAAACTTGTAAACCAAACAACCAAAGGAAACTTGAATATGCCATGCTTATGGATGGCAAACAAAGAACCTTGAAGTAAGTGACATGATAACATGAGTTGTGGATGCATGAATAAGTAGACAAACAAGCAATGTAATATCTAAACCAAACCTTAGTCAAGCACAAATAACGTAATGAATAGAACAAGGTATCGAAGCAAGAATTAGGGTATGATGCTAACCATCCGTGGTTGTATGGTTAAGCATGATCAATAAGGGCTAGGGCAAGGTGCATCCAACGAATTAGGGTTTTTTATGGTCTAAAGCATGACACAAAGAAGTCTCTCGAATCCAAGATCAAGAAAATAGGGTTTTGGATGTCACCAGATGGAAAGCCAAGCCACAAAGCCCATTAAGACCATACCTTCCTTGATGGGGGTTTCCTTGAGGCCTACCCTTCAAACAAACCCCTTTGAATTAAGCCAGATGCTCCATACACAAGTTCTCCATTGTATAAGCCCTCATTAGGGTTTTGATAGCCAAGGCAAAGCCCAAAGAAGCTACATGGGGTCCATCATCATATCATCAAGAATTAGGGTTTTGAATATCCCCGAGGATTGCTTAGATACCCCATTGTTGAATCCATACCTCCATCCTCAAGCACTTAGGGTTTTGACCTCTCCTATGCTTTAATGGATGGCCAGACCATGCTTTTGAAATTTGATCTTTACCCAAGTCCTAGCTTCACAGGCCAAGGTCCCTGAGTCCATGGTGATCCACTAGTGTATGCATGATGCATGTAAATGAGCTGTGAGTGCATGTAAATGATCCTCAAATCAAGTAGTTGGATGGGAAGATGAAAAAGTGAAGGGAAAATTTTGGGGGACAACAACGATTTTCACCATTGGTGCTCATTCCAAGCTCATATTTTGACTTCCAACCACCCAAATCGATCATAAATCAATAGCCACATATTATAAAATCATTAAACATCACATAAATATCAATTAACACTCAAAATCATCACTTTTTAAAGGATCAAGGTTATGTCCAAAACACCTAAAACACAACAATGACAACACCAATATCTAGAATTCAAATCAATAAATTATGCATAATAGTCAGCACACAACAAAGCACAATTTGTACGTTGAACATGGAAATTAACATGGATTTTACATAATCATAAAGAAGAACTCATAACACATGACAATGGAGAAAACAACCTAGAGAAGGGTGAGGATTCTTATCCACCCTTCATGCATTTGAAATCCATTATTAGAGTAGTTTTACCCCTTACCCGAACTTACAGCAGCAAAACAATCAAAATCCCTTGCTATAATGTTCTCCTCCTTCAAGAGTTTCCTAGGCTTTCCTATTTTTCTCCAACTCTCACAATTTCTACGTACTGACATAAATAAACTCCAATAATCCCTTTTTAATAATAAACCTAATTTTTTAATTTAATAGCTACACCTTAGCCCTAACTCCTTTTTAATTATCACCACTTTAGCTCATCTTTCTATTAATTCTAGATTCCACCCAATTCTAATAATTCCACTATTTTTTATTTATTTTATTATTATTATATTATTTTAATCATATAAAATTAATTAATAATTCTAATCAATTCCTACCACTATCTATAAATCTCTCAAAATTATCAACAAATTCCATATAGCCATATAACACCTTATCACCAAAATAAATAATTAAAAACATTCTAAATCACTTAAATAATTAAATAAAATGCAACTAAACTCAATTAAATAATTTAATTGAATGCAGAGTGTCACAACACTCCCCCACTTACATAATTTTCATCTTAAAAAATTACCTAAAGGAAAAAGGTCTAGATTAGACTCTCTCATCTGACTCTCGAGCTCCCACGGGCATGCTTCCTCCAACATGTCCTCCCCATACAGCCTTCACCAAGATGATCTCTTTACCTCTCAAGTGTTTCACTTCTCGATCATCATTTCTCAATGGTATGCCTCAACAGTAAATTTCTCTATAACTTGCACATCATTCAATTGGATCACATGAGACGAATTAGGAATATACTTCCGAAGTTGTGACACATGAAAGACGTCATGAAGATTCGAAAGAGACGGTGGTAATGCAACTTTATAGGTCACCTTTCCTACTCTCTGGAAAATCTGATATGGACCAACGAAACGATACGTGAACTTTCGAGACTTCAACGCTCTGTCGATACCAGTTATCAGAGTAACTCTAAAAAACACATGATCCACCTCTTAGAACTCAAGTGCCTTCATCCACTTATCATGATAACTCTTTTGTCGACTCTACGAATCTTTCATCTTCTCCTAAATCATCATGATCTTCTCAATAGTCTGTTGAATGACCTCTGGTCCGAGCACGACACTTTCACCTGATTCATACCAACACAAAGGAGTCATACACCTCATCCCATACAAAGTCTCATACGGTGCATTCCAATAGTAGAATGAAAACTTTTGTTATAGGTAAACTCGATTAATGACAAGTAGTTATCCCAATTACCCTCTTGTTCTAGAACATAACCTCTCAATAAATCTTCTAGGGATTGGATAGTCCTCTCTGTCTTACCATCCTGTCTGCGGATGATAAGAAGAACTCAATCTCAACTTAGTTCTCAAAGCTTCCTGCAAAATCTTCCAAAACCTTGATGTGAACCTCATATCTCTATCTGATACAATGCTTGAAGGAATACCATGCAACTTCACAATCTCACTAATGTAAACCTCTGCTAGCTTTTGCAACTGGCAACTGATCTTTATCAGAATGAAATGGGTCGATTTAGTCAGTCTATCAACAATTACCCAAATAGAACCACTCCCCTTCGTTATCTTTGAAAAACCTGTCACAAAGTCCATAAAAATGTTGTCCCGTCTCTACTCAAAAATACTCAACGGTTGCATCAATCCTGACAGCTTCTGACGCTTAATCTTTGACTTTTTACAAGTCAAACAAGAATGAACAAACTCAACAACATCCTTCTTGTGCAAGAATGACTTCTCCAAGTAAATCACAAGATGTGTTTTGGTTGATTAGGATTAGGCTAGACGGTTCATATAGACTACAAAGGCTCAACTGAAAACTTTTACAAATAAATATATGACTTAGATGTGAAGTTTCATAATTTTGGCCCGACCTTGGATTTTTTCCGATGGAAAAATCATTACTACAAAAATTACATGCAACTCTTTCAACGCCATCTTCATATTTGTCAATTTTAGTGAAAATATTCCAAAGGGTTGGCAATATTTTCTTACGAGTTTTGTCTTGACCTTTAACATTCAAACTCTTATCCATTGGAGTCCACATAGTAGAGTCTTTTCTTTTTTGTGGCCTAAAAAAACAAAACAGTAAAGACACATATTTTAAAGTAGATAAAAACCAACAGCCATACATGATAAAGCACTTGTGATATAAACAAAGACTCACATAAATAACTTGTGATAATTGATTAACTTAGATAGTCCTTCAACAAACTAGCTTTAAACATATTACCAAGGTTCCTGTCTTTTGTGTTACAAACAGAGACTCACTGAAACAAGATATGATAATTGGGCAATAAATGTTTAGAAAATTGATTATATAAAACAATAGTAGTAACATAAAAAGTAAAATTGATCATCATTTCCTCTAAATACATAAAAAGTAAAATTGATCTGCAGCAACATCACCTCTGATCTGCAGCAACATCACCTTACCCTTCTTCATCAACCCTAAATCGTTTCAACCTTCAGACTCTCACAGTCACGAAACCACTTTCGAAATATCAACTAATATACCAACACTTCACTGTCAAATCTTCAAAACGACATTGTATATAGGGCTTCTCATGGATACGCAACCACGTGACGATCTGTAGCATGCACCGTCACATTGCGCAGTTTTTGTGAGATTCTACCGAACACAAATAAAACATTTGTCCAAATCTCTCCAAGCCTGCTTTAGCTCTTGAAAGGAGTTTATTAGTTAAATCTTCATTGACAATTTCTGCACTGATCTATATCCACGGGAACCAGTACAAGAGTTTGATGCCATAGAGAAGCCAAATGAAAAGCAGCATCCGAAAGAGCTTTTGGTAACATAAAGCATACTAAGTCAGTAGAAAATTGTCCTCATCACCGTTTGGTAACTGTCAATTCCGAATATTCTGTTGTGTTGGTATTATGCTAATTGCTTTGTTTGATTTTTATTCTCATTTCGATTGCGTTGTTTGGATTTCAGATGTTGTAATAACTCTGCATATTGTAAATAAATTGTAGTTGTATGCTTCTTTTCTTTTTTGCTTATTGTGTTGCCTTGTATATACTGGATTGAATATGCGGGTTTGACACAATTTATGTGTCGTTATACAGTCGATTTTTTTCCTGTATATCAATATACATTGTCGCTGCATTTCTGAGCTATCATGGTGTACTATTTTGTTTCGGTGCGGTTTGATTGTAGTTTCGTGCTGATTCGGTATGCATTTCCATTTTTTGAGCTGATTGCGACTATTTATTTTTCTAGATTCGTTGAGTATTGTAAATATTTTTTTGGGTTGTTGTTGTTTATTTTATGTCGTTCACATTGTGTAAATCGGGTTTTTAATCTGCGAATTCGATATTTTCATGTCGTTATATTGTCAGATTTTTATCGATACATTTATTGTATTTTGTCGTGTTATGACATTTGCATACGATGTTTCATTTGTTGTCGATACATACAAATCGGCTTTGAGCACATTACTTAGAGTTTTGCGTGTATTTCTTAACTTTTGGCTTCTTTTGAATTTCGATTGTGAGTTTTATTTAATAACAGTTTTGATACTGTTTGGTTTGCCCTTTTGTATATCAAGCCTCACTTTTTGTTTTCATTGTGTTAGTTTTCAATTTCGACGCCCATTTAAATTAAGAGAATAAAGTTTCTTGTGAATATGTTTCGACAAATTGTGCGTTTGAAGTTTTAGTCGAAGATGCCTTGGTACAAGGGTAAAAATGCTGCGTGGACTTAGACATATTTCTAAGTAGTTTAAGGTGTTTTTTCGACAGAGGCGCCACCAGGTGTGGTTCAACGAGAGATTCAAATTCAAATAAAGGAGGGAACTTTTTGTTCTTATTCGAACTGTTGAAAATACACGTGGAGCATAGTGGATGGTTACGTACATGCAAAGCGCCACTTGTCTCGATTTGGTGGAAAGGCCGTTAGAAGCGGTTACTTCGACTAGTATAAATAAGAGGTCTTAGTGTTAGGATCAGTGTGTGTGTTCAAGTGTGTACAAAATCTGTCAATTTTACCCAAAGTATTCTTCTGCAGAGAAAAAGTAAATTGAGAAATGTACATTTGATGTACACCATTGTTTTACTTGAAGTAATTTAATTTGTTCTTTATTTCCAGCATTACACTTTACGCATAAATTTATCTTCACTTCCATTTATTTTCGATTTACATCATTCTTTTTACTCTCTTTCACTTTAATTTTTCATTAAATCTTTTAACAAATCATTGCTGGTGTGAACACTGTCGAAGTGTTTATGTTCATTAGAATTCACTTTCTAAAACGGTTAGCACATGTCCTAGAATCAATCTGATCGATTATGTAAGTAACCAAATCTAGTAATTTGGAAGATCAGTGGTTGTTTACCAATTTTCACGGTAAACAAATTGGCACGTCCAGTGGGACAATGCTAACACTTGAGAAAGTAATTTTTTCTTCATTTTTTCTGGTCTTTTAATTATTTTTCCCTTTTGAAAATTCGTTGTATGTTATTAATTAGTGGTAAAGTAGCCACAACCAACGAAGATAAACCAAGGAGAATGGCGAATTCAAATGCGCCAAGTAACCAAAATCCTCAAAATCCAAACAATAATGTACCACCCCCTTCTTTTCCGACAAGGACAGACATGACCACAATGCCCGTGTCTGAACCAATACCATCTATGGCAAGTTCGATGCCTACACATTCGATTGCCCATACTGAACCCATTTTGACTTGCATTGGGTCAAGGGGACCTCCTAACACACCCCCACAAATTGGGAATGTCCCAAACAGGCCTTTGGTACCCCCTGGTTTTTCTATACCTTTTGGTGGTCGAGAACAACCCTATGGAATGCCAATTTCAGTAATGGCAAGTTTGCATAACGTTGCTTCGACACTCACAGAACCAGTGGTTAACATAACCTCCCCATTACAAGGGTCAGGATCTGGGGTTAACGTGGGTCGAAATAACCAATCTTTAGGTTTGGGATACCAAACACAAATGTCTATCCTTACCAATAATTCCGCAATAGTGTGGAGGTAGCAGATAGACAAAATCGATCATGATATGGTCCAGATGCTTACCCAAACATTGACCACTGTAGTGAATCCCTTGATTCAAAATACGGCACAATCTAATCAATGGATGATAGCGCAGATGGCGCGAACGACTGACTTCTTGGGTGTGCCACAGCCCCATCGACACCCTCCAAGGGACGGGATAAGGGAAAACCAAGGGGTAACCTTCGAAGAAGACCCTACCGTTAACCAAATTCCACAAAACCAACTGCCACCAGAGATGGCAAATCAAGGAGTAGGAATCGAACCTCCTAGGGCTGAACCACAAATCCCCAAGGAGAGAGAGCCAATGATAGTAATGGTAAATAGAAACCAAAATGCTGATGATGTCATAAAGCAAATTCGACACGATAATATGGCAGCAGATAACAATCTAGCAGTTATGATTGAAAGGATTATGGCACGAAATAAGGTGAATTTTGGCCTTTGAAGGCCAAATTATACACCACCTTTGTTAGAATATATCATATAGACAGATACACCCCTAGAACGAAAATTCTCAAATTTACTAAGTTTTCTGGGGATACCACTGAATCCACTGTCGAACATGTGGCTAGGTATATAATAGAAGCAAGATACATTTTGAACAACGAAAACCTTAGGATAAAGTACTTTCCAAGTTCTCTCACGAAGAACACCTTCACGTGGTTTACAACCTTGCCACAAAATTCGATCCACACTTGGAATCAATTAGAAATAATGTTCTATGAGCAGTTTTACATGGGGCAAACAAAGATAAGCCTGAAGGAATTGGTCAGCATTAAACGAAAATTTACTGAGCCAATTGATGATTATCTAAATAGATTTTGTTTGCTCAAGGCTAGGTGCTTTACGTAGGTACCAGAGCATGAGTTGGTCGAAATGGCCGTTGGGGGCCTTGACTATTCTATCAGGAAAAAGTTAGACACCCAATATTTGAGAGATATGACCCAACTGGCTGATAGGGTTCGACAGTTAGAACGCTTGAAGGAAGAAAAGGCTAGAGCAAATAAGAGTAAAAGAGTGGCCTACGTCAAATTCAATAATGATGATGAAGTGTCCAATAATGAGCCTTTAGATTTCAACGAAAATGAGACCGACCTTGCTGATTTGAAACAAGGGTCACCTTACTCTTGTAAGGTCTTGGCCCATCGAATGGGAAAAACCCTATCGAACCAGAAAAGAATGATAAATTTCCTAAGAAAACTTACACCTTCGACGTTACAAAATGTGACGAGATCTTCGATTTGTTAGTTAAGGATGGCCAAATGATAGTGCCTTCTGGTGCTAAAATGCCTGCTTTGGAACAAAGAAAGAAAATAGGGTTTTGCAAGTACCATAATTTTCAGGGTCATAAAATGTCTCAATGTTTTCTTTCAGGGATCATGTTCAGAATGCTATCTAGGAAGGAAGACTCAAGTTTGGGGACAAACACAGAAGCCAAATGAAGACCGACTCCGGTCCCCAGCAAGTGGCTAATGCCCATTACACAAAGCCATATGAAGTCAATATGGTCGAAGTTACTGATGACTTCAGTCACATCCTTACTATGGTCGAAGTTACTAAAGACTTCGTCAACAAAGCTGTCATGGTCAGGGTCCATGAGCACCTTGACCAGGAATTCCCCAAAAACTTTGCTCAGGAAGCCGCTGAAAGCTTCACCAGTGAAACTACTGATGGTTTCGACACTGGAGTTACTGAGGATTCCAACTTGATGATAGTAACCAAAGAAACTGCTGATAGTTTCAAACAAATTGATAAGACTACTAAGATCCTTCAACTGAAATTCCAGAATTTAGACATCACTGAAGATGCTGACATGGAGGTTAACATGGTCGAAATCTCCCAGGAAACCTCCATGGAAGTTGACAATGAGTGTCGACAAAAAGAGAATAATAAAGTGGCCTTCCCCAAAGAGGAGGAGACTCTGATGGATTTCCTCCATAGATGCCAAGGAAAAAGACTAGAGGTTATGTTGTGCCCTAGTTGTAGTGTCGTGTTCGACAAATAAGCGGCCCACAACCTCGAGGAAGTCAAGAGAGCAAAAGACCAAAGTTGTCAGAGAACCCCTAAGGATCGACAGGCTTTTGAGCCTAGAAGGGCCTTTGACCCAAGAAGGTATTTCAATCCAAATAGAACTTTGGTGAGGCTGGATGATATAGAACGAAGGGGTCCTGCTGCCAAACCTATCTCTTTCAAGCCCAATGTTGAGGCTTCCAATGGAAAATGGGTGAAGCCAATTGAGGGCAGAAAGCGTGGCCAGGGAAAATGGCAGAACTTCAAAGTAGACAGATGTTCCTCATTGACATACCGTAAAATGCCAGAAAAACATCCCACATCTCTGCAAACTACAAAGGGAAAAATCCCATGACAAGGTCCCAATGGAGAAGGGAACAGAGAAGGAGAAAAGCACAGAGGGAGGCTGATGAAAAGGAAAAAGATGAATCCAACACCAATATGCCTGCAAGGAAGAAGGAAAAAAGGGAAGCAAGTCTTGTCAAATGGAAGTTTAACACTCCGGCAGAAGCGGCCAAAGAGAACTATGATCGAATGGTGTCCGAAGACGAAATGCTAACGGATGATTTCGACCCTGGGTCAGAGCCTTCACTGGATGTCTTAGTTATTGTGGTATCCGTGTTGCCCAGAGAATTCGACCAGAGAACAGAGGTCGAAGACACTGACAGCATCACAGAGAGGGAAACGGCCGCTCACAAACCAGTGTGTTATTATGTAATGAACAATGGTTGCGTAGAGGAGAAAAATGCTTTCTTCTAAAGACAATATGAGGCAATGAATAATCATCTTAAGCCTCTGTTTATTACTGGGAAGGTCAAAGACGTCCCAATTAACAAGATCCTGGTAGATTGCGGTGCAACAGTAAACCAGATGTCGCATCACACGTTGAGGAATATAGGAAAATATGGCACAAATGCCAAGCCCCACAAAATGGTGCTTTCCAACTAAGAAGGAAAGGTGGGTACTACCCTTGGAGTAATCCAAGTCGAGTTAACAGTGGGAACTGTCACCAGATCAACAATGTTTATGATTATGGAGACAAAGTCCAACTATAACTTGTTACTTGGACGTGAATGGATACATGGAGTTGGAGTTGTAACATCTTCCATGCACCAAAGAATCATCATATGGCGCCCATACGGTATTGTGGAGAACATCGAAGCATACCAGGGCTACTTAAAGACTCATATCAATCATATCGACAGGCGCTAGTTCGATAAACATTTGGCCAACATTGCTCCATGCAATCCGGCCAGCTTTGCATTCACTCCAAACTATAATGTCTATTGTTATTTGTATCTACACCCCCATAAATGGTTTCTAATGGGACCGTGAAGTAGTGGGAAAAGATGAGTTTGGGTACATAGGAACGTCAGGAATCGACCCAACGGGTTAGGGAAGCGAATTCAGTGATGATGACTGAGTTCGAAGCGTTAAAAAGGATTTTAGCATACATAGCCAAAAACAAACAACAATTGGCCTTGGAGGTTGAAGTCAAAAACTTGGCTGTCAAAGCCAACAAGGAATTTCATCAAGAAGATCCTAGAAAGGACTTTGATCCAGAACCACCTAATAAGGTTCAAGAAGAAGATCAAGGCCAGAGGCTCGACGCGATCTATGACGAAGAGCCTTTGGGATTCAAGAAAGATCCACTAGCAACAAATATCAAGATGCTAGCGCAAGATCCACTTGAATAAATAGACTTAGGAGATGGGTTGACAGAAAGACCAACTTATATTAGCGCCAATATCAACCCTCAGCTTAAAGTCGAAGTGATCCAGTTGCTGAAAAGTTCAAGGACTATTTCACGTTGGATTATGACGAAATGCTTAGTTTGAGCGGAGATCTGGTCGAATAGAAGTTTGCAATCAAGCCTGGGAAAAAGCCCATCAAGAAGAATCTAAGGGGATTTGCATATGCAATTCTCTCAAAGATCAAAGAGGAGGTCAAAAGGCTTCTTCGTTGTAATTTCATTCGTACAACCAGGTATGTCGAATGGCTAGCCAATATTGTACCTGTCATTAATAAAAATTGTACTTTGAGGGTGTGCATATATTTTAGAGATTTAAAAACTGCAACCCCAAAAGATGAATATTCAATGCCCGTGGTGGAAATGCTAGTCGATTCTGCCGAAAGCCATGAGTATTTTATTATGCTCGATGGGTATTCTGGATATAATCAGATATTCATTGTGGAAGAGGATGTCCCAAAAATAACATTTTGATGTCCTGGAGCCTTAGGCACCTATGAATGGATGGTGATTCCTTTTGGCATAAAGAATGCTAGGGCAACATACCAAAGAGCAATGAATTCGATCTTCCATGATTTCATAGAAACTTTTATGCAAATTTATATCGATAATATTGTTGATAAATCTATTTCAGGGAAGACACATATAGGCCATCTTCGACTATCTTTTGAAAGGATGAGGAAACATGGTCTAAAAATGAATCCTCTCAAATGTGCTTTTTGTGTGCAGGTAGGGGATTTCTTAGGCTTTGTGGTCCACAAAAAAGGCATTGAAATAAAACAAAATAAGACCAAGGCCATAATGGAGGCGAAAGCTGTTGGTGTAAGCCCTAGAGGCCAATACTTTTGATACTTGTATCGAATTATTTATTAATAATAAAAGGTTTTTTCTTTATTATGTTTGTTTAATAAAGTCCATAGAATAGATAGTCCGTTTAATGTATCAAGTGTGACTTAATCATGAGATCAATAATGGAGTATTTACAGAACCCAACGGCGTCTGCTGATCAAAAAACCAGGTATCGAGCTTTGAGTTATGTTCTTTTGGGGATGGAATTGTTCAAAAAGACTCCGAGGGAGTTTTGCTTAAATGTCTTAGTGAATCAGAGGCATATTTAGCCATTTCGATTGTCCTTAGTGGGGCATGCGGGGCACATCAAGTTGGCCATAAGATGAAATGGTTATTATTTCGCCAGGGTATTTATTGGCCCACTGCGTTGAAAGAATGTGTCGAATTCTCCAAAGGATGCCAAGAGTGTCAAGTACATGCAGGCATACAACATGTCCCAGCGAGTGAACTACACTTTATAGTCAAACCTTGGCCCTTTAGAGGTTGGGCTTTAGATTTGATTGGGGAAATTATACCACCATCATCTAAGAATCAGAGGTATATCTTGGTTGGCATTGATTATTTTAGAAAATGGATCGAAGCTATACCTTTGCCAAATGCAGGCCAAGAAGATGTGATTGAATTCATCCAGAAGCATATCATGTACAAATTTGGGATCCCGGAGACTATTACAACGGATCAAGGATCAATGTTTATTGGTCGAAAGATGCAAAAATTTGCTAAGGAAATAGCGTTCAGATTGTTAACATCTACGCCATATTACGCTCAGGCCAATGATCAGGTCGAAGCAGAAAATAAAGTGGTAATTGGTTTGATCAAGAAACATGTAGGTAAGAAACCTAGAAACTGGCACAAAACTTTAGGTCAGATTTATGGGCATGTCAGACTTCGCCTAAAGAAGCCACTAATTCGACCCCATTTCGGCTGACCTTTGGTCATGATGCAGTCTTACTAGTAGAAATTTACCTGCAATCAACAAGGATTCAGAGGCATCATGAAATTCCATCAGAATCATATTGGAACATGATGCTAGATGAGTTAGTCGATTTAGATGAAGAGAGACTAAAAGCCTTGGAATTATTGCAAAGGTAGAAGAAGAGAGTAGAGAACTCTTATAATAAGAAGGTTAAAATTAAGACATTTTCGCCTGAAGATTTGGTTTGGAAAGTTATTCTTCTAATGGATCGAAAGGATAGGGCCCTAGGGAAATGGTCTCCCAAATGGGAAGGCCCTTTTTAAATTTTACAAGTTTTCTCTAATGGTGCTTATGAGATCGAAGAACTTAGTCGAGACAATAGAATATTAAGAGTGAATGGAAAATATTTGAAAAAATATAAGCCAACGCTCCAAGAAATAAGAATAATAAACGAGTAATTGCATTAAAGTAAGTTGCTGCAAACAGGGTAATGTAAGTATATTGCCAATATGGCTGGAATTCGTTACAAAGGCCCAAAGGGCTAATGGTCAATACAAGTAAAACCAAAAAGTCCTTAAGAGGTAAATGATGATAAGGGGACCAAAGTTAAAATGGGAGATGATTCTTCATATGGAGGTATTAGGTCTTGTGAAGCTCTAGACGTTTTTCACACAGATCTCGTTTTGATCAAAGAGTTATGAGTTCTGCCTCTAGTTTGCGGACTTTTTCGACAAACTCCAAGCCAACATCTAGCTCTTTAGCCATGGAAGCATCATTGAACTATAAAAGTTCATCTTTGTGTTTCTTTGCTTCAGTGATCTTGGCCTGAAGTTCCCTTATTTGCGCTTCCCAAGAGGTAATATCGCGATCATGGTTTTCGATCTTGGCTTGGTTTTTCTTCTTCGTCTCCTTCAGTTCCAGCGCTTTGTTGGTCGATTCACTAGCTGCATCCCAAGCAGCAGCTTCAGCGCTTGATTTCTGCTCGATTTCTTTGGTAATTTGGGGAAGCAGTTTGGAATCTTCGTCAACAAGGCTTTTGTTGGGAAGGCTTGCCTCGAAGGTGGCATTTAACAAGAGTTGTAACAGCCAAAAAGGCCCATAAAGGAGGAGATTTCCTTTCTCTCCCAGATTTTTTAGTTGAGTAATATCGTCGCTTAAAGATTCATAGAGGCTGGCCAAGATCATTTCGTTCAAACAAACGTCGTGACCAACATGTAGTTGGTTCACCAGAGTAAGGTACTTCTTGGCGACCTGCAATGACTTCAAGCAGAACACGCAATGGGATAACCATAAAGCCAGAAAGGCAATATGTTCCACGTCAAAGACAGTCTTGATATCCTTGTCATGATAATGGGCTATATGGGTTGAATAAGAAACCCTAGAAGTGGAGATGGAAATGGAATCCTCAGAGTCTATATATGGGTCATAAGTATGTCCAGTCGGTTTTAGCCATGTGATAGCGGCTACGTCAAAGAATGTGGGGGTAACCATTCCATAAGGAAGATGGAAAGTGTAGTGGGTGTTATCCCAGAATTATAAGGATGGAACTAATAAGGATGAACTATACTCTAATCCTACCTTCGACAACATGATTAAATCATAGATCCCCATGTCTTTCCAAGTCTATAGGTTCATTTGTTGACGATTGAGGCTCCTTAGTAGTGTTAGCCCCAAGTTTTTTGGATTGTCCTATGGGTTCGCATTTATGGTAAGAGGGGAATAAATCCCTAAGTTTGCTAAGGTCATCATTTAAATCAGGAAAAGGTCCAAGCAAAGCATTAGTTTTTCCAAAGACAGTAACATGAATAAGTACCTGGGATTCATAGATTTTCCGTTGTTCTTCAGTCTTGAGTTTAGGGATATATTATTGGTTGCCTCTCATTACTGGACCAGGGAGCGTAGCGAAGGGAGGAAGATCTGAAATCTTTTGGGGAATATTCATGGATTTGGCAGAAACCTTAGCAACTTTGGTGGTTTCTTTGGAAGCTTTGCTTGAAGTATCAATTGTTGTTGAGAGTTTGAAGAAAATTTGGGTTTTGTTCTGAGTTTTTTTTGGAGGAAGATAAAAAGTTGAAGTGCTTAAGGTTTTTGGAAGGCGTAAAAAAGAGAAATGAGGAAGAAATGCACCTTTTATAAGTTTTTCTGGAAGATAAACGATTCAAATCAACATTAATGGTTGACAAGTGAGTGAGACACATGTCTCTCCAGGATTACCTAGTGAAGCAGCGGTAATTAATACCTAATCCCATAATCTCCTAGAGTCGAGGAAACGTGACGATTAAAAGATTCGGGTATGAGTGGAAAAGACATGTTGGGAAAGGGGTAATAATGGTGTTGACGTCACAAGTCAGCTAGAGGAAACTGAAAGTTTTGTAACGTTGGATGTTGGTGACATGCAACAATTGCTAAAGGCGTCGAACCGTACTCTCAAAAAATTCCTTTTTCTTTGAAATGTCGAAAATGACATTTTTGGGGGGCAATTTGTTAGCTCCCAATTTCGACACCCATATAAATTAAGAAAATAAAGTTTCCTGTGAAGATGTTTCGATAAATTGTGTGTTTGAAGTTCTAGTCGAAGATGCCTTGGTACAAGGGTAAAGATGCTACGTGGACTTAGAAATATTTCTAAGTAGTTTAAGGTGTTTTTTCGATAGAGACGCCGCCAGTTGTGGTTCGACGAGAGTTTCAAATTCAAATAAATGAGGGAACTTTTTGTTCTTATCTGAACTGTTGAAAATACACGTGGAGCATAGTGGATGGTTACGGACATGCAAAGCGCCACTTGTCTCGATTTAGTGGAAAGGATGTTAGAAGCGGTTACTTCGACTAGTATAAATAAGAGGTCTTAGTGTTAGGATCAGTGTGTGTATTCAAGTGTGTACAAAATCTATCAATTTTACCCAAAGTATCCGTGCGCAGAGAAAGAATAAATTAAGAAATGTACGTTTGATGTTACACCATTGTTTTACTTGAAGTAATTTAATCTGTTCTTTATTTCCAGCATTACACTTTACCCAGAAATTTATCTTCACTACCATTTATTTTCGATTTACATCATTCTTTTTACCCTCTTTCACTTTAATTTTTCATTAAATCTTTTAACAAACCATTGTTGGTGTGAACACTATCGAAGTGTTTATGTTCATTTGAATTCACTTTCTAAAATGGTTAGCACATGTCCTAGGATCAATCTGATCGATCCTGTAAGTAACCAAATCTAGTAATTTGGAAGATAAGCGGTTGTTTACCAATTTTCATGGTAAACACATTAATCAAGTGTTTAAGTTTTATTTTGTGCCTTTTTGCAATGATACGTTTAACGCTAGCATTTCTTTTGATTCATGATAACATACAAGGATCCAACGTCGTTGCGTTTAAATCGAATGTGAACTCAATTTTCATTTTCCTTGCACGTCCTTGCATTATGTGACATTTATTCACATCTCCACGTCATGGTCTTGATCCGTGCACGTTTCATTTTTATTTTACTTCTTTCGATTTAATTAAGATGAACATGTGTTGTGCCTATGACGTGTGTGTTGTCATCTTTTGGCTTACTCTTGGACCTTCTTACAATGAGACATTTTTTATGCGTATAGACTCACTTGCTTGCGTTTGTTTGATTGGGTTTTTCTTTAATCGTTTCATTATCTCATGCCCATATTCGACAAATGTACCCCTATTCCCATGACGTGTATAAGTTTATCCCTTTATGTATGATTATTTGTTTAATTTAGTTTCTAAGACAAGAATAAAATCCACCTTTTTTAAAAAAAAAAAGAAAAAAAATAAAACTCTAACCAACGTCGAGTACTTTTCTCAAAGATCAACCATTTCAAACTTTTATTTTTAATCCATTTCCACCATTCTCGTTTTCTCAAACTTTTCATCTTCAACCATTTTCCAACTCTCCTTTTTTTTGTCAAACCATTTTGCAATCGCTAATCGAAAGCTTGATCTAACGTCAAGTTATTTTCACAATGAAAATCAAAAATACCCCGGTTGTTGTAACACCCCAAACTCAATTACTTTATTTAATTGAATTTTTGTCGCTATTATTTAACTATTTAGGTGATTTAGAATGTTTTAATTATTTATTTGGGTGATAATGTGTGATATATAGCTATTTGGAAATTATGGGTATTTTTGAGATATTTTTAGAGAGTGGTAGAAATTAATTATAATTATTAGTTAATTTTAAGTGACTAAAATAATAAAATAATAATTAAATGATAATATAATATAAGAAATAAGAGGAATCGTGAGTTGTGGGGTGGAAAGTTATATACTAATGAAATTGGTGGGCTAAGGTGAAAGTTTGTGAGAATTGAAGAAAATTTGGGAATTAAATATATTAGTATTAGGTTAAATAAATAGAGAAAGGAGAGTAGCCAAAGTCAGTCAGTGCGTAGAAGTTTGGATATTGAGGAAAAGAGGCAAACCTAGGAAGTTCTTGAATGGGAAGAACACCATAGCCATGGACTTTGATTGTTTGCCGCTGGATATTCTGGTAAGACGGGGGGTGGGGGGACTACTATAATATATGTGTATTGCATGAAGGGTAGAGAGGGATCCTCACCCTTCTTTAAGTTTTTCTCCATTGTTGAGATTTGTGTGTCTGATTGAGGTTTATGTGAAAATTGTTTTTGTTGTCACAATTGACATGAAATTTGTGCTATGTTTGCAAACCTGAATCTTTTATGCTTATGCTCATGATTGTTGGCTTGAAAAACATATCCTTAGATTTGTAACAAATTGATGAGATAAATGGTTAGTATTTTCAAATGATGTGTTAAATGATATATCTTTGATGTGTAATGAAATTCTGAGCATTCTGGTTTTTACGGAATCAAAATCGAAGCTTCGGAAGTTCTACAATGGTGAAAATCGTATTTCGAGGTTTGCAGGTTTAAGCGTTCGTGCTTAGCGAGGGAGGGTCGCACTAAGCGAGGGAGAGCCTCGTGCAGCGAGACATTCCAACAGCGAAATTATTCTTATTTTGTTTTATATGTGGTTAATTAGAGGTTTAATATGTGCATGAAAATATGAAGAGTATGTTTACTTGTGATGAGTATTACAAGACGACTATCGAATAATTATGTAATCGTGAATTGATAGTTGCCATGTGTTGAGTTTGTGATGTTGGAATGCTCTGAGTGAAGGTTGTTAGATGTTGATGAAAATAATGACAATTTTTTGTGATAAAATATCATGATGAGTTTAATAAGTTGTGAATTATACTTATGGGTATGAGTTGTGAATTATCAGTATAATTATGTGCTGATGGATATAGTTATATGTTTAAGAATGTTTGTATAATTATATGATGAGTTATAACTACATGTTGTTGACGTGAAATGTGATGTGGCTTGTATTGTTATGTGTTGTGAATATAATTATATGTGTTATGTTGAGGTAAGTAGTTCAGAATTGAGGACTACTTTGAAGATGTATTGCATGTTGTTTATGATTAGAAGTAGAACCATAAATGTTAGTGTTGTTGTTGCATTACTTTGTATGTCATGTATTAATTTGTGTCGGTGTGTTGAAAGAAGTGAGTCATTGATTCAGAAGTGAGGATCGGTGATCATCCGAGATTCAGAAGTGGGGATCCGGTTTGAATGAGGAACCATTATTGAATGGACAAGATCGGTAACAAATCTTTGATGTCCAAATTGTTATCACATGCATAGAGTCGAGTTATGAGTCACATTGCATACATAAAGGCTATGTGAATTGGATTGTTATGATGATGTGTAATTGAATGTGTGTTGTTGATTGTGTGATTTAAGCGTCCCTTGAATTCTTTTACATCATTAATATATTTGAGTGTCCTCTCATCCCTTTCTTGTTTGTTTTGTGTTGCTCTGTACATTATTGTACTTATACTCACGAGAAGTAAGTGTTGTTGTGAGTTGGAATATGACCTTGGAGCTTTTCTTTGTTTATTTTATCATTTTATCACTTTTTAGTTGGTTTAATTCTCTTATCTGTAACATCGTGAACATGGCATTTTATTTGTTTTGAGTTAATCGTTGGGTCATGTTAAATTTGTTGATTATTTTAGTTTGATGAAATATTTGAAGTCTATGCTATTTATTTTGAATTTTGTTGCAAGTTTTGAAAGAAATTGGAAAGTGTGTATGTTATGTTTGAGTAGCATCCTAAATTGTGGATTTTATCCTTTAATTTATGAGTCAGGGTCTTAGGGTGTTACATAATTGGTATCAAAGCATGTCAGTTCAGCTGGTGCTCGTTTGATTTTCTAACCGCTTGCAAGAGGATCAAGATTTAAATAAGTGGGGAGATAAGTTTCTGTTTCTCTGAGATGTTTGAAGTGTGGATGGTTCGTTGAATATGTTGTTGATTGCAAGAGTGCAAATTTTGGGATGAGACTGTGTTGTTTCCCGAACCCAAGAAGAGCATATATTCAAGATTCATGTTCGTCGGTCAAGTTGAGATGCCTTTGAGGTAGGATGATCAGGTGCTCGTAATGCTTGCTTCGTTGAAGGCTGGAAGAAAATTTGTATATCATGGCGCAAAAAATACTCGAGCGTAAGGAACGCTCGAAATATAAACATAAAAGAGTCACCACCGAACTTTATTTATTCTCATAGAGGGAAAGGGAAAATATTGATAAAACCCACGAAAAGAAAAAACAAATAGTCGTCACAACCAAATCGGATTCGGGAGTTAGTTATGCAAGGGGAAGGTATTGACACCTCTTACATCCGTTGTACTCAACGAGACCCATTTAGTTAGTTTCGTGTAAGAGTGTTAGCGTGATATTGTTTGCGATCTTCTACTTATCAAGTGAGAAAAGAGAAAGAAAAACATCTTTTATTAAAGGGGTGTTTTAACATTAATGTGTATGATAAGATTTCTAAATCTTACTCCTACATATCTCCAGGTGCTATGGAGAACTCAAGGCTACGTAGTTCTGCTAAAAGAGAACTACTTGATTGATTACTTTTAAGGAGTGATGCTTAGATCGCATTTGAGCGGTTAAATCTTTACTTGCTGCTCGCTTTTTGATGTTGAAGTCTTTGTTTGTTTTGCGTCAAAATGGATAAAGCATACTCTTTTAAGAAAATGTTTTCGGGGTCGCACATGGACGGAAGACAAGTTTGATTGGTTTGAGTTGATTTTAAGTGGAGACAGACATCCAAACAAAGAGCTCAACTGCACTGCTTAAATGCCCGAAAAGGAAGAGGCCTAATCCCAATCACTCTTTTTTCATCCAAAAGTTTGTTTATGAAATTGTGTGGTAAATTAGGTCAAAGTTCATTAACGAAAGACGATTATTCAGACATGGATCTCTACTGCAGTGTCCAAATAATCTGGAAAGAGAGGTCGATACCCAATCAATATTTTTCTTCTATAAGAGAAATGACCTAATTATAGTAATTATTGTGTTTTAATATGGAAGACGAATGTTTGAACATGGAGCTCTACAGCAGTATCCAAACATACGAAAAAGAGAAAATCTAAACCTTATCAGTTTCTTCCATTTTATTGTAAAAAAACTAAATTAGATTTAAACTTCAAAATTGCAACGCAATGAAAAATAAAGGCAACAACTACTAAAATGTTTTACAATAATACAAAGTTGTTTACAACATATAAGGAGTCTCAAAATAAAATCTAGTGACAATACAATAAAACCAAAATCAAAATGCAATCAGCATAATTGATGCAGTGAATTACACAACATAAACACACACAAAACAAACTAGCTAGTTAATAAACAAATATACTATTTTAACAAGAAGTAAAACCACATTATTATAGCAATACTATTTAAATAAAATAAAAAAAATAATGATGAAAGAAAAACTAACAAAGGAAGAAAAATGTGGTTACACAGTGCATTTTGTCGGTGATGAATAGTAAAGAGGATAGGTGTAGTCGACGCTTCCGTTTTGAGACTACTCACTCAGTTTTGTTTCTTCTTTTGGTTTATCACATACTAAGTGAAAGGTTGAAATGGTGTACTGAAGAAAATCACATGGGGTTAAAGTAATGGTTCAGAATGTATGTTTGTAGTAGGAAACAAAAGGTGTTTGAAAAATGAAAATAAATTATGGATCGGTACTGCACTGCTATCCGTTTTTAATTTCAGGGATTTGCATTTTTACAAAGGGCTAAAGACATGATTTTCAAGAAAAATAATGTGTTTCTCTTTGTAGCGGGGTATTCGTTACATTTAGATTTATTGACTAAATCAAAAGTAAATCATACAATTCGAGTCGCCACCGCACTTCTATTTATCCAAAGGAAAGGTTAGAAAGCGAACAAAAACCGAGAAGTTTTATCAAATCAAAAACTAATAAAAATGTCAGAGATCTGGGTAAGGGGGTTGGTTATGCAATGGGAAGGTTTTAAGCATCCAAAACATCCTTAGTACTCTAAGGGAGCCCTTTTTATAAATGTTGTAAGGTAGATTGGTATTTGTGAAAAAATATGTGCAAACATGATTGGGGAGATGAGAAAAGAATGTACAAGTTATTTACAATTTTGTGTTTGAATGGATAAACCCATTGCCTACGTACCATCTTAAAAAGGTAGGATCAAAAACTCGTAGTTCGGGGTAAAAATCTCAAAAAAAAAGTTGGTGAATTGATTGGTCAAAAGCCTTAAGGTCTTTTGTTATCAAAGGGAGAAAACTCAACCTAAAACCACAAATCCACCATGTGAGGAGAGCTTCAACATGCTAGTGAGGGGGTAACCCTATAATAAGCATGGAAGACTTATAGTCCATCACTAATGACATAGGTGAGTATTATATCAACCTCTAGGATAACTCAAACCTAATAGCTAATGTTTATGAAAAGCTTTGGCAAGAAGTGGCCATTGAAACCACAAAAACAATTGAGTGAGTTGTATTTGCCAATGAAAAGTATTTACAAAGTAAGGGCAAAGTTGACTTAGGATTCAATTCAAAATAAGTGTTATGAAAAGAGTTTGAAAAATCAAAAGCATAGTGCTTAGGTTTCTAATTTTTGAAAACAAGGTTAATGTTTGCACAAAAGTTGGCTTGGGTTAGAGTGGAGAGAAGAAGAGAATGGCTAGGTCCTAAACATGAAAAGATGAAGGAAGAGAAATAAAACCATATGGAGTTCTCTTCTTGAGATCATAGTGATGATCCAAGTTGTTCCCCTTCCTTTGGAATTAGCAAGCAATAAGCAAGTAACTCAAGCAATCAAGCACACAAATCAATCAAGCTCCTAGGAATCTTCCAATTGGCTTTTGTATCTCTCACTTTTGATGCTCATGACAATGGTTCTTCTACTTGGCTCAAGTTTAGGATCCCTAGCATACAAGAACACACAAATCAAAAAATTCCACAAAGAAATAGAAAGAATGGGCAATAGTGAGTTTAGAATTAAGTCCTTTCAATGTCTTCTTCAAGATTAAGCATTCTAAAGGCATGAGGCCTAGTTGCTCTTTGACAATTTATAGCATTCGAAAGGCATGAGGCCTAGTTGCTCTTCAAACTCCATTAGCATAGGTAAGGTCATAAAATCTAACTCCTTTGTCCATTTGCATTGGGTTCACACAAACAAAACAAAACAAGCACAATAATATATACACAATAATGTGCTCAAGTGAGCAAAAGGCAAATTGCATTAACATAAACATGAGCTCAAGTGAGCAAAGGGCAAAAGCAAATGAATTAATATGCAAGAAATTAAATTGCATTAAAGTAAATTGCAAGAATTAAAGGCTTGAATTAAAGTTAGTCATTAGTAGTTAGTGTTAGTGTGCCATAAGGCAATTTAGCGTTATGTTAAGCAATCGTAAGTGGACTAATGTAGTAGTCACACCTATCTGAGGCTGGTCAATAAAACTATAGGCAACAAACACAAGTTAGAGACCATGACTAGTAAGCCAAGCTCCTACAACTTGCCATGCCAAAAGAAAAGAAGAATGATCTTGTATGGATTTAGGTTTTTTGCTTGACCAAGAGGCAACCTATCTCTAATGCAAAGCCATTCACTTAATCTTTGATCAAGATGAATTAGATTTGAATCAGAGAAGGTTAAGCCCCTCATATGTCAAGGTTAACCACCAATCATTAACTCATTGATCAAAAAGAAAAAGAAGAAGAAGAAGAAGAAGAAATGGAGATGTACAGAAATGGAATTCAAATAACATAACCAACACACATTGATCAAAAATGAAATGAATCAACATCAATCAATGGTAAACAGAAGTGAGATGAAGCTTAGAAGTCAAGAAACAGTAAAAATATTTTTGGTATTTTTGAGAATTAAAATAATACTTGAATTAAAATAAACAAATAAAGGTCAAACTTCAAATCCATTTCAAATCAACTCGGAAAAGTCCAAATGGATCATCCTAAGTTCAACATGGTCAAACAAAGTTTGACAAACTTTTTTCACCATTTTTAGAAACCAGAAACTAATTTTAAATAATTAAAAATGAAGAAAATGTAACATAATTGAACTAAAATCTCAAATCAATTAAGAAATTGATGAGAATATTTTTCATAGATTCGTCATCATTCAAAGATGTTAAGAAAATATTTTTGGCATTTTTGGATATTGAAAACTATTTTAAATGAATTAAAAATATCCAGAAAAGAGAAAATTCACAAAAAAATATTAGATGAACTCATAAAAAATATTAAAAATCATTTTCAGAAACTAGAATTAATAAGGGAAATAATGCAATTGGTCCGATATTTTTTAGATTTAAAATGAAAGAGTTATGAATTTTTGAAATAAAAATAAAATAAAAGAAAATAGAATAGAAAATTAGAAATTAGAAAAATCCAGGCGCGTTGGATCACATTTATTAATTGACGTGTCCAATCTGAGGGCTGTGAGGCGCGCGCGTATGATGATCCAAAGTCAAATGAAAAACACAGGGCATTAATAAAAGTCATAACATTGCATGGTCTAGATCAGATTGGAGTCAAAGCATCCAAGGGCTGGGAACTCAACCACGTGGGGACGGTGGTGGAAACCACCGTCTTCTCCGGTGAGCTTCACAGTTCCGGTGGAATTTGCAGGTTTTGAAAACTTAACCAAAATGGACGATCCTCATATCATTGGAAAGCTGGGGTGATGTACATCACCCATGTGTCATTGGTTTCTACTCTAGACTCTCATGGAAGGAGAAACCTGAGCTAGAAATTCATGGTGTTCAAACTGAACTTGATCAATTCATGAAATTAAATACACATATCAATTGCCTCTCACATGAGGACTTCAGAGGAACCAACAAACACAAGAAATGAGCAAGATCCAAGGAGTTTCGAATCAAAAAAGTTTGAACAACAACCTTTGAAGTGCAGCTTTGCAAGGCACGATCTCTTCCAATTCTTTGATGTGGTGTGATCTTGAGATGGCAAAGTAGCTAGGCTTAGGAATTGAAGCTCAATAATCAACCAAGGAAGTTGAAAATTGAACTGAAAAATTGAAAGTGGAAAAGCAAAATTCCTTTGAGTGAAGGGTGGGGATTTAGTTTTGCAGCAATTTAGGTGCCTTAAGGTTGCAAATGAATGAAGCCAGGCATCTGTATTTATAGAAAATGATGATGCAAGCCATGGAAAATTCGTTTTCATGTGGAATGAGAGCCTCCATGCATGGGCCTGTACAGGCGCATGTGAGGCCCAAGTGCAATTGCAAATGCAAGCTAAACATCAGCCAAGTGAATTTGGATGTGAAAACATGATGGAAATGGCTTGTGCATGGAGTTTCAACATGTTATGCATAAACGAACATAAATCTTCATCTCTTTGAAAATGCATTTTGCCAAATTGAAACATGGTCATGTGGGTAATAGTTGGAAAGGTCTTGACATGAGGAACAATTGTTATGTTGAACAAAAATCCATTTGGGATTGGGAAATTAATGAAAACAAGCCATGAAGTTCAAGGTGCAAAACATGTGTATGATAATTTTGCCAAAATGACCAACTTCAAGCCCTTCTGTTTCAGTGATTCAAGCCTCAAATGACAAAATCCTTAACATAGAAGTTGTAGATCGTTTCAAGAAATTCAATTTGGACTTAAATTTTGCATCATTTGGATTTTTTATGAGAAAGTTATTGGCACTTAAAGTTGGACTTTTTCACATTTCAATGACTTTGGTCCAAAGTGACCTATAATATTTTGTATTATCACATGTGTTTATTTTAGGATTATGAAAATTTGTTCAACATAAAAAATTAATTAGACATCTTAAAATTTCCAACGCATTTGATCCCACCTCAAAATAATGAAAAATGAGTGAGTTATGTCCTTGGGAAGTTGACCTAAAATTAGGGTTTCAGTCAAAATGACCTATAATGTTTTGAAATTAATGATGACCTTCCAAGTTTCAAATGGATTTTTTATGAACATGAAAGTTGTTTATATGGTTCTTAAGAACATTGTTTCTCTTGGGGTCATCTTCATTTGACAAACACATCAAAAGTTAGGTCTCAATGTATTTCAAAATAGTCAGATGAATTGACTGATCAACTTCTCAAGTTCAAACTTCAAATATTAATGAATTGATGATTGAGTACACTCACATAAGCTCAAATATGCATGAAATGATGAATTAAATAACTTACCTTGATTGTATTTGATCATAGGTTGAGGTTGCTTCATGAGCAAGGCACAGTTGATGCACAGTTGAATTAGGGTTTCCTTGGGAAACAATCCTCAAGCCATTTGGTTTATCTTGATCAAATTGACGAATTGAGATACTTGGGAGGCATATATGATGATTGGGAGCTTTGTGAACCATTGTCATGCTAACTTTCAACTTCATCTGGCCACATCAATGAGCATAGGGGCCTTCCAAGAGCCTTGGGTCACATGATTGCTCCAGCTACAAAACAAACAAGGTTAGTGACATGTTTTTGTGCTTTTGGTTAGTAAACAAAAATAAGAAAAGCAATAATATACAATTCAAGCATGCTTGGTGGTCTCACACCAACTCACACAAGTCCCAACCCAAGGGTTAAGGAGCCAAGATGCTATGATCCTTGAGGCAAATGCAAAGTGCAATGATATGATGCCACGAGGGATCTTAGGGTCAAAATTAGGGTCTTACACTCTTATTTATTCTTTTGTTTTTTTTCTTTTTTTATATGGAGATAGAGAATCATCCAAGGTGGTCGCGGCTAAGCTTGATTTTTCTTGTGTTTGCTTTTTCAATTCCTTCAAAACAAGACTCAGGAAATTTTAGGAAATGAAGCGCCGTTTCGTTTATGTTGTCTCTCCCCTTTTCATTTTGACAATTTATATATACTTAGGATTTGCTAATTTAATGAAAATACCAAAAGGCCCTCCATAGATATTTTAGTCATCAAAATTAGTTTAGAAATTAAATGTAATAAAAATCCAAACAAATTTAATAAAAAAATAAATAAATCATACTAACTATTTACTTATTTTTATTTTTTTTTAAACAATTTGATAAAAAAAATAGAAGGACTCAAAAGGAACAAAAATTGGGTGCGAAAATGCTTGAAAAATTAAAATGAATACATTAAAATAATTAGTGCGAAATAAACTTTTGGAAAAATTATTCTTGGAAGTGGATACTTATTCTTGATAGTAACCTTGTTCAATTGTTGATAGTCAACACGCAACCTCATGCTACCATCTTTCTTTATCACTAACAGCACTAACGCTCCCCATAATGAAACACTTGGCCGAACAAACTTCTTCTCAAGTAGATCCTCTAATGTTTCTTCAGCTCACTCAACTTTGAAGCATACTTTCTACAAGGATCCATCGACACTGGACTAGTAACGGACACTAAGTCTATAGAAAATTCCACCTCACGCTCTGACGGAAAATCGGGAACACCTCAGGAAAATCACACACAACAGGTAGATCCGTAATCATTCTTTCACTTCCCCCACTCAAGGACGCGATCACCATGAACAATTGAACACTCTCACTCAAGGACATTTCTACCTGTCTCGCGATCATGAAGCTTGACTCCGAACTCTCTACGGATTCAAGAAACTCCACCAATTTATCAAATCAATGGATAAACCAATGGTTAAACTCCAACCAATTCATTCCCAAAATAAAATCAAGATGACTTAGAGGCAAACAAACCAAGTGAACCCCAAAATCTCTACCATAAATTGTCAAAGGAAAATTCAAACACACCAACAAAGTAGTCACTGAACCATTAACGGGGTATCAATGAAAATTCTACCACTCTTAACAGACACTTCCAAATTCAACCTTGACACACACTCAACAAATATAAACAAATGTATCTCGCCCATATCAATAACAGTAGTCAAAGGAATATTATTGATAAAGCACGTACCTCAAATCAAATTATCAGATACAGTAGTCTCTGGTCCATTCAAAGTAAAGATTTTCCTTCCAGACTGAGCCTTCTTAGGTTTCTCGCATTGAGTACTAATATGACCCTGCTCTCCATAGTTAAAGCAAGTCATATTATTACTCCTACAGTCATCAACTCGGACACCAGGCTTATTACACTTGAAGCAATTCACCTTTGTGCTCTTGCACTCAGGAGCATAATATCCAAACTCACCACACTTGAAACATATCACAGAAGTAAGAGTCCCTCATCCACTTCGCTCTTTCCCACATGCATATTTTTGACCATCCTTCTGCTTCCCTTTGTCAGTTGGAGCACTATATGATTTCCCACGATTATGATCCTTCCCTTTCCTCCCGCTAAAACTCTTAGAGTGAGCAGACCAGGCTCTACTATCATCATCATATATTCTGCACTTATTCACCAGCACATGAATTTGACGAATATCTTGATACCCAATACCTTGCTTAATCTCGGGTCTTAAGCTTCTCTCGAACTTGATACACTTCGACCCCTCAGCAGCCACACCATTATAGTATGGATAAAACATCACCAGCTCCTCAAATTTTGCAGCATACTCAACAACTGTCGAGCTCCCTTGTTTCAGCTCAAGGAACGTGATCTCCTTCTTACTATGCACATCCTCAGGAAAGTACTTCTCTAGGAAATACGCTCTAAACATAACTCAAGTATTAGATGTACCAACAAGTTGGCAATGGAGCAAAGGTTGTTGCTTTAGCCGTAGAAACTTATGTATTGACTTTACCTAGTGGTTTAATAATTCAGTTAGAGAACTGTTATTATGTACCTACAATTAGCAGGAATATTATTTCCGTTTCTTGTTTAGACAAGTTTGGTTTTTCATTTGTAATAAAGAACAATTGTTGCTCCATTTATTTGAATGATATATTCTATGCTACTGCGCAAATGAACAATGGACTATATGTCCTTGATCTTGAAATGCCTATTTATAACATTAATACTAAAAGGATGAAACCTAATGAGTTAAATCCAACTTACCTTTGGCATTGTCAATTAGGCCACATAAATGAGAAACGCATTTCCAAACTCCATAAAGATGGACTCTCGGACTCTTTTGATTATGAATCATATGAGACATGCAGATCTTGTTTAATTGGAAAGATAACAATTTTCCGTTCATAGGAAAATGTGAAAGAGCTAATGATCTTTTGGCCCTCGTACATACCGATGTATGTAGACCACTGAAGATACCAGCTAGAGGAGGTTTTCAGTACTGCATCACATTTACTGATGATTTTAGTAGATATGGTTACGTGTATTTAATGAAAAACAAATTAGAGTCCTTTGAAAAGTTCAAGGAATTCAAGAATGAAGTACAAAACCAACTAGGTAAGAATATTAAAACTCTTCGATCAGATCGAGGTGGTGAGTATTTAAGCCTAGAGTTTCATGACCATCTGAAATAGTGTGGGATCCTATCCCAACTTACTCCTCCTGAAACACCCTAATGGAACGGTGTATTTGAGAGAAGAAATCAAACCTTATTAGACATGGTCCGATCCATGATGAATCACGTTGATCTTCCAAACTCCTTTTGGGGATATGCACTATTGACAGCAGCTTACACACTTAACCGTATTCCATCCAAAAAGGTTGAGAAGACACCATATGAGATATGGAGTGGTAAGAAACCACATATGTCTTACATGAAGATTTGGGGTTGCGAAGTTTATGTGAAACGACAAATTTCAACTAAGCTTGAGCCCAAATCTGAAAAATGCTTATTTGTGTGGTATCCTAAAGAAACAATAGGGTATTACTTCTACAATCCTTTTGGGGGGAAAGTGTTTGTCGCTCGAACTAGAGTTTTCCTAGAAAAGGATTTTATTTCCAAAGGAATCAGTGGGAGAAAAGTAGAGCTTGAAGAAATTCAAGAATCACAAAGCATTGATAAACTTATGGAGGAATTAGAGCAATAAACACAAGTAGTTGTGAAAGAGCAACCCACTCAAGTAGAACAAGACCAGCGTAGGTCAAGTAGGATACGTCACCCACCTGAGAGATATGTATATCTCATAACTAATCAAGGTGATGTATTACTCATGGATCAGGATGAGCATGTGACCTACCAAGAGTCCATAACTGGTCCCGAGTCTGAGAAGTGGCTAGAAGCCATGAAATCTGAAATGGATTCCATGTACACAAACCAAGTTTGGACCTTGGTAGAGCCTCATGTAGGACTTAACCCTATAGGATGCAAGTCGGTCTTCACAAAGAAGACTGACATGGATGGTAAGGTACATACCTATAAGGAAAGACTAGTTGCAAAAGGATATAAACAAATTCATGGGGTTGACTATGATGAAACCTTTTCACCAGTTGCAATGCTTAAATCTGTTCGGATTTTACTTGTTATCGCCGCATATCATGATTATGAAATATGGCAGATGGATGTCAAAACTGCTTTCCTGAATGAGAATCTTCTTGAGGATGTGTACATGACACAACCTGAAGGATTTGGCATACTAGAAGAAGCACAAAAGATATGTAAGTTACAAAGATCAATCTATGGATTGAAGCAAGCTTCCATAAGCTGGAATCTTCATTTTGATGAAGCAGTAAAACAATATGGATTCATCAAGAACAAAGATGAGCCTTGTGTCTACAAGAATGTTAGTGGGAGCATGATCGTTTTCCTGATATTATATGTAGATGACATATTACTCATTGGAAACGATGTCCCTACCCTGCAACAAGTAAAGTCTTGGTTGGGGAAATGCTTTTCTATGAAGGACCTAGGTGAAGAAGCCTATATATTAGGAATCAAAATCTACAGAGATAGATCACAAAAACTACTTGACCTAAGTCAGAGTACATACATAGACAAAGTGCTGAGACGCTTTAATATGGATGATTCCAAGAAAGGATTCATACCTATGAAACATGGCCTGTGTCTATCAAAAACACAATCCCCTTCAACTAAGGAATAAAGGGATCGCATGAATAAGATTCCATATGCATCTGCAATAGGATCTATCATGTTATGTACTCAACCAGATGTCTCGTATGCATTAAGTGCAACGAGTAGGTACCAATCTGATCCTGGTGATGCTCATTGGGTAGCTGTCAAGAATATCCTTAAGTATTTGAGAAGGAATAAGTACTCATTCTTGATATATGGAGGTCAGGAAGAGCTTACTATAATTGGATACACCGATGCTAGCTTCCAGACAGATAAGGATGACTTTAGATTACAATCTGGTTATGTCTTTTGCTTAAACGGTGGCGTTGTGAGCTGGAAAAGTTCAAAGCAAGATACAGTTGCTGATTCTACAACCGAAGCTGAGTATATTGCTTCCTCAAGTGTAGCAAAGGAAGTTGTTTGGATCAAAAAGTTCATTAGTGAACTTGGCATAGTTCCTAGCACTATGGATCTGATTGGTCTCTACTATGATAACATCGGTGCTATCGCACAAGCTAAGGAGCCTAGATCTCACCAACGATCCAAACACATACTTAGGCGTTATCACCTCATTGGACAGATAATAGATAGAGGAGATGTGAAAATATGCAAAGTACCTACACTTGACAATATTGCTGACCCACTGACAAAGCCTCTTGCGCAGCAGAAGCATGATGGTCATACTAGATCTATGGGCATTAGGGGTATATCTGATTGGCTCTAGTGCTAGTGGGAGATTGTTGGTGTAACCTTAGAGGCCAATACTTTTGGTACTTGTATCAAATTATTTATTAATAATAAAAGGTTTTTTCTTTTCTATGGTTGTTTAATAAAGTCCCTAGAATAGCTAGTCCGTTTAATTTATCAATTGTGACTTAATCATGAGATCACATTAAACATAAGGATACTATTCTTAAAGTATCAATAGTCGAGCCTTATTGTGAAGTGGGATAACATTAAAGCATGAAGACTATTATGTATATAGACTGATGATCACATCTCATGGATCATGGATAAGGAGTTATCAAGTCTTAAACATAGGTATGAATATTAAGAGTAATATTTATACTGGATTGACCCGCTATAAGAATACTATATAGAATGTTATGCAAAATGTCATAAGTTATTCTCATGGTGATAATGGTGTATACCACCCTTTGACTTGAAACCACTATGGACCCTAGATGTAGAGTCGAGTGCCTTATTGCTGATCAAACATTGTCCGTAACTGGATGACCATAAAGACAGTTGATGGGTATTCCACGAAGAATGCTAAGGGACATGAGTGACCTAGATGGAATTTGCCCATCTTGCATAACAGGATAAATGTCTATGGGCCCAATATTGAACTGGACAAGGATGACACGGTCTATGCCTTGTGTTCAATATAGACATAAGGGCAAAAGGATAATTATACATATAAGTATTATCACAAAAGGATTTGTCAGATCACATGACATTTTCGTGTCTTGGGTAGCAGTGATGTGTTGCTAGATACCGCTCACTATTTATTATGTTAAATACGTGATTTAATATAATTGCCAATGCCGCGAAAACCTACAGGGTCACACACAAAAGGACGGATTGATGAGAGATAGAGTAACTAAGGAACGCCGTAAGGTACGGTGCACTTAAGTGAATTGTAGGACATCATAAGGTACTGTGTACTTAAGTAGAATATGAAATATGGTAAAGTACCACACGCTTAAGTGATTTTGGCATATTATAAGATATGGGTCACATACACTTAAGTGGGCCTTTTAGCTTGCAACCCACACAAGTGGTTCTATAAATAGAACCCTTGTGCAGAAGCATTTGTGCAGTTGAAATTTTGTTTCTCTCTCTCTCACTCAAAGCCTTCATTCGTAGCAACTAGCATTGAGATTGAAGGAATCCGTTTGTGTGGACTGAGTAGAGGCGTTGTCATCGTTCAACATTTGTGATCGCTCCGTAGATCTGCATCAAAGGTTTTGATCGTCACAAAAGGTAACAATTCTATCACTGATCATGCCCATTCGTAAGGATCACGAAAGGAGAATGTTTTTTTAAATTATGCTGCATTTTGGATCGCCCTTCTCCTTCAATTATTTCTCTGAAACTTCCTCAATCCACGAGAACTCACCGCCATCCTGATTCTGATGATCCTCCAACGCCTTAGCTACTGACTCCAAAGCATTAGCAATAGCATGATCGTTTCTTCTAACCATTATTCTACACACCTAGCTATTAAGAGAAACATGCATCGACAGTGTTCATACGCATGTCGCATACTAGGGAATAAACGTCATGACAAAACCTGGCCGGACAGACCGGGCTGCTCGGATACCACTATGTAACACCCTACTTCATGTCTCGACAAATAATTAAATAAAACATAAATCCATCAAGTAGAATGTTACTCAACATATAAACAACTCACATTTGAACCACATAACTGAAAATTTAAACCATTTGATAATTCTCGGAATCATGAAATACTCGACATAAAAAGTCTTAACGACAATATTAGTTTGAAAAGTGGTTCATCATAAGTAACATCAAAGAAAAAGATACATAACATAAACTAATAAAGAACAACATGTTCCCCTCGTGTTACCTATCAGAGCAACTTCAACTATTAGACTCGGACGACAAGCAACTAAATAGGCACAACACTATCCTCAACCTCCTACTAAGGTACCTAATTATCTGTACTCCATAGGAGCACAAACACAACAACACAAAAAGGGGTGAGAATACATTCAAATGATAAAAGGTGGATAAACAATTAGGGTAGATTCACACACTACATATCATACATGTATTAGACATGCAACTCAAATATCATGTATTTATATCTTACCCACGTCACAATCAAACTCTCGCAATCATACAAAAGTATTCATTAGTACACAAGCATCTCATTTGCATAATGATTATATAATGCAATACAACAATCGACTTAACTCATACTTGTCATGGTCCCCACTCTGAATCAGACTCACAACTAAATTCTATATGAATGCGATATCGAATCAACATTTGGTTCTTCATATGAACTGGGTACCAATCTCTACAAACCCTGAGCCCCCACTCTGAGCTTGGGACAAGTCACCAGTCCCCACTCTGGACTAGCAAACATGCGTCTTTCACAACAATGACAACATATGATGCATGATATATCTCAATGCAATAACAAAAAAAAACAATGAATACAACCCCACTCTGACTCTATACAATCATACAATAACATAGAAAAGACTACAATCCCACTCTGATTATAGTTCATCATGAACTTAACACAATACGAGTAGTTCTCACTCCTAACCACTCTCCTCATCAATCATTGTGAAACATGTATATTAATTCACACAATTATATATACAATCCATAACATACATCCACACATGGAACATAGATTCATATGACGCTCAAGCATGTCAACTTCAATTATTGAACACACCTAAACAACAACCAACAGTCGCGGGAATCCTATACAGACCGATGATTCGACACAAAAATAGCAACTTTGCATTGTCACTCTTTCTGAGCGAGACCTCTGCTCGTTGAATGACAAATTTCTTGTTATGCGAGACTCACAGAAACTCACAACCCTCACCATGTCAAGCTCACTCCAGCTGACACAGTAGCTCGCTAGGCGAACTCATCCTCGCTAAGCGAGATCGTTCAGGTCTGTAAAAATCAAAACGTGATTGAGCCTTTACAAAACCTCTAAAACCCCTTTAATTCAATCCCAAACATTCCTAAGCAGTCCAAAATCATCACATGTATGTTATCACACATTAGCATGTTATTTCTTATTAATCTAACATGTTTCTTCCATCAATTCATCACACAATTCAGAATTTCATTCATGCTCTAAAACCCTCAATTTCATGTCAAACACCATGTTTATGAACAATTAACATATGTAACAATCACCACAATTAAAGAGCACGAATTTGCAATCAAATCATGGGATAAGACATAATTACATTCATACAATTCATCAACAACATAATCAAACGAAAGGAAGAAAAATCCTATTGGAGGTTAAGGGAAACCTCTACATCCTTTCACGAATTAGGCATCCTTAGATGGATAATATCCCCCTACCTTGTAATTCTAGTAAAATCAGCAAAAGCAAGCTCCTATGGGATCCTTTTGTCAAGCCCTAGCTCTCCCTTCAAATGCTCTTGTTATCTAAACTTCTTGTTTTTCACATACACAAACAAATGCTCTAAAAACCTATATTCTATCTATTTTTCTAATTATATAATAATATAATTAGTTTCCTCATAATTGTAATATTAGCCCAACTAATCATAAGTTTCTCATTATTAACCACCTCATTTCCCATTATTTTCACTTTTACTGAATTCTTAATATTCTCTCAAATTCTATTAATTTAATTAATTAAAGGGTAATGTTAATATGTGCCCTAAGGGTGCATGTTAAGAGTTATATGTAGAAACATTTTCTTAGAAATTATGCATTGTTTTAATTAAAAGTTCATAATTAATTTCTCCATTGCTCTTTCTAATATAAAATTTATAATTTAAAAGTTCATAATTAAAATGTTCCCTTAGGGCACATATTAGCATTACCCTTAATTAAATCTCACTAAAACCTATTAAATTAGCACAAAATACCATAAATGTCGACATCGGCCAAACACGTCATCATTCACGTAAAATAATTATTTAGTAATTAATTAACTAACTCAAATAGATAATTAAATAGACGACTAATAAAAATTGAGGTGTTACACCGAGCACCCTAAAAAGCTCAAGTCTGTGAGCAACCATTTCTTCCTACACAACCAGACGTAAAAACTAGTTGTAAATGGTAAGATAAATAGCACTTAAGCGAATACAATACTAATAATGTTAACACACATGTTATACAGAAGGGTAAAATAATATCTTAACACTTAAGGTCGGATGGACTGACCTGCTTTGATACCAACTATGTAACGCCGTAAACCCACGGTAAAAAAATTCTTCTTTATCACACAATACAAAAATAAAAGAATATGAGACAAGGGTGTCACATCAACATAATGCTTGTCTTTTTACTCTAAAAATAAATTGAAAACTCAAAACAAAACCATAAGATACGACTATTCAGTTTAAGATAAAGTAGGTAACATAGATAAACAATCCCAACCTCAATGTTATAATATCAAAGCTATTATTCCAAAATAAACTAATAGCCGACTTAAGGTCTAGCGAGACATAAAATCAAAGCAAGCAGTCAAAGTGACCATCTACACCATCTTACATAAACAAATAACAACAATCACTCCTTAATCTTAATCGAATAATAATCTACATGGGATTTCACATAAAGGACACGGGAAAACAAAAGGGGTAAGAATACATTATATAAAATTACATGGTATAATAACAACAAGGATATAAATTAACATACATGCACATTATAATGCCTCAGACTACTTTCAAGTTTACCTACTAACCCCACAAACTAACATGGGTCTTTTCAGCATGCTTTGTCCTCACGCACAAACTTTTTGAGAAACTTCCTAGAAGGCTACCAATCCAAATACTACTCCAAATCAAACACGCTTACCTATGAAGTTCTTATTTATTAGGCTACCGAAAAGAAGATGCATATTGTTAGTATAAGTAGTTCCAATTAATCCTTATAAGACTTACTTCAATCATACAGTCCCATACCTGCACAGTCTCAAGATCCCTCCCATTTCGATGTGAATTCAGTTTTTCCCTAGAAGCTTCCAGGAGTGTCTCATTATCATGCCTCTTGCATTGATAACCACTCCCTCGCCCTCGGGTGTTACATGTAACCACTATCTTCCCTCTTTGCTCTCGGATGTTACATGCCCATAAACTTCTACTTGGTTCCTCCCGAGACCATATTATACTGGGAGAGGTTTGCTCTGATACCATTTGTAACACCCAAGATTGCTTTCAGGATTACCGACTGATCCCATAAACCAACATGGGTCTTTTCAGCATGTTTTATCCTCATTCACACGCTTTTCGTGAAACTTCCTAGAAGGACACCCATCCAAATACTACTCCAAGTTAATAATACTTAACTATTAAGTTCTTATTTGTTAGACTACCAAAAAGAAGATCCGTCGTGTTTTTTATAGCCAAACAAATAAGAACTCCATAGTTAAGCGTGATTGACTTGGAGTAGTATTTGGATGGGTGACATTTTGAGAAGTTTCTCAGAAAGTGTGTGAGTAAGGAAAAAGAAAGCTGAAAATATTTGTGTTAGTTTGTAGGGTTATTCGATAATCCTAAAAGTAGTATAGGGCGTTACAAATGGTATCAGAGCAAACCTCTCCATGTACGATGTGGTTCGGGGACGAACCAACTGGAAGTCGGTGGGTGTAACACCCCGTTTTTTTATTAGATATTTTATTATATTTTAATTATTTGAATTATACATTTTGATGATTTATTTTATGGTTGGGTGTTAGTGGGGTATTGATCAGTGCATTTTGATGCACGTTCTTCCATGTTTGTACTTAAGCATTTCTTCGGTTTGCTTTACTTATTTTTATGTTTTAATGTGTTTTTACAATTTATTTTATTTTTGCACTTATTTGTTTTTCGCATTATATTTTCAGCATTAGCAGCTTTCACGAGAAAAATCATATCTTAAGCTACGAGTATCAGATTGAGGCTTCTGAGTATGTGTTGGAAAGCTAAGGAAAAGATCTACAACTTTTGTTCAGAAGTCGAGAGCTGAATCGAACTGTAGCAAGGCCAGAAAGTCTGTTGAAGTTGCAGAATTTTATTTGTATTTTTGTTGGGTCATTTGTAGTGGGCTGGGTCGACCCAGTGGGTTATAAAACGGGTCTTTGTTTTTCCCTAGGTCTAGCAGCCGTACACGATGGGGAAGGGAACGGGAAAATCACTGTTCATGTACGAATTGGAGAGCTTGCAAAGAATGACTATGGAGAACTAATTGCCCAAGAATCAATTCACTGTAATCGGATGCCACTTTGAGGTTCTTTTATAATTTTCCATTACTCTGTTCCTTTGAATTATATCTATAATCACAATTACTTGCTTAATTTAATTGTTTTTACATGATAGAATTCTTTAATTTGATTGTTGTCTGCTTTTGAATCAATTTCGTGATTAGTGTAGCTTTTGAATCAATACTAATAATGTTAACACACATGTTATACAGAAGGGTAAAATAATATCTTAACACTTAAGGTCGGATGGACTGACCTGCTTTGATACCAACTATGTAACGCCGTAAACCCACGGTAAAAAAATTCTTCTTTATCACACAATACAAAAATAAAAGAATATGAGACAAGGGTGTCACATCAACATAATGCTTGTCTTTTTACTCTAAAAATAAATTGAAAACTCAAAACAAAACCATAAGATACGACTATTCAGTTTAAGATAAAGTAGGTAACATAGATAAACAATCCCAACCTCAATGTTATAATATCAAAGCTATTATTCCAAAATAAACTAATAGCCGACTTAAGGTCTAGCGAGACATAAAATCAAAGCAAGCAGTCAAAGTGACCATCTACACCATCTTACATAAACAAATAACAACAATCACTCCTTAATCTTAATCGAATAATAATCTACATGGGATTTCACATAAAGGACACGGGAAAACAAAAGGGGTAAGAATACATTATATAAAATTACATGGTATAATAACAACAAGGATATAAATTAACATACATGCACATTGTAATGCCTCAGACTACTTTCAAGTTTACCTACTAACCCCACAAACTAACATGGGTCTTTTCAGCATGCTTTGTCCTCACGCACAAACTTTTTGAGAAACTTCCTAGAAGGCTACCAATCCAAATACTACTCCAAATCAAACACGCTTACCTATGAAGTTCTTATTTATTAGGCTACCGAAAAGAAGATGCATATTGTTAGTATAAGTAGTTCCAATTAATCCTTATAAGACTTACTTCAATCATACAGTCCCATACCTGCACAGTCTCAAGATCCCTCCCATTTCGATGTGAATTCAGTTTTTCCCTAGAAGCTTCCAGGAGTGTCTCATTATCATGCCTCTTGCATTGATAACCACTCCCTCGCCCTCGGGTGTTACATGTAACCACTATCTTCCCTCTTTGCTCTCGGATGTTACATGCCCATAAACTTCTACTTGGTTCCTCCCGAGACCATATTATACTGGGAGAGGTTTGCTCTGATACCATTTGTAACACCCAAGATTGCTTTCAGGATTACCGACTGATCCCATAAACCAACATGGGTCTTTTCAGCATGTTTTATCCTCATTCACACGCTTTTCGTGAAACTTCCTAGAAGGACACCCATCCAAATACTACTCCAAGTTAATAATACTTAACTATTAAGTTCTTATTTGTTAGACTACCAAAAAGAAGATCCGTCGTGTTTTTTATAGCCAAACAAATAAGAACTCCATAGTTAAGCGTGATTGACTTGGAGTAGTATTTGGATGGGTGACATTTTGAGAAGTTTCTCAGAAAGTGTGTGAGTAAGGAAAAAGAAAGCTGAAAATATTTGTGTTAGTTTGTAGGGTTATTCGATAATCCTAAAAGTAGTATAGGGCGTTACAAATGGTATCAGAGCAAACCTCTCCATGTACGATGTGGTTCGGGGACGAACCAACTGGAAGTCGGTGGGTGTAACACCCCGTTTTTTTATTAGATATTTTATTATATTTTAATTATTTGAATTATACATTTTGATGATTTATTTTATGGTTGGGTGTTAGTGGGGTATTGATCAGTGCATTTTGATGCACGTTCTTCCATGTTTGTACTTAAGCATTTCTTCGGTTTGCTTTACTTATTTTTATGTTTTAATGTGTTTTTTACAATTTATTTTATTTTTGCACTTATTTGTTTTTCGCATTATATTTTCAGCATTAGCAGCTTTCACGAGAAAAATCATATCTTAAGCTACGAGTATCAGATTGAGGCTTCTGAGTATGTGTTGGAAAGCTAAGGAAAAGATCTACAACTTTTGTTCAGAAGTCGAGAGCTGAATCGAACTGTAGCAGGGCCAGAAAGTCTGTTGAAGTTGCAGAATTTTATTTGTATTTTTGTTGGGTCATTTGTAGTGGGCTGGGTCGACCCAGTGGGTTATAAAACGGGTCTTTGTTTTTCCCTAGGTCTAGCAGCCGTACACGATGGGGAAGGGAACGGGAAAATCACTGTTCATGTACGAATTGGAGAGCTTGCAAAGAATGACTATGGAGAACTAATTGCCCAAGAATCAATTCACTGTAATCGGATGCCACTTTGAGGTTCTTTTATAATTTTCCATTACTCTGTTCCTTTGAATTATATCTATAATCACAATTACTTGCTTAATTTAATTGTTTTTACATGATAGAATTCTTTAATTTGATTGTTGTCTGCTTTTGAATCAATTTCGTGATTAGTGTAGCTTTTGAATCAATACTAATAATGTTAACACACATGTTATACAGAAGGGTAAAATAATATCTTAACACTTAAGGTCGGATGGACTGACCTGCTTTGATACCAACTATGTAACGCCGTAAACCCACGGTAAAAAAATTCTTCTTTATCACACAATACAAAAATAAAAGAATATGAGACAAGGGTGTCACATCAACATAATGCTTGTCTTTTTACTCTAAAAATAAATTGAAAACTCAAAACAAAACCATAAGATACGACTATTCAGTTTAAGATAAAGTAGGTAACATAGATAAACAATCCCAACCTCAATGTTATAATATCAAAGCTATTATTCCAAAATAAACTAATAGCCGACTTAAGGTCTAGCGAGACATAAAATCAAAGCAAGCAGTCAAAGTGACCATCTACACCATCTTACATAAACAAATAACAACAATCACTCCTTAATCTTAATCGAATAATAATCTACATGGGATTTCACATAAAGGACACGGGAAAACAAAAGGGGTAAGAATACATTATATAAAATTACATGGTATAATAACAACAAGGATATAAATTAACATACATGCACATTGTAATGCCTCAGACTACTTTCAAGTTTACCTACTAACCCCACAAACTAACATGGGTCTTTTCAGCATGCTTTGTCCTCACGCACAAACTTTTTGAGAAACTTCCTAGAAGGCTACCAATCCAAATACTACTCCAAATCAAACACGCTTACCTATGAAGTTCTTATTTATTAGGCTACCGAAAAGAAGATGCATATTGTTAGTATAAGTAGTTCCAATTAATCCTTATAAGACTTACTTCAATCATACAGTCCCATACCTGCACAGTCTCAAGATCCCTCCCATTTCGATGTGAATTCAGTTTTTCCCTAGAAGCTTCCAGGAGTGTCTCATTATCATGCCTCTTGCATTGATAACCACTCCCTCGCCCTCGGGTGTTACATGTAACCACTATCTTCCCTCTTTGCTCTCGGATGTTACATGCCCATAAACTTCTACTTGGTTCCTCCCGAGACCATATTATACTGGGAGAGGTTTGCTCTGATACCATTTGTAACACCCAAGATTGCTTTCAGGATTACCGACTGATCCCATAAACCAACATGGGTCTTTTCAGCATGTTTTATCCTCATTCACACGCTTTTCGTGAAACTTCCTAGAAGGACACCCATCCAAATACTACTCCAAGTTAATAATACTTAACTATTAAGTTCTTATTTGTTAGACTACCAAAAAGAAGATCCGTCGTGTTTTTTATAGCCAAACAAATAAGAACTCCATAGTTAAGCGTGATTGACTTGGAGTAGTATTTGGATGGGTGACATTTTGAGAAGTTTCTCAGAAAGTGTGTGAGTAAGGAAAAAGAAAGCTGAAAATATTTGTGTTAGTTTGTAGGGTTATTCGATAATCCTAAAAGTAGTATAGGGCGTTACAAATGGTATCAGAGCAAACCTCTCCATGTACGATGTGGTTCGGGGACGAACCAACTGGAAGTCGGTGGGTGTAACAGCCCGTTTTTTTATTAGATATTTTATTATATTTTAATTATTTGAATTATACATTTTGATGATTTATTTTATGGTTGGGTGTTAGTGGGGTATTGATCAGTGCATTTTGATGCACGTTCTTCCATGTTTGTACTTAAGCATTTCTTCGGTTTGCTTTACTTATTTTTATGTTTTAATGTGTTTTTACAATTTATTTTATTTTTGCACTTATTTGTTTTTCGCATTATATTTTCAGCATTAGCAGCTTTCACGAGAAAAATCATATCTTAAGCTACGAGTATCAGATTGAGGCTTGTGAGTATGTGTTGGAAAGCTAAGGAAAAGATCTACAACTTTTGTTCAGAAGTCGAGAGCTGAATCGGACTGTAGCAGGGCCAGAAAGTCTGTTGAAGTTGCAGAATTTTATTTGTATTTTTGTTGGGTCATTTGTAGTGGGCTGGGTCGACCCAGTGGGTTGTAAAACGGGTCTTTGTTTTTCCCTAGGTCTAGCAGCCGTACACGATGGGGAAGGGAACGGGAAAATCACTGTTCATGTACGAATTGGAGAGCTTGCAAAGAATGACTATGGAGAACTAATTGCCCAAGAATCAATTCACTGTAATCGGATGCCACTTTGAGGTTCTTTTATAATTTTCCATTACTCTGTTCCTTTGAATTATATCTATAATCACAATTACTTGCTTAATTTAATTGTTCTTACATGATAGAATTCTTTAATTTGATTGTTGTCTGCTTTTGAATCAATTTCGTGATTAGTGTTGCTTTTGAATCAATACTAATAATGTTAACACACATGTTATACAGAAGGGTAAAATAATACCTTAACACTTAAGGTCGGATGGACTGACCTGCTTTGATACCAACTATGTAACGCCGTAAACCCACGGTAAAAAAATTCTTCTTTATCACACAATACAAAAATAAAAGAATATGAGACAAGGGTGTCACATCAACATAATGCTTGTCTTTTTACTCTAAAAATAAATTGAAAACTCAAAACAAAACCATAAGATACGACTATTCAGTTTAAGATAAAGTAGGTAACATAGATAAACAATCCCAACCTCAATGTTATAATATCAAAGCTATTATTCCAAAATAAACTAATAGCCGACTTAAGGTCTAGCGAGACATAAAATCAAAGCAAGCAGTCAAAGTGACCATCTACACCATCTTACATAAACAAATAACAACAATCACTCCTTAATCTTAATCGAATAATAATCTACATGGGATTTCACATAAAGGACACGGGAAAACAAAAGGGGTAAGAATACATTATATAAAATTACATGGTATAATAACAACAAGGATATAAATTAACATACATGCACATTGTAATGCCTCAGACTACTTTCAAGTTTACCTACTAACCCCACAAACTAACATGGGTCTTTTCAGCATGCTTTGTCCTCACGCACAAACTTTTTGAGAAACTTCCTAGAAGGCTACCAATCCAAATACTACTCCAAATCAAACACGCTTACCTATGAAGTTCTTATTTATTAGGCTACCGAAAAGAAGATGCATATTGTTAGTATAAGTAGTTCCAATTAATCCTTATAAGACTTACTTCAATCATACAGTCCCATACCTGCACAGTCTCAAGATCCCTCCCATTTCGATGTGAATTCAGTTTTTCCCTAGAAGCTTCCAGAAGTGTCTCATTATCATGCCTCTTGCATTGATAACCACTCCCTCGCCCTCGGGTGTTACATGTAACCACTATCTTCCCTCTTTGCTCTCGGATGTTACATGCCCATAAACTTCTACTTGGTTCCTCCCGAGACCATATTATACTGGGAGAGGTTTGCTCTGATACCATTTGTAACACCCAAGATTGCTTTCAGGATTACCGACTGATCCCATAAACCAACATGGGTCTTTTCAGCATGTTTTATCCTCATTCACACGCTTTTCGTGAAACTTCCTAGAAGGACACCCATCCAAATACTACTCCAAGTTAATAATACTTAACTATTAAGTTCTTATTTGTTAGACTACCAAAAAGAAGATCCGTCGTGTTTTTTATAGCCAAACAAATAAGAACTCCATAGTTAAACGTGATTGACTTGGAGTAGTATTTGGATGGGTGACATTTTGAGAAGTTTCTCAGAAAGTGTGTGAGTAAGGAAAAAGAAAGCTGAAAATATTTGTGTTAGTTTGTAGGGTTATTCGATAATCCTAAAAGTAGTATAGGGCGTTACAAATGGTATCAGAGCAAACCTCTCCATGTACGATGTGGTTCGGGGACGAACCAACTGGAAGTCGGTGGGTGTAACACCCCGTTTTTTTATTAGATATTTTATTATATTTTAATTATTTGAATTATACATTTTGATGATTTATTTTATGGTTGGGTGTTAGTGGGGTATTGATCAGTGCATTTTGATGCACGTTCTTCCATGTTTGTACTTAAGCATTTCTTCGGTTTGCTTTACTTATTTTTATGTTTTAATGTGTTTTTACAATTTATTTTATTTTTGCACTTATTTGTTTTTCGCATTATATTTTCAGCATTAGCAGCTTTCATGAGAAAAATCATATCTTAAGCTACGAGTATCAGATTGAGGCTTGTGAGTATGTGTTGGAAAGCTAAGGAAAAGATCTACAACTTTTGTTCAGAAGTCGAGAGCTGAATCGGAATGTAGCAGGGCCAGAAAGTCTGTTGAAGTTGCAGAATTTTATTTGTATTTTTGTTGGGTCATTTGTAGTGGGCTGGGTCGACCCAGTGGGTTGTAAAACGGGTCTTTGTTTTTCCCTAGGTCTAGCAGCCGTACACGATGGGGAAGGGAACGGGAAAATCACTGCTCATGTACGAATTGGAGAGCTTGCAAAGAATGACTATGGAGAACTAATTGCCCAAGAATCAATTCACTGTAATCGGATGCCACTTTGAGGTTCTTTTATAATTTTCCATTACTCTGTTCCTTTGAATTATATCTATAATCACAATTACTTGCTTAATTTAATTGTTTTTACATGATAGAATTCTTTAATTTGATTGTTATCTGCTTTTGAATCAATTTCGTGATTAGTGTAGCTTTTGAATCAATACTAATAATGTTAACACACATGTTATACAGAAGGGTAAAATAATATCTTAACACTTAAGGTCGGATGGACTGACCTGCTTTGATACCAACTATGTAACGCCGTAAACCCACGGTAAAAAATTCTTCTTTATCACACAATACAAAAATAAAAGGATATGAGACAAGGGTGTCACATCAACATAATGCTTGTCTTTTTACTCTAAAAATAAATTGAAAACTCAAAACAAAACCATAAGATACGACTATTCAGTTTAAGATAAAGTAGGTAACATAGATAAACAATCCCAACCTCAATGTTATAATATCAAAGCTATTATTCCAAAATAAACTAATAGCCGACTTAAGGTCTAGCGAGACATAAAATCAAAGCAAGCAGTCAAAGTGACCATCTACACCATCTTACATAAACAAATAACAACAATCACTCCTTAATCTTAATCGAATAATAATCTACATGGGATTTCACATAAAGGACACGGGAAACAAAAGGGGTAAGAATACATTATATAAAATTACATGGTATAATAACAACAAGGATATAAATTAACATACATGCACATTGTAATGCCTCAGACTACTTTCAAGTTTACCTACTAACCCCACAAACTAACATGGGTCTTTTCAGCATGCTTTGTCCTCACGCACAAACTTTTTGAGAAACTTCCTAGAAGGCTACCAATCCAAATACTACTCCAAATCAAACACGCTTACCTATGAAGTTCTTATTTATTAGGCTACCGAAAAGAAGATGCATATTGTTAGTATAAGTAGTTCCAATTAATCCTTATAAGACTTACTTCAATCATACAGTCCCATACCTGCACAGTCTCAAGATCCCTCCCATTTCGATGTGAATTCAGTTTTTCCCTAGAAGCTTCCAGGAGTGTCTCATTATCATGCCTCTTGCATTGATAACCACTCCCTCGCCCTCGGGTGTTACATGTAACCACTATCTTCCCTCTTTGCTCTCGGATGTTACATGCCCATAAACTTCTACTTGGTTCCTCCCGAGACCATATTATACTGGGAGAGGTTTGCTCTGATACCATTTGTAACACCCAAGATTGCTTTCAGGATTACCGACTGATCCCATAAACCAACATGGGTCTTTTCAGCATGTTTTATCCTCATTCACACGCTTTTCGTGAAACTTCCTAGAAGGACACCCATCCAAATACTACTCCAAGTTAAGAATACTTAACTATTAAGTTCTTATTTGTTAGACTACCAAAAAGAAGATTCGTCGTGTTTTTTATAGCCAAACAAATAAGAACTCCATAGTTAAGCGTGATTGACTTGGAGTAGTATTTGGATGGGTGACATTTTGAGAAGTTTCTCAGAAAGTGTGTGAGTAAGGAAAAAGAAAGCTGAAAATATTTGTGTTAGTTTGTAGGGTTATTCGATAATCCTAAAAGTAGTATAGGGCGTTACAAATGGTATCAGAGGAAACCTCTCCATGTACGATGTGGTTCGGGGACGAACCAACTGGAAGTCGGTGGGTGTAACACCCCGTTTTTTTATTAGATATTTTATTATATTTTAATTATTTGAATTATACATTTTGATGATTTATTTTATGGTTGGGTGTTAGTGGGGTATTGATCAGTGCATTTTGATGCACGTTCTTCCATGTTTGTACTTAAGTATTTCTTCGGTTTGCTTTACTTATTTTTATGTTTTAATGTGTTTTTACAATTTATTTTATTTTTGCACTTATTTGTTTTTCGCATTATATTTTCAGCATTAGCAGCTTTCACGAGAAAAATCATATCTTAAGCTACGAGTATCAGATTGAGGCTTGTGAGTATGCGTTAGAAAGCTAAGGAAAAGATCTACAACTTTTGTTCTGAAGTCGAGAGCTGAATCGGAATGTAGCAGGGCCAGAAAGTCTGTTGAAGTTGCAGAATTTTATTTGTATTTTTGTTGGGTCATTTGTAGTGGGCTGGGTCGACCCAGTGGGTTGTAAAACGGGTCTTTGTTTTCCCCTAGGTCTAGCAGCCGTACACGATGGGGAAGGGAACGGGAAAATCACTGCTCATGTACGAATTGGAGAGCTTGCAAAGAATGACTATGGAGAACTAATTGCCCAAGAATCAATTCACTGTAATCGGATGCCACTTTGAGGTTCTTTTATAATTTTCCATTACTCTGTTCCTTTGAATTATATCTATAATCACAATTACTTGCTTAATTTAATTGTTTTTACATGATAGAATTCTTTAATTTGATTGTTGTCTGCTTTTGAATCAATTTCGTGATTAGTGTAGCTTTTGAATCAATACTAATAATGTTAACACACATGTTATACAGAAGGGTAAAATAATATCTTAACACTTAAGGTCGGATGGACTGACCTGCTTTGATACCAACTATGTAACGCCGTAAACCCACGGTAAAAAAATTCTTCTTTATCACACAATACAAAAATAAAAGGATATGAGACAAGGGTGTCACATCAACATAATGCTTGTCTTTTTACTCTAAAAATAAATTGAAAACTCAAAACAAAACCATAAGATACGACTATTCAGTTTAAGATAAAGTAGGTAACATAGATAAACAATCCCAAACTCAATGTTATAATATCAAAGCTATTATTCCAAAATAAACTAATAGCCGACTTAAGGTCTAGCGAGACATAAAATCAAAGCAAGCAGTCAAAGTGACCATCTACACCATCTTACATAAACAAATAACAATAATCACTCCTTAATCTTAATCGAATAATAATCTACATGGGATTTCACATAAAGGACACGGGAAAACAAAAGGGGTAAAAATACATTATATAAAATTACATGGTATAATAACAACAAGGATATAAATTAACATACATGCACATTGTAATGCCTCAGACTACTTTCAAGTTTACCTACTAACCCCACAAACTAACATGGGTCTTTTCAGCATGCTTTGTCCTCACGCACAAACTTTTTGAGAAACTTCCTAGAAGGCTACCAATCCAAATACTACTCCAAATCAAACACGCTTACCTATGAAGTTCTTATTTATTAGGCTACCGAAAAGAAGATGCATATTGTTAGTATAAGTAGTTCCAATTAATCCTTATAAGACTTACTTCAATCATACAGTCCCATACCTGCACAGTCTCAAGATCCCTCCCATTTCGATGTGAATTCAGTTTTTCCCTAGAAGCTTCCAGGAGTGTCTCATTATCATGCCTCTTGCATTGATAACCACTCCCTCGCCCTCGGGTGTTACATGTAACCACTATCTTCCCTCTTTGCTCTCGGATGTTACATGCCCATAAACTTCTACTTGGTTCCTCCCGAGACCATATTATACTGGGAGAGGTTTGCTCTGATACCATTTGTAACACCCAAGATTGCTTTCAGGATTACCGACTGATCCCATAAACCAACATGGGTCTTTTCAGCATGTTTTATCTTCATTCACACGCTTTTCGTGAAACTTCCTAGAAGGACACCCATCCAAATACTACTCCAAGTTAAGAATACTTAACTATTAAGTTCTTATTTGTTAGACTACCAAAAAGAAGATTCGTCGTGTTTTTTATAGCCAAACAAATAAGAACTCCATAGTTAAGCGTGATTGACTTGGAGTAGTATTTGGATGGGTGACATTTTGAGAAGTTTCTCAGAAAGTGTGTGAGTAAGGAAAAAGAAAGCTGAAAATATTTGTGTTAGTTTGTAGGGTTATTCGATAATCCTAAAAGTAGTAGTATAGGGCGTTACAAATGGTATTAGAGCAAACCTCTCCATGTACGATGTGGTTCGGGGACGAACCAACTGGAAGTCGGTGGGTGTAACACCCCGTTTTTTTATTAGATATTTTATTATATTTTAATTATTTGAATTATACATTTTGATGATTTATTTTATGGTTGGGTGTTAGTGGGGTATTGATCAGTGCATTTTGATGCACGTTCTTCCATGTTTGTACTTAAGCATTTCTTCGGTTTGCTTTACTTATTTTTATGTTTTAATGTGTTTTTACAATTTATTTTATTTTTGCACTTATTTGTTTTTCGCATTATATTTTCAGCATTAGCAGCTTTCACGAGAAAAATCATATCTTAAGCTACGAGTATCAGATTGAGGCTTGTGAGTATGCGTTGGAAAGCTAAGGAAAAGATCTACAACTTTTGTTCTGAAGTCGAGAGCTGAATCGGAATGTAGCAGGGCCAGAAAGTCTGTTGAAGTTGCAGAATTTTATTTGTATTTTTGTTGGGTCATTTGTAGTGGGCTGGGTCGACCCAGTGGGTTGTAAAACGGGTCTTTGTTTTCCCCTAGGTCTAGCAGCCGTACACGATGGGGAAGGGAACGGGAAAATCACTGTTCATGTACGAATTGGAGAGCTTGCAAAGAATGACTATGGAGAACTAATTGCCCAAGAATCAATTCACTGTAATCGGATGCCACTTTGAGGTTCTTTTATAATTTTCCATTACTCTATTCCTTTGAATTATATCTATAATCACAATTACTTGCTTAATTTAATTGTTTTTACATGATAGAATTCTTTAATTTGATTGTTGTCTGCTTTTGAATCAATTTCGTGATTAGTGTAGCTTTTGCATTATCACGTTCGATCATATTGCGTTTGCTTAATTCGCAATAGTTTTAATCCGTTTGCTTTACTCGGAATTCAAGGACAGACTTCGTATAATTGTTATTGCGCTTGTCAGTAGCTTTTGTAATCTAATAGGATCAGACCCGTTTAGGGAATTGGAATTTTATAGGGATCAATGATAAGTCGGAAGATGATATAGTGGGTTGATTCGTTTCAGCTTATTCAAATAATCTCTTTTCATAATCACTTATTTTCTGCATTTTTGTAATTGAACATCAAATCAACCCCCCATTCGATTACGTTTAATTATTACAAACAAGAATCCTTGAGACGATATCCGAGTTTAATTGTCACTGTATTACGTTTTTACAAAATTACTCGTTTTGATCCGCGCGTGATAGCGGATCAGGTATGTATCCTTGAGTTAGGGGTATAAAGAGATGATAGAAGTAAGTAGAATGATTTAGAATTGTTTTGATAATTAAAAAAATATTTTATTTATTTTTATTATATTAATTAGTGAAGATAGAATAATTGAGCCAAATATAAGAAATTGATAAAGTTAGTGGGAAGAAAGAATATGAAATAATTAAGTTTGGGCCAAATTGGTGATTTGGAAAAGTTTACCCTAAAAATAAAAAGTTAAGAGGAACCTAGGTTTAGGGAGACTTTCACAGTACGTGACACTTGAGAAAAAGAAACAAAGAGGAAATAGGAAAGGTGATCAAGGGAAGAGAGTGAAGGTTTTAATTCATAATTTTTATAAGGAATTCAGGTATGGGTGAGAGCTTGTTCCAATAGTAATGAGTATGGTAGAAGGGTAGAATGGGTGAACCTTTAACCTCCTTAGGATTGGGTGTTTTGATTCATAATTTTGAATTTGGATGCTATGATGGTTATTATATGATGAATTTTGTGTCCTTTATATGCGTGTATTTTTCTGTTTTTACGATTGAACATATATCCACCATTGTTGCAATTTCGAAGGTTTTAAGCATAATCTTAAAACTGTAATTAAATGATTTAATTATGTTAAAACTGTAAATTAACTTTAGATAATTAGATTATTACATGGGTTATAATTTTATGAGCATTTGGATTTTTACAGAATCAAAATTGGAGGTCCAGAAGGCCTCCAACGATGAAAAACACAGAAAATTTTGCATTCTATCTATCACGATCGCGCTTAGTGCGGGAGCCTTTTTTTTGTGTTTTTCGGTCGAAATCATTTTGGCCATAACTTTTGATCCTTAAGTCTAAAACGAGTGTCGTTTGAAGCGCTGGATATCTGAAATAGAGAGCTATAACTTTGTTTTAAGGATAAAATAATTTTGGTGATTATTTCATGGACATTTTTGTGGTTGAAAAAGATGAAAATTGTGTTGGAAATTTTAGAAAACAACAACTTTTTAGTAACGCCTCCGTGCATGGTTTTGACCATAACTTTCAACACGTGAATCATTTCGGATTGAGGTTTGAAGTATTAGAAAGTTGAACCTTAGAGATATAATGTATGGTGATAAGTGAATTGTTTAAGTATTATTCCTATGCCTACTGTATTGGTGAAGTTTTGTTCATACGTTCGGTTAATGAATTGTTGACATATCCCAACGATTTTGGTCGTAACTTTTATTCTGTAAGTCTGGTTCTGATGCCGTTTGAAGCGTTAGAAAGCTAATGTTCATACCTATAACATTGTAGTAATTGTTAAGATGTTATAATAATATTAACATGCCTAGTATGTTAAAAAATGTATTGGTTTATACGTTTGGTTTATGAATCGTTGCATTTTTGTAATATCGTGGTGTGATAATTATGTTGTTATATCAATGATGTAAAGATGTTGATGACTTGCTTCTGTTTATTAATATTATTCACGTGTTAACATGAATTGGTTGGTGCATGATGAATGATGTGATGCATAAATGATGAGATGTGTGTGGTGATCCTTTAGGTGAACCTTGTTGTGTTAATGCATGTTATTTGAGAGTCATGCATCTTGGTGTACAGGTTTTTGTCCAATTTTGGTGAGCCTCGATTCTATGGTGATGGATCGGATGCGAGTAGCTAATTCTTATTATGAGGGATTATTGAAGTGTTACCTATGTTGATTGTAACGAGTTTTGGTGAGCCTTAATCCCATTATGATGGATCGAGTGCGAGTAGCTAATTTCTATTATGAGGGATTAGTGAAGCGTTACCTATGGTGATGGTAGTGATTTTGGTGTGCTTCGGTTCCAAGTGGGAATTGATCCTATGGTGGGTATCATGGAGTGAGATGAACCTGAGTGTTCATATTTGGTACCACATGCATGTCGAGTTGGTGTTAAGTATATTGCATAAGTATTACATTTGTATTGATTGTTATTGATGTGTTGTTGGATGAGATATTGTTGCATATGATGTTAATGATAATTGAGATGTGGTTTTGTATGATGTTAATGATAATAAAGATGTTGTCATGTATGATGTTGATTATGATTTGGATGTAAGAATGTGATATATTATTGTGCATGATTGTGTAGATGTTGTACTCTATTCTTCATTCTATATCATTATTATTGAAATGGATTCTCACCCCCCTTCAGTTTGAATGTTGCCTTTACATGGGCATCGTGCAGATACTCAAGAGTAGTATTGCTGAAGCAAGTGGAAGGTAGTTCTTGGGTTACTTCTTTATTTTATCGCTTTTACTAGTGGTACCTTGCTCTGATCATGTAACATTGGGTTGGTTAAACGCTTACTTTATTCCTTATGTCTAATTATGTTGAAGTCATAAGACTAATTTTGTTGTTGAGAATTCTTAAGATGCTGAGTTGATTGATTACAACTCTCTTATTTTGTTATTACAATTGAAGTTGAGACTAGATGTTATTACTTGCTTTATCTTCCATAGTTGTGATGATAATTTCGCTGCGATGATACTTTAAAATGGAAGTGAGCATGCAGTGACAAGTTATGAATGTCTTATTATGTGAATATATAATACCGATCAGATGATATGGATGTCGTGTAAACATCCCATGTATGATTCAGATAAGTGGGATATCGTGTAAACATCCTTATTACAAATGTGTGTATTAAAATTTACTGTTGAAACTCGTGTTATAGAGCAGGTCATGTGTGTTATGAATGTGTGACACCCTACGTGATTTTATTTTATATTTAATTTGCACGATAAGTTATGTTCGGGGTTTAGGGTGTTACATTAGTGGTATCAGAGCAGGTCGGTCCGTCCGACCAGGTTGTTTAATTATGTTTGTTTCCTAGTGTGCAACATGTGTGTGAGGAAACTATCGATGCTTGTTTTATTTTCCATTTGCAGGTTGGGAATGAAACAAGTGGGGGAGAAGCGTTTGTTTCTCTTGGATGTTCGAACTATATAGAGCTTGGACATCATGTTGCTACATGAAAGAGTGCAGTGTTGGCTAGTTAACCTGTTTTGAGAATGTTGTGTTTTCCTTAACCTAAAGAGAGGTCGAATTCGAGGATGGTGTCAGTTAGCAAAATTGTGTGATCCTTGAGGGAACACGGCCAGGTGTTCTCATTGGTCACTTCCTTGTGAGGGGGAAGGCGATGTTTTGGCCAAAGATGAGCCATTGGTGTGTTGAGTATCGTGACATGTTCCCTGAGGATGTGTACGATTTGTATTTTGTTGGAACAAGTTAATGTTATTCTTGGAATGAATTGGTTGGAGTTAAACCAAGTGCTTACCTATTATTTTGATAAGTTGGTGCAGTGTGCCGCTGATTGCAAGAGATCAAGTGATGGTAAAGATGTGTTGTTCCTAACATTGAAGATGTTGTGGATTCAAGATTCTTGTCTTCCGGTCAAGTTGGGAAGTCTTTAGGGAAAACGGTCAGGTATTGTTAATATTGTTTCTCAGAGAGTAGAGAGCGATGTTACAACTAGTGTTATGCTAGTGGTGTGTGATTCTTGATGTTTTCTGGAAGATATTTGTGACTTGCCTCCAGAGTGGGGATTTGAATTCGATGGAGGTGAATAGTTGACGTTTGTATCAGCTAAGCAAGTGAGGATGTATGTGAAGGATATGACACAAGTGTTTGTGATGTTAGCTTTGCTGGAAGCTAGAGGAAATGGAGTAGTTCGGGATCTTCCTGGAGTGTGTGAATTTCCTAAAAGTGTTTCTAGAAGACATCATTGGTTTGCCTCCAGAGCACAAAATGGAATTTTCTATAGATTTAGTACCTGGTACTAGTCTGGTGTCAATGAATCATTATAGGGTGTCTGCTTCAGAGTTGGGGATACTGAAGAAGCAACTAGAAGATTTGCTTAAGAAGAAGTCTGTTCAACCGAGTGTTTTTCTATGGGGTGTGTCATTGTTATTAGTGAAAGAAGAGGGGCGGTAGTATGAGGCTATGAGTGATCTGAGAATTGTATTGTAGGCATTGAAAGAGAACCATTTGTATGCAAAGTTTTTCCAATAGCAAGTTATGGTTAAAGGAAGTGAGTTTCCTTGGTCATGTGATTCTAGTGGTGGTATAGATATGGATCTATAAAGATAGATGCCATGTTAAAATGGGAGACTCTGAAGCCTACCACTGAGATTAGAAGTTTTTCTTGGATTGACTGGTTACTACAGGAAGTTGATTAAAGGTTTTTCAAATTTAGCATTGTCATTAACTCAGTTGACTTGAAAGGGTTAAGCCTAGGTTGGGATGTGCATTGTGAAAAGAGTTTCCAAGAACTCAAGAAGAAGTTGATGTATGCTCCAATTTTGATTTCGATGAATCTAAGTGGGTCCTTTGTTGTATATTGTGATGCTTCGAAGATGGGTCTAGGAGGTGTGTTGATGAAAAATGGTTAGGTTGTGGCTTATGCTTAGAGACAGTTGAGATTTCATGAAAGGAATTACCCTACACATGATCTTGAGTTGACAACAATGATATTAATGTTGAAGATTTGGAGGCACTGCCTATTTAGCTCCAAATTCGGAGTGTTCAGTGATCAAAAGTGTTTGGAATATTTATTTGATGAGAATAGTCGAATATGAGGCACGAGAGATGGCTTGAACTTATGAAGGGTTATGATTTTAATTTAAGTTACCATTCGGGTAAAGCTAATGTTGTAGTTGATGTGATGAGTAAGAAGTCTTTATACAGGTCGATGCTTATGGCTCGAGAGTTAGAACTGGTTGAGAAATTCAAATATATAAGTTAGTGGGTGGAGAAACTTCCAACGGTAAGAAGTTGAGTATGTTGAATCTGACGAGTGGCATCATTGAAGAGATCGGAGAAGGTCAGAGATCTGATTTGAGTTTGATAGATCGTCTCACGTTAATCAACCAAGGTAACATATGTGATTTCTGAGTTGATGGTAATGGTGTGTTGATGTTCGGAGATATAGTTTGTGTTTCTGATGTACCCAAATTTAAGAGGAGTATTCTTGAGAAGGGTCACATAAGTGGATTGAGTATTCATCCTGATGCTACGAATATGTATCAAGATTTGAAGATGTTTTGATGGCCAAGAATGAAGAGAGAGGTTGCCAAGTTTGTGTATGCTTGTTTGACCTGTCAGAATTCATAGATCAAACATTAGAAGTCATTGGGTCTGATGCAACTATTGAATATTCCATAGTGGAAATGGGATAGTATTTCCATGGATTTTGTAACAGATTTACCGAAGACTTCAAAGGGATGCGATTCAATTTGGGTAATTATGGATAGATTGACCAAATCGTCTCATTTTGTACCGATGAGGATCAATTATCCTTTGCAGAAGCTGGATGACTTGTATATTGATGAGATTGTGAAGCTGAATGGTAATCTTTCAAGTATTGTGTCAGATAGAGATCTGAGATTTACATTGAGGTTCTGGGAGAGTCTGCAGGCTACTTTGGGTACTAAGCTGAAGTTCAGTTCTTCTTATCTTACGTAGATGGATAGTCAAATAGAGAGGATTATCCAGTCTTTGGAGGACTTGTTGAGGGGTTGTGTGTTAGAAAAAAGAAGTACTTAGGATAGCTACTTGTCGTTGATTGAGTTTACCTACAACAATAGTTTATATTCTAGTATCAGAATGGACCATATGAGGCGTTGTACGGTAGGAGGTGTAAAACTTATTTGTATTGGTATGAGTCAGGCAAGAGTGTTGTGCCCGAACCTGATATTGTTCACTAGACGACTGAAAAGGTCAAGATGATCCAAGAAAAGATGAAAGCATCGCAGAGTTGTCAGAAAAGTTACCATGACTATAGGAGGAAAGAACTTGAGTTTCAGGAGGGAGATCACGTGTTTTTTAGAGTTACGCCGGTAACTGGTGTTGGTCGAGCTTTGAAGTCTCGAAAGCTCACACCGAGTTTTATTGGTCCGTACCAAATTTTACAGAGGATAAGAGAGGTGTCCTATCAGATTGTTTTTCCGTTGCTGCTAGCTAATCTTCATGATGTGTTTCATGTGTCTCAGTTGAGAAGATACATTTCGGATCCATCTCATGTGATCCAGGTGGATGATGTGCAAGTGAGAGATGACCTGACTGTTAAGGTATCACCTGTGTGGATAGAGGATCGAGAATTAAAGCAGATGCAAGGTGAAAAAATTTCCTTAGTAAAGGTAGTTTGGGATGGACCAACTGGTTGGAGCAAGACTTGAGAACGTTAGAAGCAGATGAAGGAGTCGTATCCGACTCTATTTTCCATAGGTAATTTTCGAGGGCAAATTTTTTTTAAGTGGGGGAGAATTGTAACACCCCATTTTTTTATTATATATTTTATTATATTTTAATTGTTTGAATTATACATTTTGATGATTTATTTTATGGTTGGGTGTTGGCGGGGTATGTATCCTTGAGTTAGGAGTATAAAGAGATGATAGAAGTAAGTAGAACAATTTAGAATTGTTTTGATAATTAAAAAAAATGTTTTATTTATTTTTATCATATTAATTAGTGAAGATAGAATAGTTGAGTCAAATATAAGAAATTGAGAAAGTTAGTGGGAAGAAGGAATATGAAATAACTAAGTTTGGGGCAAGTTGGTGATTTGGAAAAGTTTACCCTAAAAATAAAAAGTTAAGAGGAACCTAGGTTTAGGGAGATTTTCACAGTACGTGACATTTGAGAAAAATGAACAAAGAGAAAATAGGAAAGGTAATCAATGAAAGAGGGTGAAGGTTTTAATTCATAATTTTTGTAAGGAATTCAGGTAAGAGTGAGAACTTGTGTCAATATTAATGGGTATGGTAGAAGGGTAGAATGGAGGAACCTTTAACCTCCTTAGGATTGGGTGTTTTGATTCATAATTTTGGATTTGGATGCGATGGTGGTTGTTATATGATGAATTTCATGTCCCTTATGTGCATGTATTTTTCTATTTTTATGATTGAACATATATCCACCATTGTTGCACTTTTGAAGGTTTTAGGCATAGTCTTAAACTGTGATTAAATGATTTAATTGTGTTAAAATTGTAAATTAACTTTAGATAATTAGAGTATTGCATGGCTTGTAATTTTATGAGTGGTTGGCTTTTTACAGAATTGAAATCGGAGGTCCGAAAGGCCTCCAACGATGAAAAACGCACAAAATTCTGCATTTTGTTCGTCACGATCGCGCTCAGCGCGAGAGCCTTTTTTGTGTTTTTCGGTCAAAATCATTTTGGTTTTGATAATTTTAGGTTGGGGTTTGAAGTATTAGAAAGCTGACTCTCAGGGATATAACATGATGGTGATAAGTGAATTGTTTAAGTATTATCCATATGCCTATTGTATTGGTGAAGTTCTGTTCATACATTCAGTTAATGAATTGTTGAAATATCCCGACGATTTTGGTCATAACTTTTATTCTGTAAGTCCGATTCTGATGTCGTTTGAAGCATTAGAAAGATAATGCTCAGACCTATAACATGGTAGTAATTGTTGGGATGTTATATTAATATTAGAATTCCTAGTATGTTAATAAATGTATTGGTTTATACGTTTGGTTGATGGATTGTTACATTATTGTAATATCGTGGTGTGATAATTATGTTGTTATGTCGATGATGTTAAGATGTTGACGAGTTGCTTCTGTTTATTGATATTATTCACGTGGTAACATGAATTGGTTGTTGCATGATGAATGATGTGATGCATAAATGATGAGATGTGTGTGGGGATCCTTCAGGTGACCCTTGTTGTGTTAATGCATGTTATTTGAGAGTTATGCATCTTGGTGTACGGGCTTCGATACAATTTTGGTGAGCCTCGATTCTATGGTGATGGAAAAGGTGCGAGTAGCTAATTCTTATTATGAGGGATTAGTGAAGCGTTACCTATGTTGATGGTAACGAGTTTTGGTGAGCCTCAATCCCATTGTGATGGATCGAGTGCGAGTAGCTAATTCCTATTATGGGAGATTAGTGAAGTGTTACCTAAGGCGATGGTAGCGATTTTGATGTGCTTAGGTTCCAATAGGGAATCGATCCTATGGTGGGGATCATGTAGTGAGATGAACCTGAGTGTTCATACCTGGTACCACATGCATGTCGAGTTGGTGTTGAGTACATTGCATAAGTGTTGCATTTGCATTGGTTGTTATTGATGTGTTGCTGGATGAGATGTTATTGCATATGATGTTAATGATAATTGAGATGTGGTTTTGTATGATGTTGATGATAATTGAGATGTTGTCATGTATGATGTTGATTATGATTTGGATGTAAGAATGTGATATATTGTTGTGCATGATTATGTAGATGTTGTACTCTATTCTTCATTCTATATCATTATTATTGAGATGAATTCTCACCCCTTCTGTTTGAATGTTTCCATTACATGGGCATCATGCATATACTCAAGAGTAGTATTGCTGAAGTAAGTGGAAGATAGTTCTTGGATTACTTCTTTATTTTATCGCTTTTACTATTGGTACCTTGCTCTGATCATGTAACACCGGGTTGGGTTAAACACTTATTTTATTCCTTATGTCAGATTATGTTGAAGTCATAAGACTAATTTTGTTATTGAGAATTCTTAAGATGTTGAGTTGATTAATTACAACTCTCTTATTTTATTATTACAATTGAAGTTGAGACTAGATGTTATTACTTGCTTTATCTTCCATAATTGTGATGATAATTTCGCTGTAATGATACTTTAAAATGGAAGTGAGCGTGAAATGACAAGTTATGAATGTCTTATTATGTGAATATATAATATCGATCAGATGAGATGGATGTCGTGTAAACATCCCAGGTATGATTCAGATAAGTGGGATGTCGTGTAAACATCCTTATTACAAATGTGTGTATTGAAATTTACTGTTGAAACCTGTATTACGGAGCAGGTTATGTGTGTTATGAATGTGTGACACCCTATCTGGTTTTATTTTATATTTAACTTACGCGATAAATTATGTGTAGGGTTTAGGGTGTTACAGTGGGCATGTAACACTCGAGGCCGAAGAGGGCATGGAGTGGTTCTAACTTCCAAGGTCGAAGAGAGCGGGGAATGGTCGCCCAAATTCACATTGGACTGAGAGGATCCTGAGGTTGTACAAGTGTTGGATTGCATGGTTGAAGGAAGACTTATAAGGATTGATTGGTACTACCTATACCAACAAGATGCATCTTCTTTTCGGTAGCCTAACAAATAAGAACCTCATAGTTAAGTGTTCTTGACATGGAGTAGTATTTGGATGGGTTACCTTCTGGGAAGTTTCCTGAAAGGCATGTGAGTAAGGACAAAGCATGCTGAAAAGACCCGTATTGGTTTGTGGGGTCAATCAGTAATCTTGAAAGCAGTATGGGGCGTTACACAGATCAGTCACAATTAATCACACTCATACAATATCACGAAAAAAAATACAAGAATAGTTATGTAATGCTTAACTCTTCTACTCCCATGCATGTGGCACCATTACAGGATTCAGAGGTATTTTACTAAAATCCTAAAACACCGGACTGGAGCTCTAAAACACTAGATAGAAGTCAAAACACCGTACTAAAGTCCTAACATTGAACTGTAGTCCAAACCTAACTATGATTTATATGATGCATGATGTTTCAAACAAAAGCAATCTTCCATCCAAACCTCCAAACCACAATTTAACATTGTCGATTAAGGCTAACAATGGTTCTTGTGAACCTAATAACACCGCCAATTAGGCTAAAATACTGGATCTTTCGAACCTAAACATAATTAGCACGAGTTCTTATCAAACCTAAACATAATTAACACTAGTTCTTATTGAATCTAAAAATAATAAACATAGGTTCTTATTGAAGCTATACATACTCGACACTGGTTCTTATCGATCCTAAACATAATCAACATTGATTCTTATGAAACCTAACATAATCAATGTCGGTTCTTATTGGACCTATGGGTATTCATATGGTCATTCACATTTCATAAACTGTATCTCATAAACATTATACTGTGTGTCTTAAAATATTAACCATTTCATTCATATAAACATCTTATCAAAATATTGGACTCTTGTCCTAAAACATTTACAACTTAGTTCACACAAGTATTTATCGAAGCATTGGACTTACGTCCTAAAACATTACATCACTTACACAATTAATCTTTTTCCATGTCATTCGTGCATATAAACATCATAAGAACAATTATCATATTCACAACATTATTCATCCTTATAAACATCACGAAGCATTATCATGTTCATGACATCCTTATGTAATTTCAACATTGTTTATAAAATTTCATAAGAATACCACATCAAAATTATTGAACTTCGCGAATAAGGAATAATATGGAAATAATCAGATATAGAACATAAAACAAAGTGTAACAAAAATTTCACATAGCATACATTTGGTCATTTAATTTGTGCAACAATATTCTTATCAAAACAACTCCAAGTCATGTTTTCTACTAATTGTACTTCAACTTTGAATAATTACTTCAAATATCAAATAGAGTTGGAATGAAGTAACTGAACATGTTTTGGACATCTAATAATGTCTGTTTTAAGACTATAATTTTTTTTCCTGGACTTAAGGTATCAATTGGAATAATTTAATCGAACAATATGAACAGGTACAAATGTTGTGCAGAATATTTTGTCTAACTTGTAACTAGTATTTCTCCTATTAAACTTAATGAAATGATATGCTTATTCAGTCTATTATGTAGTAAATTTTTTCAATTTTCTTATGATATAAGGTTTACTCTTAAAGGACTTGTGTAGAGTGAGTTGTATCCAAATTACTAATAGTATTTCAAATAATTATGCTGCGGAGTTCCCAAAACATTAGCTAAACTTGTCGTTCACTTTTCTAAGCTTTGCTACAACATAATTGATCCAAATCAAAGTCTATCTCGTGATAAATCATATCTAGTTTCTAACGGTCTCAATTTCACTTCGAAAAGATCTATGTAACAGAAGTTTTAGGGAAATGACTAACAAAGTATACTAATCGCAAGTTACAGAATTTTAATCTTAACCATTTCTCATTAATTCTATATAATTACTTCTCCACACAAATATTAACTATTCACAACATTGTTCATATATATATATATATATATATATATATATATATATATATATATATATATATATATATATATATATATATATATATATATATATATATATATATATATAATTATTATAACTAATTTACTATAAGATATATTTTTTGCATGACTTTACCAAATTTGACATAGTAAACAAGATTCATTAGTTAATAAGTGTTATCACATGCACTAGAAGGAATACATGGAAGATTTAAATATTTTAACAAAAATATATCATACATGCATCATTTTAATTAACCATTGTATCAATATTTGAATTATCTCTATAATAAATTCAATCGCGTCTCATTTAGAGTTACAAAACTCAAGTTATATTATTTTCAATTCAGCAACATACTAAAAATAACAAATAACTACAATTGGCTGCAGCTATTGTTACAAGCCTTAGCAAGCCAAGGCGCGCCCCATTCAGAAAACAGGAGACGACTATGGCATGGATATAGCCATAACCCAAAATTCTGCACTTGTTTCCTTTTTCATCAATCTAACGACTTCCACAACATGTTTACTCAATCCAAAACTTATAGAAAATATAATCGGTATGAAATTACAAAAAACAACACATCATGTCATTACTTAAACATCTATTTAACATCACCAATTCATCATAATCCATCATCATTTAATCAATGCATGACAACAATATTAAACAATTGATTCATGAGAAGTAAACATCAAAATTATGTAAATTTAATAAACCATTTTTGACACGAGAGAGATTCATAACCTAAGGTCTATGAATCATCATCTCATAGGGAAGTTTACATGGAAATTCATATAATTCATGATTTAAGAGAAAACCCCACCATCCTAAATGCTAAAACATTAAATTATATAGCAATCCCCCTCTTACCTCGTTAGTGCCGAATTTCTTCGCGAAGCTCTTAGCAACGGTGAAATTTTTCCCTTGCACAAACTCTACGACAACCTATGTGAATTTGAGAGTTTTTCTCTTATATTTTTTGGAGAAGAAGGTTTTTGGAGAAGAAGAGAGTATTTCTTTAGGAATTTTGTGACGGTTAAGGTTTTCTCTCCTAATACTTGTTTATCTTCTTTTTTTTTCCTCACCATTTTTTATATATTTCTCTACATTTTCTCTCTTCCCGTTATTTCTAAAATTTCTAATTTACAAACAAAATCCTAATAATTACTATTAATGATGATAATAATAATAATAATAATTAGAAGAAGAAGAAGAATGATATCCATAATAATAATAATAATAATAATAATAATAATAATAAAGATGATAAAATCATAAAAATATAATAAAAATTAAATAATGATAGTAATAATATCTTAATTATTTTTGGAACGTTATAACTCTCCCCCACTTATTGAATTTTCGTCCTAGAAAATACACCAAAAATAAACAAGTCCGGATAAGAGATCCTTTATTTGACTTCCTAGCTCCCAGGTCACGCTACCGCTAAGATACTCTCATGTTCTATCTTCAATTTCTAACAAACTAAGCAAGAATACACAAGCTTCACAACATCCTTCTTCATGTCTGACCAGAAGAATATTCTTTTAAATGGTTTGATACATCTTTGTACATCCCGGATGAATATTCAAATTATTCATATGACCTTATTCTAAAATTATTTTTCTTAAGTCCTAATATATCTGGTATACAAATTCAATCCTGAAATCTTATAATATCATCATCACCTACATTAAAATCCACTTCTTTTCTTTGACTTATCAGTGTCAACTGATCTAATAAGTGTAAATCCAACTTTTGGCCTCCTTTAATTCTTTCTAACACTTTGTGAGTTACCTTAAACATACCCAATTTCATACCTTTTAGTTTTAACTCACACACCAAACTTAAATCTCTTAACTGCTCAATTAAATTTGTTTCCTTGATCATCAGAGCAGATATATAGAACAACTTCCTACTCAAAGCATATCCGACTATATTAGCTTTACCTGGATCAGGGTCGGTCCAATCAATTCGGGGACCCTGTTTTAATTTTAAAAATAAGCCTAAAAAAAGGAATTTATACCGAATTTTAAAAAAAACAATATAAAATAGTTCTTAAAAAATAAATTATTTTTTACACCTATTTTAAAAAAGAGGTGTAAAATAAACTTTGAAAACAAATAGCTTTTACACCTATTTTTAAAATAGTTGGTGTAAAATGTATTCTTTAGATACTAAAAAAAATAAGTGGGCCCCCTTAAATTTGGGCCCCTGTTCTACAACACGTGTTACACCGATAAATGGTCGACCCTGCTTGAATGATAACTTAATTACAATCATAATCCTTTAAAAACTCCAGTCGTTTTCTCTGTCTCATGTTCAATTCCTTCTTATCGAACAAATACTTTAAACTATTGTGATCACTGAAAACTTCAAATATTGATCCATAAAGATAGTGCCTCCAAATCTTAAGCATAAAAAACACTGCCGCTAATCCTAAATCATAGATAGGATAATTCTTTTCATGAGTATTTAGTTGTCTAAAAGCATAAGTTACAACTTGACATTTCTGCATAAGCACACCACATAGACCTAACTTAGATGCATTATAATACACCACCAAATATTCTCTCGAACTTGGAAAAATTAAGACTAGAGCTGACACCAATCTCTTCTTAAGATATTTAAAACTCTCTTCACACTGAGCCTTCCACAAAAAAGTTTGTCCTTTCCGGGTTAACTTGGTTAAAGGCAGTGCTAACCTTGAGAAAACTTCTATGAATCTTTTATAATAACCAACTAATCCCATAAAATTCTGAATTTCCCATTGTAATACTGCATCTTCCTTAGACCGATCCATTGTTATCCCACCACTGGAAATTACATGTCCGAAGAAACTAACTTCTTTCAACCAACTCGCACTCCGACAACTTAGATTACAACTTCTTGTATTTCAAGGTTTACAATACTATTCTCTGATGATCTGCATACTCTTCTTTCTACTTATAATATACCAAAACATCATCTATAAACACTACGACAAACAAATCCAAATAGGGATTGGAAATCCTTTTCATATACTCCATGAACACTTCTTTCACATTAGTCACACCAAAAATAATGAATGAATATTAATAATGATCATAACGAGTCTTGAACGATGTCTTAGGGATATCTTCCGACTTCACTAGAATCCGGTGGTAACCTGATTTCAAATTCATCTTACTAAGCATGCAAGCTTCCACCAACTAATATATAAGATCATCAATTCTAGGAAGAGGATGTCTATTTTTAATAGTAACCTTATTTAACTGTTGATAATCCATGCACAATCTCAAGGAAATACGCTAAGTCATACAAATTTCTTCTTCAATAGCTCTTCTAGATGCTTCTTAAGCTCCCAAAATTCTGAGCACCTTGAAAAGCTCGAGCCTGTGAGCAACCATTTCTTCCTGCATAACCAGAAATAAAAACTAGTTGTAAATAGTGATTAAGGGAGTGCAGTAATAACAATGTTACCACACATGTGGTATACAAGGGTAAAATAATTTCTTAACTCCTAAGGCTGAATGGACCGACCTACTCTGATACCAACTAAGTAACACCATAAACCTATGGTAAAAATATTATTTCTTTATCACACAATGAATCATATAAGAATATGAGACAAGGGTGTCACACCAACATGGTGCTTGTATTTTTATTCTAAATAGAAATTGAAATTCAAAACATAACCATAAAGTAAGATTATTTGGTTTAAGACAAAGTAGGTAACATAGACAAACAATCCTAACCCCAATGTTATAATATTAGAGCTATTATTCCAAAATAAAATAATAGACGACTTAAGGTCTTTCAAGATATAAAGTAAAAGAAAGCAGACAAAGTGACCATCTACACCGTCTTAAATAAACAAACAACAACAATCACTCATCGATCTAGACCTGAGAATAATCTGCACGGGGTTTCACATAGAGGGACACAGAAAATTTAAGGGGTAAGAATACATTTTAAAATTACATGGTATAATAACAACTAGGATAACATTTAATATACATGCACATCATTCACAATTAATCACACTCACACAATATCATGAAACATATACAACAATAATTATATAATGCTCGTCTCTTCTACTCCCATGCATGTGTACCATCACCAAATTCATAGTTATTTTACTGAAATCCTAATACACCGAACCAAAGTCCTACAACATTGGACCAAAGTCCTAACACCGGACTGAAGTCCTAACCTAACTCTGAAATATGTCATGGATGATGCTTCAAACAAAATTAATCTTCCATCCGAACTTCCAAACCAAAATTTAACACTGACTGTTAAGGCTAACATCAACACTTTTAAACCTAAACATAATCAACATTGGTTCTTATCGAACCTAAACATAATCAACATTGGTTATTATCAAACCTAAACATAATTAACACCGATACTGATTGAACCTAAACATAATCAACACCGGTTTTTATCTAACCTAAACATAATTGACACATGTTCTTATCGATCCTAAACATAATCAACATTGGTTCTTATGAAACCTAATCATAATAAGTGTCGGTTCTTATCGAACCTAAGGGTATTCACACGGTCATATGTAGTTCACAAATTGTATCTCATCATTATTTGACTTGTGTCCTAAAACATTAATAACTTTATTCACATAAACATCTTATCAAAACATTGGACTCCTATCTTAAAACATTTACACCTTAGTTCACACAAGTATTTATCTAAGCATTGAACTTACGTCCTAAAACATTACGTCTCTTACATAATTAATTTTTTTCCATATCATTCATGCATAGAAACAACACAAGACAAATTATCATATTCACAACATCATGCATCCATATAAATATCATGATGCCTTATCATACTCACGACATCATTATGTAATTTAAGCATTGCTTATAAAACTTCATAAGAATACCACATAAAAGTTATTGAACTTCACGAACAAGGAATAATATGGAAAGAATCAGATATGCATCATAAAACAAAGTGCAACAACAATTTCACATAGCATAGATTTGGTCATTAAATTTGTGCAACAATATTCTTATCAAAACACCATGAATCATGTTTTTTACTAATCGTGCTTCAACTTAGAATAATTATTTCAAATATCAAACAGAGTCAGAATCTAGAAAATGAACATGTTTTGGAAATCTTAGAATATCTATTTTAGGACTATAATTTTTATTGTTGGACTTAAGGTTCTAATTTGTACCGTTTAATCGAATAATATGAGCTGGTACAGACACCGGGCATAAAGTTTTGTCAGACATGTAACTAGTATTTCTCCTATTGAACTTAATGATATGAGATACTTATTAAGTATAATATGTAGGAAAATGTGTATATTTTCTTATGATATAAGGTTTAGTCTTAAAGGACTTGTTTATAGTCAGTTGTATCCAAATTACTAATATTATTTCAATGATTGTGCTGCAGAGTTCCTAAAACATTGGCTAAACTTGTTATTCTGTTTTCTAAGATTTACTACAACGTAATTGATCAAACTAAAAGTCTATCTCGTGATAAATCTTGTCTAGTTTTTAATGGTCTCAATTTTACTCCTAAAATATCTATGTAACTAAAGTTATAGGTAAATGACTAATAGAGTATACTAATCGCAAGTTGCAGAATTTTAATCTTAACTATTTCTCGCTAATTTTATATAATTACTTCTCCACACAAATATTAACTATTCACAACATTATTCATACATATAATTATCCTGAGTAATTTACCATAAAATATGTTTTTGCATGACTTTACCAAATATCACATAGTCAAAAAGATTCATTAGTTAATAAGTGTTATCACGTGTACTAGAAGGATTACATGGAAGATTTAAATATTTTAATAGGAATATAGCATACAAGCATAATTTTAATTCACCATTTAATAGATCTTTCAATTAACTTTACAATGCATTTGTCCGCGTCTTAATGGAGTTACAGAACTTAAATTATGTTAATTTCAATTAGGCAACATACTAAAACCAACAAACAACTACGGTTGGCCGTAGCTATTGCTACGGGCCTTAACAAACCAAGGCACGCTCCATTCAGAAAACAAGAAACAACTACGGTCTAACCATATCCAGAACCTAAAATTCTGCAGTTTTGTTCCTTTTTCTTTAATCTAAACCATTCTCCAACATGTTTACTCAATCCAAAACTTAGAGAAAACATAATCAAGACACGAAATTATAGAAAATAACACATCATATCATCACTTAAACATCTATTTAACATCACCAATTCGTCACACCCCATCATCATTCAATTAACACATGATAACAATGCGTATAAAAAAAAACACATGATAACAATATTAAACAGTTGATTTATGAGAAAACAACATCAAAATTCTGTAAATTGAATAAACCATTGATAACAAGACAGAGATTCATAATCTAAGGTGTATGAATCATCATCTCTTTGGGAAGTTTAGATGAAAATTCATACAATTCGGGATTCAAGGGAAACTCCATTATCCTAAATGCTAAAATATCAATATATAGAGAAATCTCCCCCTTACCTCGTTAGTGTCAAATTTCTTCGTGAAACTCTAAACAATGGTGATATCTTTCCATTGCACAAATTATGCGACAACCTTCTTGGTTAATTTGAGAGTTTTCTCTTAGATTTTTGGAGAAGGACGTTTTTGGAGAATAAGAGAGTATTTCTTTGTGAATTTTGTGACAGTTAGGGGATTTCTCTCCTAATATCTTTTTCTACTTTTTTTCTCCCTCACCATTTTTCTCTCTATTTCTCTCTTTTTTCTCTCTTCCCATTATATCTAGAATTTCTAATTTATAATAATAATAATAAGAAGAAGAAGAAGAAGAAGAAGAAGAATGATAACTATACTACTACTACTACTACTAATAATAATAATAATAATAATAATAATAATAATTATTATTATTATTATTATTATTATAAAGATAAAAAATTATAAAAATATAATAAAATAAAAATAATAATAGTAATAATATCTTAATTATTTTGGGGGTGTTACAACTACAACTACTTTAGGGAATTTATCAATATATCTGCATATGTCTCCTTCTTTCCATAATTAATTCCACTGAGGATGGACATGGTTGGGGGTTGATGTTGCCAGGCTTTGATGTGGACGATAAAGACTTTGTAGAGATCTCTTCATGGATTTATGCTTCCATCTGAGAGGCTCGTATACTAAGTTATCTAATCAAGTTAAGGTTAGTGCAATGAGCTTGCAGTTTATTGGCCCATCAACTTGGTAGTAGAATAAGCGATCATCCACGTGCTTGACGTGTTCGTCTGGATCTCCAATCCCATTATAGATTTGAAGCTTGAGAGGTTTCTCTAACGACCTAGAAATTCTACTCTAATTGAAGCTTGGAACTTCTCTTCTCTATGTAACTGCTCTAATTGAGTTTGTATCTGGAATGAAGGCTTGATTTCGTTGAGAGGAAGTTTCTTGTGTTGCGTTGTTCTTTGTGTTCGCATGTTGTAAGCTCTCTTCGGTTTCGAATAGAGTCTCTACCAGAGCTTGTGAATTTTTCTAGTACCATGTTGTAAACACTATTTAGCATATCATTTGTTCCCTGCCCACCGAGATTAGCCTATAATAGTTGAAAGCTGTGATTTTTTCATGTCTATGTATCACACATGGTGTGGAAGTCTAAGCAAAGCTTTTCCCTAGTGAAATTGTTGCGCAAATTCGGGAAACAGAAGAGATGGGAACACTTCATAATCCGTTCTAGTTTAACAGAATCTTGTCGTGAAGGAACTGACGGAGATGTTACTAAGATATAATCGGATACTCCTTGAGGAATATATGGTGGATCTTTGGCACCTTCAGCAGTAATGACCACTACATGTCGGTGAACGAAGAAGCGAATGGCTTTGGACACCTCCATAATGATGGATCTGAGAAAGGATATAATAGAAGGAAGTTGGAACTCGAGGAAGGTGATCAGAAATGAAGATTTGTACTTTAAGTGTATGAGATATGGACTTATAATGGAGGAGATATGAACATCTTAAATAGTAGGAATTAGATTTTGATTCCCACAAGAGGCAAAAATATTTCGTAGTAAAACCATAGTTGATTAATAAGAGAGAAGGCAGAGCTTGTTGCGGTGGTCCTGAGCTTTCAATGCAGTGAAGGAGAGGTTGAAGAACAAGGTTAGAACTCAAATGCCTAAGTTACTAAGAGCATGAAAAATTCTACATGAATGATAATGGATTTGTATACTTGAGAAATGAAACACCCCCCCCCCCCCCCCTTTAATAGGAGAAACAATTGACATTTCAAAGTGTGGAATGAGGTTTGGATCATGGTCAACTATCAAATAGATCTGCAGGATCAATACAACTCTCGAACATGGAATTGACTTCTCAAAGGTAAAATGGAGTCTACATGTTTTGCGCTTGATTCCTTTCTCCTTACAATTGGGTGTTCATCTTTAGGGCTTGTTTTTGGTCCATAACATAAATTGTAAAAGATTACTGATTCCAATGGTAAATTTGATCTCATTGGAACATCTAGATAAGATATTTAAACCTAAAGATAAATGTACATAACATTTTATCTCAAATACCTTTTGTGCATACTAGTGTTTGTAGGTATCACACCAAACCGCTTACCAATGCAAAAAAAATCTTGTATCCTTATAGTCCTCTAAGAGTCATTCATCTCGATCTAGTTTAAATCAATGGCACATACATAGAGGAATATAGTTTACTTTGCTTTAGAAAAAAATCAACCAGTTTTCTCAAGGTCTCACTTTAAGAAAACAACATGTAATACTCACCTAGTTGATGAGAAACAACTACTCCATCACCTGAATCAACATGCCAACCCATGAATGATATCTTGGCAATGGCGGTCAACCCATAGCTAAGGATCCAAGATTTGACGACCCTCGTCCAAGACCAATCATGAATGATTGTGAACCAAAATTGTCATATTGAACGAATGGACAACACTAATAACACATCCTCAATCATCCGCTCATCTAAAAATGTTTTAAGATGTTTGAAGATCCTTAGTGTGTGTCCTTCACTTTAAGCCACCTCATTGTTGGAATGATGCATCATTTCCGAAGCCTGGTCAGAGAACAACCTTAAAGTTAGAACGATTTTCTCCCGACATCATCGAGACAGGGTCACAGAAAACTACAGGCCCCAACTAGAGCACTATTCACAAACCAAATTAGAATTTTTCTAATTCCAATGTCTTTGGAGAAACTCCTACAAATGGAAACATACACATGAATGAATGATCTAGAAGAGTAAGTAAAAACTGTCACATGGAATCAGTGAATACTGAGAAGCTGAAAGTCCAACGAAATGTAGGATATTTTCTTTAACTTTCAAGTAGGGAGCAAGGGCATTGTTCAAAATTTTGCTATCGGATCCATTGTATTTTGAGACGATCTATGCCAACAATTAACTTCCCACTTTGAAACACTGAGGGCTATAGTCTAGGGGAAATTGAGCTACTCTGAAATTACAACAAACACTTAACTAAGAAGTTATCTTGGACATAGATGTCACCAATACAATTAAAGTCTACCTATTGTAATTGAGACTTCTCCTTGGAATCCTATTTGTTAAAATAGATTGGCCTCAGACTGTCATGAGTTTTTAATGATTTATTATCCAGGGCCTAAACATAAATCTAATACGAACACAAGCTCGATGCAATAAAGGTAAAGAGTGAGAGATAAACGAGTGAGTCCAATCATCATCCAGAGAATGATTTACCCCAAAAAGACTCCTCGAGGAAGCATCAACATGATGGCAACAACGAGGATAAGAAGAATAGTGAGAAAGACTTTAGAGAACCCTAGAAAGATTCATCGTTCTACCATATTCATAACTTATATCAAGTGTATCTTGAAAAAGTGCGAACACATCGAGTTTATAGAAGAAAATGTCTAATTCCAAAAGCCACTTCTAGCACATCTTTGGGTAGACATGACTAAATAACATAAATTCCAAACAAGAAACTTCCACAGTAATGACAAATGTCTCCCTCTAAAGGACGTCGTCAAAATACTCGTACAAAAGAGATGTTGAAATAGTTTTCTGGAAAATGGGAAGAGTTTTCTAAGGATCGACGTTACCTTTCCGATCCTCCTTGACACTACAAAGGAAATGATATAGCAAAAGTCTACGAGAACAAGAAAAATATGACATATGGAGGCAACAACAAGGAGAAGAAAATGGTGTCTGAAGAATAGATTCCAAGACCCATTTCAAATTGGGAGGATACCAAAAAAAATGTCGAGATAGGAGTCCGGTTAAAACAAAGCCAATAATGTGCCTTTGAGAAAAGGTGAATCCCTTTAAAACAAATCCAGAAGTGTGCCTTTGAGAAAAGGTGAATCCCTTTGAATGTCAGTCGCCAATATACCAAACATAAAATCTTGAAGTCATTTATTATTTTTGAATTGTAATTCCTTGTGTCGAAGCAGGTTGCTCAGCAGGACAATGATGTGTCGAGTTGTATTAGTGTGTCGAAGCATGTTGCTTCACACAGAATTTCGACTTAGGTCTATTTTTAGTAGTGTTAACTATTTTGTGTTGGAAATCCCCTAAAACCTATGGAGAATTTCAATCAATCTTGATGAACAAGATTGTTATTACTCACACAATAGCAATGAAAAGATAAGAACAATGGAGAAAGAAAGAGTGTAAAGAACGATGAAGGAGAAGAGGAATTAAAATTCTGCAGAGTTTCTCTCTGTCCACAAGCTGTGGAAAACTTCTTATTCACTTTGCAACTGCAAAATATTGTGAATACAATGTTATGAATACTCTATTCACCTTATTACAAAAATAAGGGTTACTCCCTCTATTTATAGATTTATTTTAACTTGGACCTCAAGCGAAAGCCCAAAACTATAAAAACCCAAAATAGCTAACACTACTAAAATAGGCCTAAGTCAAAATCTTGTGTGAAGCAACATGCTTCGACACTTCGACATACTAACACAACTTAACACACTAGGTGGTTCGACACGTCCTTACTTTTGTCGAGCAACCTGCTTCGACATAAGGAATTACAATTCAACACACCACCTAATTCATCGTGTCCAAGCTATCTACATTCATCATAACTCTTAGTCTTCTGAACATTCCGACCTGCACTCCCTTTGTCATGATGTCTGCAATCTGATTCTTAGTTCTGTAGTGTTCCACATTCATCTTCTCATCTACTACCTGCTCTCGAAGATAATGGAACCTCATCTCAATGTGCTTGCTTCTACCATGTTTCACAAATCCATCTGGTTGTGCAACATAAACTTCTTCTTCTAAGGGGTAATTAAGGAATGCACATTTCACATCCATCTGACACATCTGCCAGTTGTTCATGTTTGCTAGACCAACAACCAACCTGAAATTCTGGTATCAGATATGAGATGTCGAAGGTAATGTCATGACACTAATATCTGAGTAACACAAACAGGATAAAGATACAGAATGGTAAAGCAAAAAACACAAGCAATTGTTAACCCAGTTCGGTCCAACTCACCTACATCTGGGGGCTACCAAGCCAGGAAGGAAATTCACTAAAATAGAATCAGTTCAAAGACTCTCCGTACACTTCAACAAGTTACAGTCTTTCTCACCTAATCTCTACCCGTGCAATTTCTACCTAAGCACTCTTAGATATGAGAACCCACTGACTTCCCTAAAATCACACATGTGATCTTAAACAACAATCCCTTGAGAAAAGAAAACACTTTTCAATAACACACTCTTGATTTTACTTCACAGTTTCAATCAAGAAGACACACTCTTGATCTTGCTTAACAACTTTTGATCAAGAAGACACACACTTGATCTTGCTTAACAGCTTTGATCAAGTAGACACACATTTTTGCTTAACAGCTTTAGAGTGACAAATTACAACCATAAATCAGTCCAATTCAATCATCAAAAGATGACTTGAATGGCTTACAAGTCTTACGACTAAATAAGACACAAACCCTACCTCTCTCTCTCTATATTTCGCTCAGTATTGGTTGTGTGTAAAATCAGGTTTTCCAAGTCCCTTTTTATAGAAGCTTTCAGCTAGGCTTGGACATCTTGAAAACCCTAAATCTATTTTCCAATCAAATCTTCTCATGACAGCTGGTTAGATCTCTTTGGAAAATAAGTAAATCAGGTTATAATCAATGATTGAATGCGCCTGCAAATCAGATCTTCAATCATACATAGATTGCCATTAATTGTGCAATCACAAAACACCAGACATTCATACTGAATATTCTGTGTACAGGATGTCATGACATCGGGTCTGACATCCTGGAGTAATTCCTGCATAATTCCATAATTCCATTTATAACTTCCAGCAGGTACAACCATATCAGATTCCATGACATTGTGTATGACATCCTGAAACAATCCTGCATGATCATGTCTTCCATTTGGACTCCAGTAGGTACACATCATCAGATGCCATGTTATTATGTCATTCTGAAACAATCCTGCATGATCATGTTCTTGAACTCCAGCAGGTACACAGGATATCTCATGTTAAGACATCACACATAACATCTTGTGAACACTCTTTGTTTTACCAAAATTGTTGCCAACACTTAGAACCAACACAACCTAATTGTTTCGATCCAAGCAACAGGTGCAAAAACTTCATCGAAGTCGATTCCTTCTTTCTGAAGAAATCCTTTTGCCACATGTCTCGCCTTGTGTCGAGTCACTTCTCCTCTGGGATTCAACTTCATCTTGTATACACACTTCACATCGATTGCCTTCTTGTCTTGGGGAAATTCGATAAGTGACCAAGTGTTGTTGACTTCGATTGGCTTCAACTCTTCGTCCCTTGCTTTCATCCATTTCGAATCTTTCAATGCCTCAGTTGCATTGATAATTTTGACATCTGCGTAGAAAGCATAATGTACCAGCTCACCTTCTTCATTGATCATATCATCTGATGTAATCACACATTCTTGCAACATTGCAGGAATGTGTCTTGTTCTTTGAGGTCTACTTATTCTTGCTTCACCTCTGACTTCTTCCTGTTGAACTTCTCTTTTGACTTCACTAGATGGTTCATCACAAAAGATTCTCACTGAATCTTTATTTACATTCTCAATCCAATCCCACTCCTTAAGCTCATCTATGATCATGTCCTTGTTGATCACCACTTGCTTATTCACTGGGTCGAACAACTTGTATCCACCAGTCTAATGATATCCTATCATGATCATCTGACTCGACTTGTCGTCAAATTTTCTTCTCAACTGGTCAGGTACATGTCTATGTGCTATAGATCCAAACACCTTCAGATGACTCAAGCTAGGCTTGACACCAGACCAACATTCTTCTGGCGTGATTCCTTCTAGCTTCTTCGTCGGACATCTATTCAGGATATATGTCGCAGTTGACACTGCTTCTCCCCATAATTCTCTGGGTAGATGCTTGCCTTTCAACATACTTCTAACCATATTCATGATGGTTATATTCTTCCTTTCTGCGACTCCATTCTGATGTGGAGTGTAGGGTGGAACCATCTCATGCACAATCTCTTCTTCCACACATAATGCATCGAAGTCTTTCGACACATATTCTCCACCACCATCAGTCCTCAAAATCTCGATCTTTCGACTGCTCTTATTTTCGACCATAAATTTAAACTTGGCAAATACCTCGATCACTTCACTTTTCTTCTGGATCAGGTAAGACCATTGTTTTCGACTGAAATCATCTATGAATGTAACAAGGTATTTGTTACCTCCAACCGAATCCACCTGGAGAGGACCACATACATCAGAGTATATGACTTCAAGAATTTCCTTCAGCCTGCTTCCTGCATCCTTACTGAAGTTGTTTTTACGATACTTTTCCTACACACATTCTTCATAAACTTCGTTTGGAATGTCGATTTCTGGTAATCCTTAAACCATATTTCTCCTCTTCAAATCTCTGATGTCTGAAAAATTGAGATGACCAAGTGTATAATGCCATATCCATTCATCTTTGCTAGCTTCTGTTGTAAGGCATTTATGCTCCATCACGTTAAGCTCAACCTTGAAGGTTCTATTCTTAGACATTGGAGCCTTCAAGATCAACCTTCCATTTGAGTCGAGAACTCTCATCATCTTGTCTTTGATCGAGACCTTGTAGTTCTTTTCGACTAAATGCCATATGCTGATAAAATTACTCTTCTTGCCTGGTATGTATAACACATTTGAAATTACTAACCTCTTGACATCTTTCCTCATAATCAGAACATCACCAACATCTTCAGCTGCTAGAGTGTTGTCATTTGAAAATTTCACCATGTTCTTCATTGAGGGTTTTATGTTGACAAACCAATCTTTTCTTCCAGACATGTGTGATGTGTTGGAGAATTGCCATCCAAGGCGCAGCGGAATTTAAAAATTTCTCCATTTAGTGATCCTTACGAATGGGCATGATCAGTGATAGAATCGTTACCTCTTGTGGCGATTCAAACCTTTGGTGCAGATCTCTGATAATGATCAAAACCTTTGATACAGATCCACGGGGCGATCACGAACGTTGAACGATGACAACGTCTCTACTCAGTCCACACGAACGGATTCCTTCAATCGCAGTGCTAGCTGTTATGAATGAAGGTTTTGAGTGAGAGAGAGATACAAAATTCCAACTCTTCAGTTGTGTTGTCTGTCTCAGTGAGTTACAATGCTTCTACCCAAGGGGTTCTATTTATAGAACCACTTGTGTGGGCTTCAAGCCAAAAAGCCCACTTAAGTGCATTTTGGCCCATATCTCATAATATGCCAAAATCACTTAAGTATTTGGTACCTTACCATATTTCGTATTCTACTTAAGTACACCGTACCTTACGATGTTCCTTAATTATTCTATCTCTCATCAATCCGTCCTTTGTGTGTGACCCTATAGGTTTTCGCGACGTTGGCAATTATATTAAATCACGCATTTAACATAATAAACAGTGAGCGGTATCTAGCAACACATCACTGCTACCCAAGTCACGAAAATGTCATGTGATCTGACAAAACCTCCTGTGATAATAATTATGTGTATAATTACCCCTTTGCCCTTATGTCTATATTGAACACAAGGTATAGACCGTGTCATCCTTGTCCAGTTCAATATTGGGCCCATAGACATTTATCTTGTTACGCAGGATGGGCAAATTCCATCTAGGACACGCATGTCCCTCAGCATGCTTTGTGGAGTACCCATCAACTGTCTTTATGGTTATCCAGTTACGGACAACGTTGGATCAGCAATAAAGCACTCGACTCTACATCTAGGATCCATAGTGGTTTCAGGTCGAAGAGTGGTATACACTATTATCACCATGAGAATAACTTATGATACTTTGCATAACTTTCTATATAGTATTCTCATAGCGGGTCAATCCGGTATAAATATTGTAGGAGAATTGCCATCCAAGGTGCAGCGGAATTTAAAAATTTCTCCATTTAGTGATCCTTACGAATGGGCATGATCAGTGATAGAATCGTTACCTCTTGTGGAGATTCAAACCTTCGGTGCAGATCTCTTGAAATGATCAAAACCTTGGATGCAAATCCACAGGGAGATCACGAACGTTGAACGATGACAACGTCTCTACTTAGTCCACACGAACGGATTCCTTCAATCGCAGTGCTAGCTGTTATGAATGAAGGCTTTGAGTGAGAGAGAGATACGAAATTCCAACTCTTCAGTTGTGTTTTCTGTCTCAGTGAGTTTCAATGCTTCTACCCAAGGGGTTCTATTTATAGAACCACTTGTGTGGGCTTTAAGCCAAAAAGCCCACTTAAGTGCATTTTGGCCCATATCTCATAATATGCCAAAATCACTTAAGTATTTGGTACATTACCATATTTCGTATTCTACTTAAGTACACCGTACCTTACGATGTTCCTTAATTATTCTATCTCTCATCAATCCGTCCTTTGTGTGTGACCCTATAGGTTTTCGCGACGTTGGCAATTATATTAAATCATGCATTTAACATAATAAACAGTGAGCGGTATCTAGCAACACATCACTACTACCCAAGTCACGAAAATGTCATGTGATCTGACAAAACCTCCTGTGATAATAATTATGTGTATAATTACCCCTTTGCCCTTATGTCTATATTGAACACAAAGTATAGACCGTGTCACCCTTGTCCAGTTCAATATTGGGCCCATAGACATTTATCCTGTTACGCAGGATTGGCAAATTCCATCTAGGACACTCATGTCCCTCAGCATGCTTTGTGGAGTATCCATCAACTGTCTTTATGGTTATCCAGTTACGGATAATGTTGGATCAGCAATAAAGCACTCGACTCTATGGGCCCATAGTGGTTTCAGGTCGAAGAGTGGTATACACTATTATCACCATGAGAATAACTTATGACACTTTGCATAACTTTCTATATAGTATTCTCATAGCGGGTCAATCCGGTATAAATATTACTCCTAATATTCATATCTATGTTTAAGACTTGATAACTCTTTATCCATGATCCATGAGATGTGATTATCAGTCTACAAACATAATAGTCTTAATGCTTTAATGTTATCCCACTTCACACTAAAGCTCGACTACGGATACTTTAAGAATAGTGTCCTTATGTTTAATGTGTTCTCATGATTAAGTCACACTTAATACATTAAACGGACTATCTATTCCAGGGACTTTATTAATCAACCATAATAAAGAAAATGCCTTTAAATAATTCGATACAAGTACCAAAAGTATTGGCCTCTAGGGCTTACACCAATAATCTCCCACTAGCACTAGAGCCAATCAGGCATACCCCGTATGCCCATTGATCTAGTATGGCCATCATGCTTCTGCTGCGCAAGAGGCTTTGTCAGTGGGTTAGCAACATTGTCAAGTGTAGGTACTTTAAATATTTTCGCACAACGTCTAAGTATGTGTTTGGATCGTTGGTGAGATCTAGGCTCCTTAGCTTGTGTGATAACACCATTGTTATCATAATAGAGACCAATGGGATCCATAATGCTAGGGACTATGCCAGGTTTATTATTCCAAACAGCTTCCTTTGCTGCACTTAAGGCAGCAATATACTCGGCCTCAGTTGTAGATTCAGCAACTGCATCTTGCGTTGAACTTTTCAAGCTCACAGTGCCACCATTTAAGCAAAACACATAACCAGATTGGAATCATTCATATTAAAGCGTCTCAGCACTTTGTCTATGTATGTACTCTGACTTAGGCCAAGCATTTCATGATCTATCTCTATGGATTCTGATAGGCTGCTTCACCCAGGTCCTTCATAGAAAAGCATTTCCCCAACCAAGACTTTACTTGTTGCAGGGTAGGGATATCGATTCCAATGAGTAATATGTCATCTACATATAATACCAGGAATACGATCATGCTCCCACTAACCTTCTTGTAGACACAAGGCTTATCTTCGTTCTTGATGAATCCATACAGTTTTACTGTTTCATCAAGGCGAAGATTCCATGAGTAGGTCACAGGCTCATCTTGATCCATGAGTAATACATCACCTTGATCAGATATCCATATATCTCAGGTAGGTGACGTATCCTTCCTGACCTACGCTGGTCTTGTTCTACTTGAGCAGGTTGCTCTTACACAACTACTTGTGTTTCCTGCTCTAATTCCTCCATAGGTGTATCGATGCTTTGTGATTCTTGAATTTCTTCAAGCTCTACTTTCCTCCCACTGGTTCCTTTGGAATTAAAATCCTTTTCTAGGAAAACTCCAGTTCGAGCGACAAACACTTTGCCCTCCGAAGGATTGTAGAAGTAATATCCTCTTGTTTCTTTAGGATACCCCACAAATAAGCATTTGTCAGATTTGGGCTCAAGCTTAGTTGAAATTTTTCGTTTCACATAAACTTCGCAACCCCAAATCTTCATGTAAGACATATGTGGTCTCTTACCACTCCATATCTCATATGGTGTCTTTTCAACCTTTTGGATGGAACACGGTTAAGTGTGTAAGCTGATGTCAATGGTGTATGTCCTCAAAAGGAGTTTGGAAGATTGGTGTGACTCATCATGGATCGGACCATGTCCAACAGGGTTCGATTTCTTCTCTCAGATACACCCTTCCATTGGGATGTTCCAGGAGGAGTAAGTTGGGATAGGATCCCACACTCTTTCAGATGGTCATCAAACTCTAGGATTAAATACTCATCACTTCGATCTGATCGAAGAGTTTTAATATTCTTACCTAGTTAGTTTTAACTCGTTAGGTTTCACCCTTTAGTATTAATGTTATTAATAGGCATTTCAAGATCAAGGACATATAGTCCATTGTTCATTTGTGCAGTAGCATAGAATATATCATTCAAAAAAATTGAGCAACAATTGTTCTTTATTATAAATGAAAAATCAAACTTGTCCAAACAAGCAATGGAAATAATATTCCTTCTAATTGCAGGTACATAATAACAGTTCTCTAACTGAATTATTAAACCACTAGGTAAAGTCAATACAAAAGTTCCTACGGCTAAAGCAGCAACCTTTGCTCCATAGCCAACTCGTAGGTCGACTTCACCTTTTTCCAAATCTCTACTCCTTTTCAGTTCCTGCACATTTGTACAAATGTGAGAATTGCATCCAGTATCTAATACTCATGATGCAGAAGTAGATAAATTAATAACAAAAATACCTGAAGTTGAAGTCTCTACTCCATTCTTCTTATCTTCCAGGTACTTTGGGCAGTTCCTCTTCCAGTGTCCGGTCTTACCGCAATGGAAGCAGGTGCCTTCTTTTGCTATGCCTCCACTAGGCTTCAAAGCAGCAGTGGATCTGGGATTGGCAACTTCCTTGCCCTTCCCCTTATCACTCTGCTTAGTGGGCCTTTTGTTCTGTCTCTTTCCATTTCCGATCATCAGAATGGACTTCCCTTTTGACTTCAGATTCTGCTCGGCAGTTCTTAACATGGCGAGCAGTTCAGGAAGAGATTTGTCCATATCAATCATATTGAAATTTAGGACAAATTGACTGAAACTATCTGGCAACGATTGCAAGATCAAATCAGTTGCAAGTTCCTTTTCGAGGGGAAAACCCAATCTCTCAAGGTTTTCCACATACCCAATCATCTTGAGTACATGGGGACCTACAGGGGCTCCCTCAGCTAACTTGCTTTGAAAAAGGGCTTTTGAAACTTCAAACCTCTCATGCCTTGCTTGCTCTTGATAGAGCAACTTCAGGTGTTCGATCATATCGAACGCTGACATGTTCTCATGTTGCTTTTGCAATTCTGAGTTCATGGTAGCTAGCATGAGACAAGCAGTTTCATTGGCATCATCGACATGCTTCTTATAAGCATCTCTTTCTGCCTTAGGTGCAGAACTAGGAGGTTCCTCTTCAGGAACAGGTGTCTCCAAGACATACAACTTTTTATCATGTTTGAGGATAATCCTCGGGTTTCGGTGCCAATCCAGAAAATTTGTCCCAGACAATTTTTCCTTATCAAGGATTGATCGCAGGATGTTGTTAGAGGTGTTTGCTGTCATGGTAATCTACATAAGGATTAATGAAAATATAAGTATCATTGACATATTCAATTAGGCCTTTAATTAAATATGCTCCCACTATTTTACTCAAAACAAATGACCCTCATCATTTGATTCGGAAAATCCCGTTGGAAGATTTTCTAGTGGGTCGAGATCCATATTTCACTTCGTTCTAAGTCCGCGTAGGCGGATTACACAAAACTAGGTTATTTAGGTAGGAACTCCTTCCAATTGTATCTCATACAACTCTCGAAAATTTCAGTTGGGTGAATAACTCCTTATTCCAATCCATCATATGGATCATTCCCAACTCTTGCTTCTAAACATATATATAATCTTATTATAATTTGTTTAGTTAAGTTTGACCCATTGTTTTAACAGTTGGATATTACAATTATCCCATCGCACCTTACTAATATAGAACATGCACCTCGCGTAGGCAAAACCTACATTATTCGATACTAGTCTTGATGAGTGTTAAAACTTGGAAAGCTTAAAACTTAATATTTATTTTGAGGGAATTGCAATTTTTCTGATCTCACCGGCTTGTTTATCATATAAACCGTCTCTCACATGCATCAACATACATTCACATGCATCAACATACATACAAACAAAATGAAACAGTTATGGCCCCTAGCGCAATTGTTCTCCCAAGCCAATGAGAGAACCTAAGCTAACCTACAACGATCTAAGCTTCTCCAAGCAAGATCTTCAAGATTGTCCTCCTTTGGCACTGACTTCTTTGCTTTCTTCATATCATTACATTACATAAAAGAAACTCGTTTTACATACGAGGGAGTGAGATGAGAAAAGAAGTTACATTTGGGAGATTAAGAGAGAGGCACGACACGCAAGTCGTATTTTAAAATCCAAAGCAGAATAAAGGAAAACTAAGGCCATAACCGATCACCACAAGACAATAATAAATACTTTATTATTATTATTATTATTAATTCCTTTAATTAATTAAAATCAAATTAAATTTCGACGACCGATCACACTACGCAGAGTTAGCCAGGGGTCCGCTGCCCGGACAGCGGGAACGGGTGTTCCGCTGCCCAGTCAGCGGACGGTGGTTCTGCTGCCCGGTCAGCCGAACGAGTGAATTTTTCCTTGCGTTAACCGGTTAACCATATGCGTTAACCGGTTAACACTGTTTGAAAACTTTTAGAAAATTATTTTCTGCCTTGCGTTAACCGCTTAACCATATGCGTTAACTGGTTAACACTGTTTGAAAATGTCTTGGAAAATTGTTTTCCGCCTTGCGTTAACCGGTTAACCAAATACGTTAACCGGTTAACACTGTTGAAAATCTCAAAAAAAAATTATTTCGCACTGTGTTAACCGGTTAACCATATGCGTTAACCGGTTAACACTGTTCCAAAAATGTTTAGAAGGCTGTATTCAGTTTCTCGTTAACCGGTTAACCATACGCGTTAACCGGTTAACATTGTTCGGAAAAGTGTTTAGAGCGCACAACTCTTGTGCAGTCAAACCCCAATCGCATAACTCTCTGACAACACAACCCTTGTGCCGTCACTAACCTTGATGCACCAATTTCAGACCGCCAAACACATCTCGATTGTTAATTCAGTATGATTGATCAACACGTCATTGCTTCACCATACTAATGTCGGATCAAGAAGCAAACGACCATTGATCGCTCAAAGGAAAACAATCATCAAGGGTTTGAATGAACGAAACGAGAACACTATATCATATATAATGTATTTTGCATCAGGATTACATATATCACATATATGTAACTTGATCGATCTCAATTTAACCTTTGATTCATTCTGTCTTTAATCATATTATTACATAACAAAAACAGATATCAGATTCATGGTTTCGTAAGTGGCTCTGATACCACTGTTGGATAATTGCCATCCAAGGCGCAGCGGAATTTAAAAATTTCTCCATTTAGTGATCCTTACGAATGGGCATGATCAGTGATAGAATCGTTACCTCTTGTGGTGATTCAAACCTTTGGTGCAGATCTCTGATAATGATCAAAACCTTTGATATAGATCCACGGGGCGATCACGAACGTTGAACGATGACAACGTCTCTACTCAGTCCACACGAACGGATTCCTTCAATCGCAGTGCTAGCTGTTATGAATGAAGGTTTTGAGTGAGAGAGAGATACGAAATTCCAACTCTTCAGTTGTGTTGTCTATCTCAGTGAGTTACAATGCTTCTATAGGTTTTCGCGACGTTGGCAATTATATTAAATCACGCATTTAACATAATAAACAGTGAACGATATCTAGCAACACATCACTGCTACCCAAGTCACGAAAATGTCATGTGATCTGACAAAACCTCCTGTGATAATAATTATGTGTATAATTACCCCTTTGCCCTTATGTCTATATTGAACACAAGGTATAGACCGTGTCATCCTTGTCCAGTTCAATATTGGGCCCATAGACATTTATCCTGTTACGCAGGATGGGCAAATTCCATCTAGGACACTCATGTCCCTCAGCATGCTTTGTGGAGTACCCATCAACTGTCTTTATGGTTATCCAGTTACGGACAATGTTGGATCAGCAATAAAGCACTCGACTCTACATCTAGGATCCATAGTGGTTTCAGGTCGAAGAGTGGTATACACTATTATCACCATGAGAATAACTTATGACACTTTGCATAACTTTCTATATAGTATTCTCATAGCGGGTCAATCCGGTATAAATATTACTCCTAATATTCATACCTATGTTTAAAACTTGATAACTCTTTATCCATGATCCATGAGATGTGATCATCAGTCTACAAACATAATAGTCTTAATGCTTTAATGTTATCCCACTTCACATTAAAGCTCGACTACGGATACTTTAAGAACAGTGCCCTTATGTTTAATGTGTTCTCATGATTAAGTCACACTTAATACATTAAACGGACTATCTATTCTAGGGACTTTATTAATCAACCATAATAAAGAAAATGCCTTTAAATAATTCGATACAAGTACCAAAAGTATTGGCCTCTAGGGCTTACACCAACATGATGAGCATCATGAGTCCAAGTACCATTGGTCCTTGAATCTCTCTTTATCTCTTGTTGTAACCATCAATAACGTCTCTTCTTCTTCATGTTTCGCCAACTTTGCATAAGTTTCTTGATTCTTCTTCTTTTCTGGACAATCACTAGAATAGTGACCATACCTTTGACAATTATAACACTGAATGTGACTCTTATCTGGGTTTTGAACATCATCTCTTCCTCCACCTGCAACACCACCTCTTTGGTTTCCTTGGTTCCAGGGTTTTCTCTTATTCGACCAGTTTCCTTCTTGCTGATTTCGACCAGTCGAATTGTTGTAACCTCCTTTGCCTTTGTTTCGAGTCCAGCTTCCTTTTCCTTTTCTTTATTTTGTTGATTGAACATGCAAAGCCATATCACTCTTCAACTTTCCTGCAGCTCTTTCACTCATTCTTTGTTCATGAGATTCAAGCGTCCCTTGAAGATCTTCCTTTGTCAGTTTTGACAAATCTTTCAACTCTTCTATGGCTACTACCACATGGTCAAACTTTAGAGCCAATGGCCTCCAGATCTTTCCAACAATAGATCTTGATGTCAATACTTCTTCACATACTTTGATTTGATTCACCAGTTTCATAACCTTGGTGAAGAAATCAGTTATGCTTTCATTGTCTTCCATCTGAAGCAATTCATACGTTCTTTTATGAGTTTGTAACCTCACCTCTTTCACCTTCTCCGCGCCTCCAAACGATTTCTCCAGAATTTCCCATGCTTATTTCGCTGAATCTGCATCACTAACCTTTTCAAAGTTATCTGCATCAACACATTGATGGATTATAAAGAGAGCTTTATAATCTTTCTTCTTCAATTCTTTATGTGCAGCCTTTTCTTGATCTGTCGCGGATTCTAAAATCGTTGTTACGCCTTCCTTCACAGGATCCCAAAGATCTTGATAACATCACACAACCTTTATCTGCTTGCACCAATTACCATAATTGTTGTTCTTGAGAATCAGAAGATTTGCTGGAAAATGCCCGTTTGGATTATTCGTTGCCATGGTGATTTTCTTCCCACGAATCGATTAAACCAGGCTCCGATACCAAATATTGGAAATCCCCTAAAACCTTTGGAGAATTTCAATCAATCTTGATGAACAAGATTGTTATTAACCATATAATAGCAATGAAAAGAGAAGAACAATGGAGAAAGAAAAAGTGTAAAGAACGATGAAGGAGAAGAAGAATTAAAATTCTGCATAGTTTCTCTCTGCCCACAAACTGTGGAAAAATTCTTATTCATTTTGCAACTGGCAAATACTGTGAATACAATGTTATGAATACTCTATTCACCTCATTACAAAAATAAGGGTTACTCCCTCTATTTATAGATTTAGGTTAACTTGGACCTTAAGCGAAATCCCAAAACTATAAAAGCCCAAAATATCTAATACTACTAAAATAGGCCTAAGTCGAAATCCTGTGTGAAGCAACATGCTTCAACACTTCAACATACTAATTCAACACACTAGGTGGTTCGACACTTCCTTGCTTCTGTCGAGAAACCTGCTTCGACATAAGGAATTACAATTCAAAATTTTGGGCTTTTATAGTTTTGGGCTTTGGCTTAGGGAGTAAGCTAACCTAAATCTATAAATAGAGGGAGTAAGCCTTATTCTTGTATGAAGATAAGAAAGAACTCATAACATTGTATTCACATGATTTTGCAGTTATAAAGTGAATAAAGAAGTTTTCCACAGGTTGTGAGCAGAGAGAAAACTCTGCAAAAAATATTCTTCTTCTCAAACCTTTCTTTTCTTTCTTTCTCAATCGTTCTTTTCTTTTCACTATCATTGTGTGGTTGATAACAATCTTGTTAGTCAAGATTGATAGAAGTCATCCATAGGTTGTGGTGGATTTCCAACATCTGGTATGAAGAGCTCCTGGTTTGAGCGATTCATGGGACGAAAATCACGATGGAAATGAATCACCCAAACGGGCATTTTTCTGTGAATCTTCCGATTCTCAAGAAAAATAATTATGAGAATTGGTGCAAGCAGATGAAAGTTATGTTCTGTTATCAAGATCTTTGGGATCTTATGAAGGAAGGAGTAACAACGCTTGCAGAAAACGCGAAGGATCAAGAAAGGGTTGCACATAAAGAATTGAAAAAGAAGGATTATAAAGCTCTCTTTATAATCCTATAATATGTTGATTCAGATAACTTTAAAAAGGTTAGTGATGTAGAGTCAGCGAAAGAAGCATGGGAAATTCTGGAAAAGTCGTTTGGACGTACGAAGAAGGTTAAAGAGGTGAGGTTACAAACTCACAAAAGGATGTATGAATTTCTTCAGATGGAAGAGAATGAAAGCATAACGGATTTCTTCACCAAGGTTACAAAACTGATGAATCAAATCAAGGTATGTGGAGAAGTGTTGACATTAAGATCTGTTGTTGAAAAGATCTTGAGGTTGTTGGCTTCAAAGTTCGACCACGTGGTAGTAGCCATAGAAAAGTCAAAATATTTGTCAAAACTGACAAAGGAAAAGCTTCAAGGGACGCTTGAATCTCATGAACAAAGAATGGCTGAAAGAGCTGCAAGAAAGTCGAAGAGTGGTGCGACTTTGCAGGAGCAATCAACAAAAGAAAGGAAAGTAAAAGGAAGCTAGAATGGCAACAAAGGTAGAGGAGGCTACAAAAATTCGACTGGTTAAAATCAGCAAGAAGGAAACTGGTTGAATCAGAGAAAACCTTGGAACCACGGAAACCAAAGAGGTGGTGTTGCAAGTAGAGGAAAAGGTGGTGGTCGAAAGCCAGACAAAAGTCACATTCAGTATTACAATTGTCAGAAGCATGGTCATTATTCTAGTGATTGTCTAGAAAAATAGAAGAATCAATAAACTTATGCAAAGCCAGGGAAACATGAAGAAGAATAGATATTGTTGATGGTTACAACGAGAGATGAAGAGAGATTCAAGGACTAGTGGTACTTGGACTCAGGATGCTCATCACACATGTCTGGAAGGAAAGATTGGTTTGTCAACATAAAGCCTTCAATGAAGAACATGGTGAAATTCGCAAATGACAATACTCTAGTAGCTGAAGGTGTTGGTGATGTTCTGATCATGAGGAAAGATGGCAAGAGGTCAATAATTTCAAATCTGTTGCACATACCAGGCATGAAGAGCAAGTTGCTCAGTATAGGTAAGTTAGTCGAAAATAACTATAAGATGTCGATCAAAGACAAGATGATGAGAGTTCTCGACTCAAATGGAAAGTTGATCTTGAAGGCTCAAATGTCTCATAATAGAACTTTCAAGATTGAGCTTAATGTTATGGAGCTTAAGTTCCTTGCAATAGCAACCAACAGAGATGAATGGATATGGCATTATAGACTTGGCCATCTCAATTTCAAATAAATTAGAGATTTGTAAAGAAGAAATATGGTTTCAGGATTACCAGAAATCGACATTCCAAATGAAGTGTGTGAAGAATGTGTGTAGGCGATGCAGTACAAGAACAACTTCCGTAAGGATGCAGGAAGCAGCTCGAAGGCAATTCTTGAAGTCATATACTCTGATGTATGTGGTCCTATCCAGGTGGATTCCATTGGAGTTAACAAATACTTTTTACATTCATAGATGATTTCAGTCGAAAACTTTGGGCTTACCTGATCAAGAAGAAAAGTTAAGTGATTGAGGTATTTGTCAAGTTTAAATCTATGGTCAAAAGACAAAGCGGTCGAAAGATCAAGATTCTGAGGACTGATGGTGGTGGAGAACATGTATCGGAAGACTTCGACGCATTATGTGTGAAAGAAGGGATTTTGCATGAGGTGGTGCCACCCTACACTCCACAGCAGAATGGAGTCGCAGAAAGGAAGAATAATGTTAGAACAAGATTTGGTTTTGAATTTATACCTTGAGTTTTGATGATAATAATATTGTATTGGTGTAAGAATAATTTCGCACCCTAATGGTTTTTTATTGTGTAGCTTTAACAAATAGTTATGATTCTGATCACATGATGTGTAACATCATCAATGTCTAAACTTTGCGTTCCAAATTCTCAGCGTATTCCAGTTTCTCTTCTGAGAATCATTGAGGGGAAGAATTAAGAGTTTACTTTGATATCTAAATTCCTAAGTAAAAAACTCAAACATTGTTTTAATGTTTCTATTAACAAATACTTCAAGAAAAGTTTGTTAAGTGTTTTTTGCAGGGTTAACTCTCAAGATTTAGAATGATTTGTTAAAGATCCTGTCTCAAGAATCAGAATGATTCTTCAAAGAAGTTTCTGAGAAGCTTCTGAAGAAAGGTCCTCAAAAAAATTTCTAAAGAAATCTATTTTGAAGGTGTATCAAAAGGATGATGTTATCAACCAGTGTTCTGGACAACACCAATCAACTTCTGATGTTAAACCAGATTCTGACTAATTATTCATTCTGGTACTTCAAAAGGTAAATCAGGAAAGTGTTCTTTCATTCTGAGTTTATATTTATAGGACTATACATCTCAGGGGGAGCTTTATGCTTCTGTAAGATGTATTTTTCTGTGATTACCTTGTACGAAACTGTTCATCAAAATATATGTTTTGTCATCATCAAAAAGGGGGGATTGTTAAAACAAGATTTGCTTATGCATCTATACCTTGAGTTTTGATGATAACAATGTTGTATTTGTGTGAGAACATTTTTGGCACCCTAATGGTTTGTTATTGTGTAGCTTTAACAAACAGTTCTGATTCTGAACACATGATGTGTAACATCATCAGTTTCTGAACTTTGCGTTCCAAATCCACTTCTTCGTTGCAATTAGAAGTTCTGAAAGACGTCAATATTGTTGTTGCAATGTTCTGTCTTCTTTTGCGTTATCTTGCCCATCAGAAACTTTTGAGGAGACACTATGTTACTGTTGCAATATTCTCTTAGTAGTTTTTCTTCTAGACGTGACTCTGATCAACAAGCTTATGAAGAATGGCAAGCTTTTGAAGTTGTGTTATGCAACTGAAGATTCTGAAGATCTAAAGACAGACGATTGAAGTTATTAAGGTTCTGACTGAGGTTTCTGAAGACTCTGAAGATTCTGAAGACATTGAAGAACTCAAGTCAGACTACTGACGCTGTCAAGGTTCTAAAGTTTCTGAATCCAGGTCTCTATTTCTTCACTTCATGCTTCAATCATCTTTTATCAAAAGCCAATGAATATGAAGATAAGATCAAATGAGAACATTATCAAATAGTACATAGTACAAATCGACCAACCTTTCCACTACCTGATTTCGTGGGTAAGGATTGTACTATCTGTCACTGAATATGTGGGCGAAAGGACGTACGTGGTATCATTCCTTTCTCATCCAATAATGGACAGCCTCTCAAGGAGCTTTCCCCATTTTTCCCTCCAACGGTCACGTGCTTACATTATATAAGCATGCATTGGAGACTTGAAGAACTATCGCTCTCTTGCTGCTGAACTACACAAGTATTTTGACAAGCTAATTTTCTTTGTGAAAAGCTATCATCTTTTGTATTCAGTTTTATTTAAGTATTTATTATTCATTTGTGTAAATCTACTTTTGAAGAAGCATCTTGAAACACATAAACTTGTATTCAAATTATTTGTTTGATTCTTTAAGAAGGTTATCCTTGAGAAGACAAAGAAAATTATTCTTTGTGAATCCTTGAGGAGAATAAGGTTTAGTTGGATCCTTGAGAAGACAAAAAATTGTATTCTTTGTGTTTATTATAATCTGTTGATTATAGAGGATTAATTCCTTGCGTATAACGCAAATCACCTTGGCGGGTGGACTGAATTAGCTTTGAGTTTCAAGCGAATCAGAATAAAAATCTTTGTGTTCTTATCTCTTCATTGTTTAACTTGTTAGTGGTGTTTTTGTTTTGGAAAAAGCTTTTGCATGTAAAACTCAATTCAAACCCCCCATTTCTTGTGATTTTTACACCTTTAAATAGAATCATCAATGAATATGGTGAGAAGTATGTTGAAAGACAAGCATCTACCCAAAGAATTATGGGGAGAAGTTGTGTCAACTGCAACATATATCCTGAACAAATGTCCGGCGAAGAAGCTAGAAGGAATCACGCCAGAAGAATGTTGGTTTCGTGTCAAGCCTAGCTTGAGTCATCCGAAGGTGTTTGGATCTATAGCACATAGACATGTGCCAGATTGGTTGAGAAGAAAACTTGATGACAAGTCGAGTCAAATGATCCTGATAGGATATCATTCGACTGGAGGATACAAGTTGTTCGACCCAGTGAACAAGTAAGTAGTGATCAGCAGGGACGTGATCATATATGAGCTTAAGGAATGGGATTGGGTTGAGAATGTTAAGAAGGATTCAGTGAGAATCTTTTACAATGAACCAGCTAGTGAAGTCGAAAGAGAAGTTCGACAAGAAGTCAGAGGTGAAGCAGGCCCAAGCAGATCTCAAAGAACAAGACACATGCCTCCAAGGTTGCAAGAATGTGTGATTACATCAAATGATATAGTCAATGAAAAAGGTGAACTGGTACACTATGCTTTCTACGCATATGTCGAACCATTCAATGTAGCTTAGGCATTGAAATATTCGAAGTGAGTGAAAGCAATGAACGAAGAACTGAAGTCAACAACACTTGATCACTTGTTGAATTTCCCCAGAACAAGAAGGCAATCGATATGTAGTGGGTATACAAGGTGAAGTTGAACCCCAAAGGAGAAGTTACTCGACACGGGGCGAGACTTGTCGCAAAAGGATTTCTTCAGAAAGAAGGAATCGACTTCGACGAAGTTTTTGCACCTGTTACTAGGATCCAAACAATCAGGTTGGTTGTAGATGTAGCAAACATGAATAACTGGCAGATGTGTCAGATGGATATGAAATGTGCATTCCTAAATGACCCCTTAGAATAAGATGTTTATGTTGCACAACCAGTTGGTTTTGTGAAACAAGGTGAAGAAAGAAAGGTGTAAGCTGCATAAAGCCCTGTACGGACTTAAACAAGCTTCAAGAGCTTAGAACGAGAAGATATATGACTTTTTAAGGGAAAAGGAATTTGTGAAGTGCACAACTGAACATGGAGTATATGTAAGAGGAATTTGTGAAGTGCACAACTGAACATGGAGTATATGTAAGAAGAACTAAGAGTGGATTGCTTATACTATGTCTCTATATTGATGACGTGTCGTTAATAGGTAGTTGGAATAAGGACATCAAAAACTTCAAAAAATGTGATCTCAACAAGGAATTTGAAATGTCAGATTTGGGTGACGTTTCATATTTCCTTAGCATCAAATTCTACAAGAGTGGTAGAGGTTTAATGATGCATCAAAGAAGGTATGCAGGCGAAATACTCAAGAGATTTGAGAGGCAAGATTGCAACCTAACTTCAACTCCAACTAAGCCCAAATTACAACTATCGAAAGATAAAAATGAAGATGATGTCGACCTAACCCAATATAGAAGACTTATTGGGTCACTTCAATATCTCTGTCAGACAAGGCCTGACTTAGCATACAGTGTAGGAAATGGTGAGTAGATTCATGCAAAAGTCAAATGTATCACATCTAGCAGCGACGAAGGGGTACTAAGGTATCTGAAAGGAACTCTTCACTATGGCATTTTATTTTCGATAGCTGATGAAGGAAAATAATGTGTGGGATACACCGGCTCAAGTTGGTGTAGTGATGCTAAGGATCGAAAATCTATAACTGGCTATGTGTTTATGCTAGGTGGTACACCAGTTTCTTGGAGTTCGAGAAAGGAGCCAATAGTGACATTATCATCCTGCAAAGCAGAATATATAGTTGTTTCCCTTTGTGCATGTCAAGCAACATAGATGGTGAATTTGGTCAAAGAGATAACAACAAAGAGTCATGGAGCAATTATCATGAAGATCGACAACATGTCAACTATCAATCTGGCAAAGAATCCGATATCACATGGTCGAAACAAGCACATCAAAATGAGATTTCATTATCTTCAAGAATCAAATTCCAAACATCATGACGAAGAGAATGCAGGTCAAAGATAAATCTAGATGGCTTAGACACAGCGAATTAGATGGTGTGTCGAAGCAGATTATTCGACACAAGAAATTACTATTTAACACACCAAATTGTATTTGTGTAGTGTCGAAGCATGTTGCTTATTAATACTAAAAAAAAATCAAAAATATCAAAATCAAATAGTATGAAAATAAGTTGAATTATGACAATCTTAACAAAAACATGTCTCAAAGTCTTCCATTTTTTAAAGACATTTTTTTCATTCATAATATAAGTAAACTAGTTGATAGCTCTTCTAGTTTCACTCCTTCCAATACGTGTATTGTCAACTTATTTGGACTTCTATTTCGAATTAATTTTGTAAAGTTAAGAACTTGATTTTTATGAAAAAGAACACTAAAATTTCGATAAAACGTTTGATGTTATATACTTGTAGATCATGACCGTGAAACAGTTTTCTTAGTATTAGACAATTCTAGGTTATGTTTTTAGTCTCACTCTTAGAAAGAATGTTATACTACTATTATTATTAATTTTATAAGAAAAGAAGTTTATATCTTTATAAAATAAAAAATAAAAAAACAATGTCGCATTACTATTATCAAATAATAGTTCTCTTAGTGTTGTACCAAAATAATTGAACAAAGAAACCTCCTATTCTAAACCAAACTAGTAACCTAGAAACATAGAATCTTTCATACGTAAAGATTTCAAAAAATCTTTCTAGCTGAGAAGTGACATCACTTTACCTGAAAAAGAAAAGCAGAAAAAGCAGACAAGCCAGAATCCGAAATTCCAAACTATTTAGTTACTCTTTTGAATCTAGCAATATTATTAAGTAGAGGAACCAAACACAACAGCAAACCGAATAGAAGCTACAGAAACAGGTTATAGAGTATCATCAAAAGAACACCAAATGAATAACACACACAATAAATAACGAATGAATTCGGAGAATAACTTGATCAATGGATTATGTAAAATGGGACAAAAAAGAGGCCTCCTCGTGTGTGTCTCGTTTTACATGATCCATTGATCTAGATTCAATCACTCGTTTCACCCACTTGCCTTTATCAATTACCCACTTACGCATCCAATTATGATGAAAAATTGAATCTGAAGCAGTATTCTTCTGGTAGATCGAGATCTGGTCTTGTTGGTGGTTGATGTGGCGAAGATTCAGAGATCTGAATCGGTTTTATTTGATAGGTTTAGTTTAGGTTTTCAAGCGGCGATAACTATAACAGAGAACGTGGGTGCAATTTATAGCGATGCTGAATTGTTTTTATCACAATTTCTAACCACTGGATTAATCCAACAACTTACATTTCTGCTATCGACTTTACACTGCTATTTGTTGGCTTTTTAATTTCATTTATCATTCTTTGTTGTCTAAGAAAATGAAATTAAAATTATTTAAATTTAAAATAAAGAATTAATTTTGAAAATAAAATAAAATATAAAATATAAAATTATAAGGGATTAATTACAATGTATTATCAGTGTAAAAAGATTTACACGGTCGATTCATCACCATCACCCATTTCTATTATTTTATAGGTTTTCAAAATAAAAATCAAATTTATTTTAATATCCAACTGATAAAATTAACTGACGGTGTAGAATCCTTACACTATCAGTATATTAATTAAATTCAAATTATAATTAAATTTGAATTTAATTAAAATACACTAAAGATATAAAAGAATTTGATACAGTGAATAAATCATACAGGTTGGATTTTGAGAGAAATATAACTTTTATTTTAACCATCTATAAAATAATACAAATGGACAATGATCTAAAACTTTTTACATTAATAGAAAATGAAAACATATGATTTTTTTATCTGTGTGTTTTTTCTTTTTGTAAATCAAATTGAATTTTAATAATATAATTAAAAGTAATTTTTAAAAGTGACATGATTAAATAGAATAAAATTAATTTTTTCTTTATAATTTAAATAATAAAAAATTCTTTTATTTATACAAATACATATTAAAATTATAAACAAATTATAGTTTTTTACCAAATTAATTTTTGTTAACTGTTGACGATTTTTTCACTAATATATATATATATATATATATATATATATATATATATATATATATATATATATATATATATATATATATATATATATATATAAAGATAGATAGATAAAATTTTAAATCTAGTGCATATAAGTAAAATTTAAATTTTCACATTTACTAAAAATACCGATATTTGTATCAAACTAACTTTGTTGATGAAATTTCCACTAAGATAAATATAAAATAGAATATAATACTTTGTTTGTAATATAATTTTTATTTTAAATAAGTATAATGACATTTATTTTAAAAATATTATATTTTTTTAAGTGACATTTATTTTCAAATAGACATAACTTTTTCAAATGTAAAAGATTACTATCACAATAATCTAATAATTAAAAATATTAACTTTAAATCTTTGATCGCTACTATTTTTTTATTATGAAAAAATTTGTGTGAGTTGGGTTTCGAAGGTTCATCAAGGTCAAGACAGACCTCAAGGTTCGAAGAATGTTTATAAAGGTACTTATAGGCTACCCATCAAAGATATTCTCACATTGATCGTTGAACTCGTGAGTTTTCGTTATGTGAGTCGACTTCTTGTCAACTAAACTAAACTACCTTAGCTACTATATCTAAGCTACATATGTGAGTGATTATGTGATTATAGGTTATCGATATTATAAATCTTATTACATTAAAAATGTATTAAAATAAAAGTTTATTATGAAATAAGGAAAAAGAATATAAAAGAAAAGAGAGAAAGATGAGAATAATTTGTCTATATTATTTTATTTGTGTAATCCTCTACAATGAGATTGAATAAATTAAATAACATCATTATAAATAAGGAATGAGATTATTAGGAGACAAATATCTAATTATTCATAACACTCTTTGGGTGTTTGATTTGGATATGTCTCGTTAAAACTTTACTAAAATATATTCTCAAGCACAAAAACAAGAGATTTCTGACTCTACAACAAACTGTTAAGAGATTGGGTAAAAAACTACACTTAATATACAATCATAGGATAGACAAAATACAACTTAGAAAGACTCTAAGACTTATGAACTTCTAAAATATACAAAGTGTTAAGAGGTTCTAAATCTAGCAATCTTGATAGAGTGACATCTCTTTTAATATCAATGGTTCAGAGTCTTGTATAATAGTGTATTATATTTTCTGCTTCAGGTCTTCTGCTCCTTATATAGAGTAAGAAAAGAGACGACAAAGACTTTCATCAGAATGTTGGATAACATTTGTACTTGATTGGACACATCAAGAAAACAACTTTCTACGAGAGGAATTATTCGCTGAAGTTCAGACAACAATGAAGAAAATTTTCCTTAAGTCTTCACGTGATCAAAAGGTCTTTGAGTTTGTCAAAGTTTCCTCAATTCAAGAGATGTAACCTTCAGAGGTTGACTTTCTTCATACTTGATTCTTAAGAGTATGATCTCTTCAGAGTCTGCTTCTTGGCTTCTGAAGCTTCGGAGTATGGATCACGAGAGGCTAACTTCTTCAGAGTTGACTTCTTCCCTCAAAGCCAGAGTGTTCATAAGTGATCTTCAGAGATAGAGTCTGAACTTCAGATTCAGAATCCCCAAGCTTCTCTTCATCTGTTTTTATTCTTGTAATCTTGCATACTTGAACAAATGTTAAAATATTCAATTGTTCTTTAAATACTTTGTTATGATCAAAACTCAAGAGATACGGTATCAACCAATTTTATTCCAACAACTCATAGTAACATCAACAAATCCAAAAAGGAACTCACGTAGAAACAAAAAGGATGATGAAACTTATGTAAGTTTATCCCAACCAATAACAATTGCAAACAGAAATGAAAGCAAAAAAGAGATATGACATAACCGAAGCTAAATTAACCATGCTCAGTGATTAGGATGACAAAAAGTATTAGGTTTACCAAATTAATATATAGTAAACCATCAATATACAATAATACCTTTGACCTAATTATAATACTACCTCTGTTTTTTATTATATGTCACTTTGTAAAAATATTTTGTACCATAATATAAGTCGTTTTATAATATCAATGAATCATTAATGTTATTTTTCCATTATACCCTTAAATATGTATTATTCTCTCTTCTTTCAATTATGTCAATTTGTCTTTCCAATACCATTAATGAAGGATAATTTTGTAAAATTCTTCATAATTTATCTTTTTCATACCATAATTATTACATTTCTTAATACGTGTGAAAAGTAAAAAACGACTTATAATAAAAAACGGAGGGAGTAAAAGCTAATTGCACATTATCTAACAAGTTGAACTATCATAGTTAGTGCAATTTTATTTGGCAAATAATCATTGTATCATGCCAAGATAAAATATATTAGTGCAAGGTTTTACAAAATTAAAGAGTAACTTGCATATGAACATATACTATTTGAATTGTTCATAGTTTATACTTTAAAGAGTACAGTTAATAAGTTGATCAAACTGATCACCATTAACAAGTTCAAGAATAACTTAGACTTGATATACGCTTCTCAGTGTTAAGTAGAAGAAGTTTATCCCCATTCATCAAGATGTGAACATGATATTGAAAGTTTCTCTTGATTTGACACCTCTAATGTGAAGATTAATTCTTGAGTATGAATTATAGTAAAAATGAAGTGGGCATCGATGAGAAGATGAGAAGTAGAAGCGACATTATGCATTTGAGTTTTCCCAATTGTTTGTTGTGAGAGTGTTAGGGGATGAGATGAAAGACTTCCTCAATACACTTCAAGAGTATATACATAATTGTCTTTTGGACCATGATATTTATATATGTGTTATAACTGTTGGAAATCCCCCAAAACCTATGAAGAATTTCAATCAATCTTGATGAACAACATTGTTATTACCCACACAATGGCAATGAAAAGAAAGGAACAATGGAGAAAGAGATAGTGTATAGAACGATGAAGGAAAATAGTAATATAATTCTGCAGAGTTTCTCTTTGTCCATAGACTGTGGAAAACTCTTATTCACTTTGCCGCTGCAAAATACTGTGAATACAATGTGTTGTTAATACTCTATTCACCTCTATATGAAAATAAGGGTTACTCCCTCTATTTATAGATTTAGGTTAACTTTGACCTCAAGTCAAAGCCCAAAACTATAAAAACCCAAAATTATATAAGCCCAAAATAGTTAACACTACTTAATGCACTATGTGGTTGGACACTTCCTTGCTCTGTCGAGCAACCTACTTCGACACAAGGAATTACAATTCAACACACCACCTAATTCATTATGTCTAAGCTATCTACATTCATCATAACTCTTAGCCTTCTAAACACTTCGACCTGCACTCCCTTTGTCATGATGTATGCAATCTAATTCTCATGTCTGCAGTGTTCCACAATCATCTTCCCATCAGCTACCTACTCTCGAAGATAATGGAACCTCGTCTCGATGTGCTTGCTTCGACCATGTGCTATCGGATTCTTCGCCAGATTGATAGTTGACATGCTGTTGATCTTCATGGTAATTGCTCCATGATTCTTTGTTGTTATCTCTTCGACCAGATTCACCATCCATTTTGCTTGGCATGCACAAAGAGAAGCAACTATATATTCTGCTTCGCATGACGATAATGCCATTACTGGCTCTTTTCTCGAACTCCAAACAACTGGTACACCACCTAGCATAAATACATAACCAGCTGTGGATTTTTGATCCTTAGCATCACTACACCAACTTGAGTCGGTGTATCTCACTAATTTGCATTCTTTTCCTTCATCAGCTGCAGGAAACAAAATTCCATAGTCAAGAGTTCCTTTCAGATGCCTTAGTATCCTCTTCGCCGCTGCTAGATGTGATACCTTTGGCTTCTGCATGAACCTACTCACTATACCTACACTGTATGCTAAGTCAGGCCTTGTGTGAAAAAGGCATCGAAGTGACCCAATAAGTCTTCTATATTGGGTTGGGTCGACATCATCTTCATCTGACTCCTTCGACAATTGTAATCTGAACTTAGCTGGAGTCGAAGTTGGGTTGCAATCTTGCATCTCAAATCTCTTGAGAATTTCGCCTGCATACCTTCTTTGATGCATCATCAAACCTCTATCACTCTTGTAGAATTCGATTCCAAGGAAATATGAAATGTCACCCATATCTGACATTTCGAATTCCCTGTTGAGATCACCTTTGAAGTCTTCGATCTCCTTCTTGCAACTACTTGTTATCAGCAGGTCATCAACATAGAGACATAGTATAAAAAATTCACTCTTGCTTCTTATTACATATACTCCATGTTCAAGTTTGCACTTTACAAATTCCTTTTCCCTTAGAAATCCATCTATCTTCTTGTTCCAAGCTCATCGAGCTTGTTTAAGTCCGTACAGGGCTTTATGCAGCCTGTACACCTTTCTTTCTTCGCCATGTTTCACAAACCCAGCTGGTTGTGCAACATAAACTTCTTCTTTTAAAGGGGCCATTAAGGAATGCACATTTCACATCCATCTGACACATATGTCAGTTGTTCATGTTTGCTAGACCAACAACCAACCTGATTGTTCCGATCCTAGCAATAGGTGCAAACACTTCATCAAAGTCGATTCCTTCTTTCTAAAGAAATCCTTTCGCCACAAGTCTCGCCTTGTGTCGAGTCATTTCTCCTCTGGGATTAAACTTTACCTTGTATACCCACTTCACACTGATTGCCTTCTTGTCTTGGGGTAATTCGACAAGTGACCAAGTGTTGTTGACTTCGATTGACTTCAGCTCTTCATCCATTGCTTTCATCCACTTCAAATCTTTCAATGCCTCAGCTGCATTGACAGGTTAGACATCTACGTAGAAAGCATAATGTACCAGCTCACCTTCATCGTTGACCATATCATCTGATGTAATCACACATTCTTGCAACCTTACAGGCATGTGTCTTGTTCTTTGAGGTCTGCTTGTTCTTGCTTCACCTCTGACTACTTCCTGTCGAACTTCTCTTTTGACTTCACTAGTTGGTTCATCACAAAAGATTCTCACTGAATCTTTCTTGACATTCTCAGTCCAATCCCACTCCTTAAGCTCATCTATGATCACGTCCCTACTGATCACTACTTGCTTATTCACTGGGTCGAATAACTTCTATCCTTCAGTCAAATGATATCCTATCAGGATCATCTGACTGGACTTGTCATCAAGTTTTATTCTCAACTGATCTGGCACATGTCTATGTGCTATAGATCCAAACACTCTGAGATGACTCAAGCTAGGCTTGACACCGGACTACCATTCTTCTGGCGTGATTCCTTCTAGCTTCTTCGTCGAACATCTGTTCAGGATATATGTCGCAGTCGACACAACTTATCCCCATAATTCTTTGGGTAGATGCTTGCCTTTCAACATACTTCTAACCATATTCATAATGGTTCTATTCTTCCTTTCTGCTACTCCATTCTGTTGTGGAGTGTAGGGTGGCACCACCTCATGCACAATCCCTTCTTTCACACATAATGCATCGAAGTCTTTCGACACATATTCTCTGTAGCGGGGTATTCGTTACTTTTAGATTTATTGACTAAATCAAAAGTAAATCATACAAGTCGAGTCGCCACCGCACTTCTATTTATCCAAAGGAAAGGTTAGAAAGCGAACAATAACCGAGAAGTTTTATCAAGTCAAAAACTAATAAAAATGTCAGAAATCTGGATAAGGGGGTTGGTTATGCAATGGGAAGGTTTTAAGCACCCAAAACATCCTAAGTACTCCTAGGGAGTCCTTTTCACAATTTGTTGTAAGGTAGGTTGGTATTTGTGAAAAATTATTTGTGCAAACATGATTAGGGAGATGAGAGAAGAATGTACAAATTATTTACAATTTTTGTGTTTGAATGGATAAACCCATTCCTACGTACCATCTTAAAAAAATATTAGGAGCAAAATCTCGTAGTTCGGGGTAAAAATCTCAAAAGAAGTTGGTGAATTGATTGGTCCAAAATCCTTAAGGTCTTTTGTTATCCAAGGGAGAAAACTCAACCTAAAACCACAAATCCACCATGTGAGGAGAGCTTCAATATGCTAGTGAGGGGTTAACCCTATAATAAGCATGGAAGTCTTATAGTCACTCACTAAGGATATAGGTGAGTATTTTATCAACCTCTAGGATAACTCAAACCTAATAGCTAAGGTTTATGACAAGATTTGGCAAAAGTGGCCATTGAAACCACAAAAACAATTGAGTGAGTTGTATTTATCAATTAAAAGTATTTACAAAGTATGGTCAAAGTTGACTTAAGGATTCAATTCAAAATAAGTGTTATGAAAATAAGTTTGAAAAATAAAAAACATAGTGCTTAGGTTTCTAATTTTGAAAACAAATGTTAATGTTTGCACAAAAGTTTTGGTTTGGGTTAGAGTGGAGGGAAGGAGAAGAATGGCTAAGTCCTAAACATACAAAGATGAAGGAAGAGAAATAAAACCACAAATGGAGTTCCCTTCTTGAGATCATAGTGATGATCCAAGTAGCTTCCATCCTTTGGAATAAGCAAGCAAATAAGCAAATACTCAAGAAATCAAGCACACAATCAAAACAAGCTCCTAGGAATCTTCCAATGGCTTTTGTATCTCTCATTTTGGGATGCTCATGACAATGGTTCTTCTACTTGGCAAGTTTTGGAATCCCTAGCACAAGAACACACAAATCAAAAAAATCCATAAAACAAATAAAGAATAGACAAGAGGGAGTTTAGAATTTGGTCCTTTCAATGTTCATCTTCAAGCTTTAAGCATTCTAAAGGCATGAGGCCTAATTGCTCTTTGACATTTTAAGCATTCTAAAGGCATGAGGCCTAGTTGCTCTTCAAACTCCATTAGCTTAGGTAAGATCCTAAAATCTAAGTCCTTTGTCCATTTGCATTTTGGTCACAACAATCAAAACAAAACACAAGCACAATAGTATATACACAAGTATGTGCTCAAGTGAGCAAAAGGCAAATTGCATTAACATAAACATGAGCTCAAGTGAGCAAAGGGCAAAATCAAATGAATTATATGTACAAGAATATTAAATTTGCATTAAAGTAAATTGCAAGAATTAAATGACATGAATTAAAAGTTAATGGTCAATAGTTAGTGTTAGTGTGCCATAAGGCAATTTAGCGCTATGTTAAGCAATCGTAAGTGGACTAATGTAGTAGTCACACCTATCTGAGGCCGATCAATAAAAATATAGGCAACAAACACAAGTTAGAGACCTTGACTAGTAAGCCAAGCTCCTACAACTTGCCATGCCAAAAGAAAATGAGAATGATCTTGTATTGATTTAGGTTTTTTGCTTGATCAAGAAGCAACCTATCCTTAATGCAAAGCCATTCACTTGATCTTTGATCAAGATGAATTAGATTTGAATCAAGGAAGGTTAAGCCTCCCATGTGTCAAGGCTAACCACCAATATTTAACTCATTGATCAAAAAGAAAAAAAAAGTTGAAGAAGAAGATGAATAAGAATGTACATTAATTGAAATTCAAATGAAGTAAATAAAGTACATTGACAAAAGATGAATGGGATCAAGGTCAAACAATAGTAAACAGAAGCAAAATGAAACTTAGAAGTCAAGAAACAAATAAAATATTTTTGGTATTTTTGAAAATTAAAATAATACTTGAGTTAAAATAAACAATTAAAGGTCAAACTCCAAATCCATTTCAAATCAACTTTGAAAAGTCCAAATGGATCATCCTAAGTTCAACAAGATCAAACAAAGTTTGACAAAATATTTCAGCATTTTTAAAAACCAGAAACTATTTTTAAACAATTAAAAATGAATAAAAAATAACCTAATTGAACTAAAATCTCAAATAAATCTCAAATAAATTAATAAATTGATGAGAATATTTTTCATAGATCCATCATCATTCAAAGAGGTTAAGAAAATATTATTGTATTTGTTGAATATTGGAAACTATTTAAAATGAATTAAAAATAACCAGAAAAGAGAAAAATCACAAAAAATATCAAATGACAAAATAAAAAATATTAAAAATCATTTTCAAAAACTAGAATTAAAAAGGGAAATAATGCAATTGGTCCCATATTTTTTGGAATTAAAATGAAAGAGTTATGATTTTTTGAAATAAAAGGAAATAAACAAAATAAAAGTGGAAAATCAGAAAATAACAAAAATCCAGACGCGTTGGATTGAATCTCATTAATTGACCTGGCACATCCAAAGGTTGTGGCATGCGCGCGCATCATGGACCTAAGTCAATTTAATAACACTGCGCATTAAATAAAGTCATAACAAGGAAAGGTTGAGATTAGATCTGGAGATTCAATCCAATGGCTCTCATTCAATCTGGCGCTGGAGACGGTGGTGTACACCACCGTCTTCTCCGGCGAGCATGGAGATTCCGATGGAAGTTGCAGACATGGAAACTTAACCAAATGAAACGATCCTCATATCATTGGAAAGCTGGGCTGATGTACATCACCCTTGTACCATTGGTTCCTCCTCTAGATCCTCATAGAGGGAGAAATCAGAGAGAGAAAATCATGGTGTTCAATCTGAACTTCATGAATTTGCAAAATTAAAGACACAATTCAAATGCCTCTGATGAGAGGACTTCGGCTAAGTCAATAAACACAAGAAACAAGCAATAATCAGTGAGTTTCGATTGATAAAAGTTTGAACATCCACCTCTGAAATGTAGATCTATGGAGCACGATTCTTCACAATTCTTGATTGCAGTTTGCTCTTGAGGTGAAGATGAAGCAAGGCCAAGGAATTTTAAGTCCAATAATCAACCAATGAAGTTGAAAATTGGATCTGAAATTTTGAAATGAAAGAGAGGAATTCCTTTAGGTGAGGTTTTGGATTCAATTTTGCAGCATCTAAGGCACCTTCAGGTTGAATGAGAATGAAGCCAAGCAGCTCTATATATAGCAAATGGCAATGGGAGCATGGGAAAATCATGTGCATGAGTGATGAGGGCCTTCATGCATGGGCATGTACAGGCGCATGGAGGGCCCAAATCCTATTGATTTGGAAAGCTTAACATCAACATAGTAGTTTTGGACGTGCAGATGAAAGGGAATTGGAGTGTGCAATGAGTTTTCAAATGGTTTCTAAAAATGCACATGATTCTTCATCTCTTCTAAAATGGATCTTCCCAAAATAAAACATGGCCTTGTGGGTAATGGTTGGAAAGGTTTTGACATGAGGAACAATTGTTATGTTGAACACAAGTCCATTTGGAATTGGGAAATTAGTGAAAATTGGTCATAAAGTTCAAGGTGCAAAACATGTGTATGTGAAAAAAATCCAAAATGGACCAACTTCAAGCCCTTCTGTTTCAATGATGCAAGCTCCAAATGACAAAAAGTTCAACATAAAAGTTGTATATATTTTTAAGACAATCAATTTGGACTCAAACTTTGCATCATTTGTATTTTTGATGAGAAAGTTGTGGGCACTTGAAGTTGGACTTTTTCATATTTCAATGTCTTTGGTCCAAAATGACCTATAATGTTTTGCATTATCACATGTATTTATTTTAGGATTATGAAAATTTATTCAACATAAAAAAATAATTAGACATCTTAAATTTTCCAATGCATTTGATCCCACCTAAAAATCATAAAAAATGAGTGAGTTAGGTCCTTGGGAAGCTGACCTAAAATTAGGGTTTCAGTCAAAATGATCTATAATGTTTTGAAATGGATGATGACCTTCCAAGATTAAAATCAATTTTTTATGAACATGAAAGTTGTTCATATGGTTCTTAAGAACATTGTTTCTGTTGGGGTCATCTTCGTTTGACAAACACATTAAAAGTTAGGTCTCAGTGGATTTCAAAATAGTTAGATGAATTGACTGATCAACTTCTCAAGTCCATACCTCAAATATTGATGAATTGATGATTGAGGACACTCAAATAAGCTCAAATATGCATTAAATGATGAATTAAATAACTTCCCTTGATTGTATTTGATCATGGGTTGAGGTTGCTTCATGAGCAAGGCACAGTCAATGCATAGCTGAATTAGGGTTTCCTTGGGAAACAAGCCTCAAGCCCTTTGGTTTGCTTTGATCAAATTGACAAATTGAGATACTTGGGAGGCATATATGATGATTGAGAGCTTTGTGAACCATTGTCATGCTTGCTTTCAGCTTCACCTGGCCATATCAATGAACATTGGGGCCTTCTAGAAGCCTCAGATCTTATGATTGCTCAAGCTACAAAACAAAAGATGTTAGTGACATATTTTTGTGCTTTTGGTTAGTAAAAAAAATAAGAAAAGCAATAATATACAATTCAAGCATGCTTGGTGGTTTCAAACCAACTCACACAAGTCCCAACCCAAAGGTTAAGGAGCCAAGATGCTATGATCCTTGAGGCAAGATGCAAATGAAATGATATGATGCCATGAGGGATCTTAGGGTCAAAATTAGGGTCTTACATTCTCCACCACTACCAGTTCTCAAAATCTTGATCTTTCGACTGCTCTGTCTTTCGACCATAGATTTAAACTTGAAAAATACCTCGATCACTTCACTTTTCTTCTGGATCAGGTAAGACCACAATTTTCGACTGAAGTCATCTATGAATGTAACAAAGTATTTATTACCTCCAATCGAATCCACCTGGAGAGAACCACATACAACAGAGTATATGACTCAAGGATTACCTTCGACCTGCTTCATCCTTACTGAAGTTGTTCTTATGCTACTTTGCCTGCACACATTCTTCACACACTTTGTTTGGAATGTCGATTTCTGGTAATCCTGAAACCATATTTGTTCTCTTCAAATCTCTGATGTCTTTGAAATTGAGATTGCCAAGTCTGTAATGCCATATCCATTCATCTCTGCTGGCTGCTGTTGCAAGGCACTTATGCTCCATCACATTAAACTCAATCTTGAAGGTTTTATTCTGAGACATTGGAGCCTTCAAGATCAACCTTCCATTTGAGTCGAGAACTCTCATCATCTTATCTTCGATCGACAGCTTGTAGTTCTTTTCGAATAATTGCCCTATGCTGAGCAAATTACTCTTCATGCCTGGTATGTACAACACATTTGAAATTATTGACATCTTACCATCTTTCCTCATAATCAGAACATCACCAACACCTTCAACTGCTAGAGTGTTGTCATTTGCAAATTTCACCATGTTCTTCATTGAGGGCTTTATGTTGACAAACTAATCTTTTCTTCTAGACATGTGTGATGAGCATCCTGAGTCCAAGTACCACTGGTCCTTGAATCTCTCTTCTTCTCTTGTTGTAACCATGAGCAACGTCTCTTCTTCTTCATGTTTTGCCAACTTTGCATAAGTTTCTTGATTCTTCTGCTTTTCTGGACAATCACTAGAATAGTGACCATACCTTTGACAATTGTAACACTGAATGTGACTCTTGTCTGCCTTTTGACCACCACCTCTTCCTCTACCTGCAACACCACCTCTTTGGTTGCCTTGGTTCCAGGGTTTTCTCTGATTCGACCAGTTTCCTTCTTGCTGATTTCGACCAGTCGAATTGTTGTAACCTTCTTTGCCTTTGTTGCCATTCCATCTTCCTTTTCCTTTTCTTTCTTTTAATGATTGAGCCTGCAAAGCCACATCACTCTTCGACTTTGTTGCGGTTCTTTCAGCCATTCTTTGTTCATGAGATTCAAGCGTCCCTTGAAGTTTTTCCTTTGTCAATTTTGACAAATCTTTTGACTCTTCTATGGCTACTACCACGTGGTCGAACTTAGGAGCCAACGACCTCAAGATCTTTCCAACAACAGATCTTGATGTCAACACTTCTCCACATATCTTGATTTGATTCACTAGTTTTGTAACCTTGGTGAAGAAATCAGTTATGCTTTCATTGTCTTCCATATGAAGCAATTCGTACATTCTTTTGTGAGTTTGTAACCTCACCTCTTTCACCTTCTCCGCGCCTCCAAACGATTTCTCCAGAATTTCCCATGCCTCTTTCGCTGACTCTGCATCACTAACCTTTTCAAAGTTATCTGTATCAACATATTGATGGATTATAAAGAGAGCTTTATAATCTTTCTTCTTCAATTCTTTATGTGCAGCCTTTTCTTGATCCGTCGCGACTTCTGCAAGTGTTGCCACTCCTTCCTTCACAAGATCCCAAAGATCTTGATAACAAAAGACAACCTTTATCTGCTTACACCAATTCTCATAATTGTTGTTCTTGAGAATCAGAAGATTTACTGGAAAATGCCCGTTTGGATGATTCGTTGCCATGATGATTTTCTTCCCACGAATCGATTAAACCGGAGCTCTTGATATCAGATGTTGGAAATCCCCCAAAATCTATGGAGAATTTCAATCAATCTTGATGAACAAGATTGTTATTATGCACACAATGACAATGAAAAGAAAGGAACAATGGAGAAAGAGAGAGTGTATAGAACGATGAAGGAAAAGAGTAATATAATTCTGCAGAGTTTCTCTCTGCCCACAGACTGTGGAAAACTTTTATTCACTTTGCCACTGCAAATACTGTGAATGCAATGTGTTGTGAATACTCTATTCACCTCTATATGAAAATAAGGGTTACTCCCTCTATTTATAGATTCAGGTTAACTTGGACCTCAAGACAAAGTCAAAACTATAAAAATCCAAAATTATAAAAGTCCAAAATAACTAACACTACTTAACATACTAGGTGGTTGGACAATTCTTTACTCTATCGAACAACCTACTTCGACACAAGAAAGTACAATTCAACAATAACCGTGTAAACTTTAGCTTATCGATTTGCTATCAATATGACCAAACTACAACTACTTTGTAGTTAAAGACATAAGCATACTTGAACAAACTTTCTAACCAAATCTCACTTCTTTTTTATTGTTTGCGCTTTATCGTTTCTTTAATCTTCTATTATGATTTGTTGTCCTAGCAATTACTATGCACTCATTAGTTGATGAAAGTATAAACAAAATTAAAGATATGGTGTCATTGAACCAAAACAAAGAGGAATTCATCCATTTTATTTATAAAAACATCAAAACAACTACAATCCTTAGACAATAAATTTTAAAATGAAAAGAAGGAAGATATTACAAAACATATATAACTGATTGAACAACAAAGAAACTTAATATACTAAACCAAACTAGAGAAGGTAAAAGAGAATAGTGATCTAGGAGACATATAGAGCATTTTGTGCATGAAGCTAAGCTTTCTTTGGCAAAGCAAATGAAGTGAAAATTGATGCTATGGCTGTGGTTATAAATCCAAATAGAAGAAGACTAGCTGAGGCATTAGCCTTTCCAAAGAATGAGTTTAAGGGAAGTTCTGCTGCTTTGAAGAATCTATGCAAATCTTCTGAGGCACCAAATCCAGCTGCTGAACCGGAAAGTAGGAAGTATGACATAATCTGTCCAAGGAAAGAACCAAATGTAATTTAAAATCACAATATATTAAAAACAAATCATATCAAATTTAAGTTATATATTATCAATCAATAGAAAATGTTAACTAGTAAAAAATATTTGATTTTAATCATAACAATAATCAGAATCATCTTACATTTTTAGAATCCATGTATAAATTAGTCAAATTCCACCATGAAAAAATAGTTAGAAGCTATATTTAACCGCAGATAAACAGTGATAAATATTTATGAAACTATATTTAATGACGGTTTAATTGTGACATATTTTCAATCATATGTTATAGTATGTCTTGACATCCTCAAATACGACCTCAAAGACTATCCTAATCTTAATTATAATTATTTCTAAAATCGCACATATATTTTACATTACACTTACAATGATAATGTATAGAATTTAAACTATTGGAGAAAATATTATTCCATATATTTGAAGACTTATTATGGGATATAGATGTACCTTATCACCAAAAAAGTCAAACATATAGCCTCCATCACCATTTAACACACGACTTCCAGATACCAGAGTGAAAATTGAAAGGGCCATTTGCAGAAGATTGTATGCAAATCCAATTACTATTGTTGAGATCATGTATCTACATTTCCAAAATTGTAGCGAGGTAATTTATCAATCATTATTTTGAGACACAAATAATAATAACACAGACATCAGACACAAAAACTAACATTGATATTTCGACATCAATAAAAATTCAAAAAAGATAAATAAATAAAACGTAATTATAAGAGTTGATGTGAGTTTTAGATATTGACACATACATATATTTTTTCAGAAGTGTCGGTGCTATATAATATACTATTTACCAATATAGATAATTAATTGAAGAACTATATAAACTATACAATTCTCACCTATAAGCATGAATATCTTTGAACTTGATTTCTGATTCTCCATCACTTGTCTCTGAAGTTTCCTTTGTTAAAACAATAACTATGAGAGCAATGAGAAGGAACACAAAGGTTAACACCCTCAAAACTAGAACAACAGTTCTTGAAAGTGTTGAGCTTGAGGGTGTACTAGCTGTAGTAGTAGTAGTTATAGTTTTTGTGTTATTCTCCATCTCAAAACCTTTTAATTCTTAGCTTTAAAATATAAACTTTGTTTCTATGAAAAATGTGATGAGTTTGTGGCCTTTTATAACATGAAATTGATTAATTTAATTTATTAAGATAAGTGCAAAGTCAACTTGCCAAGTAGATATATGAATGGTTCTGAATACAATAAAAATGGGTGACTTTTGAAAATGGTGGCATTACAACGTGCTTATATTATTGACTAGAATTTGTGGTTGCTAAAAAATTTCTATGCAAGCTCATATTTTGATTTACATTGACTTCACATTGGTTGACCATTAAGATAGGTGTAGCATTTGTGTCTTCTGAGAATAGTTACTATGCAACTTCCATTTTATATGACTTTTTTTAGAGATTGGAACGCAGGTTTGGGATCTTGGAATTTTGTTTTTGAAGGATTTTGTATAAGTTTTAGGGGGGTTGGAAGTGGAGGTTTGGAGGGTCCGGAGAACTAGTATATGATTGGTCAGTTTACTTCTAATCAATTAGAATAGTAATTATGGTCGATTATATGTTGTAAAACAAACTGCAAAAAAGTTTTTTTTTTAATTATTAAATGTTGATGTTTAAATATATAATTTGTTCTGTATGAGAATCGAAAATTTGTGGAGATCAAATGAACTTTAGTTCTAATATAGTGGAATGAACTTCAATTATAATCAGGGATGGTAAAATGGATGGATTGGATGGATATGGATTGGATCGTTAATGGATGGATCAAAACAATTCATTAGTCCATTAACAATTCATTAAAAGTTTTTTAAAAATATCAAATCCAATCCATCCATTAAGAATAAAATCCATCCAATCCATCTATTATCATATTTTAATCAGATGGATATCCATCCGTCCATTTTTTTTGAAAAAATAGTTTTTTTAAATATATTAACTTTTGTATTTTTGAAAAATTTCAATTTTTTTTCTTTTGAAAAAAATCACTTACTTTTTTGAAAAAATAATTTTTTGTATTTTAATGAAAAAAATTCAGTTTTTTTTGGAAATTTTTTTTTTGGGAAAAATAATTTAAAAATCATTTTTTTTCTATATTCGTAAAAAAATAACATTTTCGAAAGTAAAATCGAATTTTGGTATTTTCCAAAAAAATGATTTTAAATTTTTTGGAAAAAAACAGTTTTTTGTATTTTTTAAAAAAATCGATTTTTTTTTCGAAAAAAAATAATTAATTTTGTATTTTTCAAAAAAATAATTTTTTAATATTTGAAAAAAATCATTTTTTTTAAAATTAGATAAAAAAAATTCATTGAATCATTAAAATGTGTTGGATGGATTGAATCAATCCATGCTTATAAATGGATGAATTTAATCCAATCCATTAACTTAATTTTTATGTAGTGGATGGATTGGATGAATTTTTTGGTGGATGGATTGGATGGATTTTGTCTTAATGGATCTAATTGTCACCCCTAATTACAATAATGTGAGAGTGAACCTACAGGATTATCATTCAAACACTCAAATCAATGAATGAGTGAAAAGATAGTTTGCGTGTGTGAATGAGAGAATACTTGAGATGGTGTGTGTTGAATTTTAAATAGCGTGATGGGTTAGAGCCTCTCCCATGTGATCCAAAGCCTCACACGGGGGCTATCCGATTATATCTGACAGTTGACAATCCTTCGAGAGCGAAGATCGAGTGCAGGTCTCCCAGTTGTGAGCACCATGAGTCCTTAATGTTTTGACACACACATTTTGGATTAGCCTCATCATGATTGGGCTTTACTATATTTGAGTATGCGGTCGGTCTGACACAAAATCATCTCCCAAAAAACATATATGGTTCAAAGATAAATAACAAAATCCTATGGTACTACAATTGATTGTCTCTACAAACCAACATGAGTCTCTTTTGACGCTGTTTCTATTCACACACTTTTTAGGAACTTCTAAAAGGTCATCCATCACAAAATTTCTTCAATAATTAGATTGCAACATGAGTAGGAATAATAATGCTTACCACAACAAGAATGACACACTCTAAGGCAACAATCACCTCTTAAAAAAATGATCCTAGTAGTTCACAATTCATTTATTTCAACAACTCCGCAACTGTGGGAATAGGACAAGTGCTACTACATAGGTAACCCAACTAAAGAGAAACTATAATTATAATTAGTGAGATAAACCTTGTTGATAGATTATTTGGATGGTAGATAGACATTGTCGCCTCCCACCATATCTGTTACCATCGTTCTATGTTTAAAACATACCAAATATTGAGGATAAGAAATTAACTCTTAACGATATAGAAAAATGTGATTTTTGTTGTCAAGCTAACATATAAGTTATTAGAGAATCTATACCTTTAAATTTGATACACTTTAATAGATGTGAATTTGATGAAACTTTAATTAGAAAGGTAAAACGACACTTATCACTTTTATTGACGATTGTTCTGACTATATATATGTATATCTTTTGAAATATAAAGCGAGACACATTCAATGTTTAAAATATTTGTAATATAAATATAAAATCAATTCAGTATAAATATTAAGAGGTTTCTTCTGATTAGAGGCACAAAGTATGAATCCAATTCATTTAATGAAGTTTATAAGCTACGCAAAATTATATATGAAATTACTACACCATATTCTCCTGAAATCATAATCATATGGACATGCATTCATAAGGTATGCATTAAACAACAAAGTGTAGATGTTTTATGACATGAGTGATAAAGTAATTATAAATCTAAATAATGTTAACTTGTATGAAACCAGATTCCTTTTTAAAGTAACAAATATTAGGGTACTAGAACAAGCCACATTCTCATGATCATGAACCATGTAATCAACAAATAGAAGAAGTAAAACCTTGAATAAGCAAGATAGTAAAAGTTGCTAAAGGTCATGGATATGACTATGTAGTCTATACCTCATAGGAGGATCCGACAAAACTCCAAGAAACTATGTCTTCTCTGGACGCTGACTTAAGGAAGGAGAACATAAACGAAAAGATGGATTCTCTTGAATGATGATTTAAAAGAAAACATATTATATGGAAGAATCTAAACGCTTCGTAGTTCATGGATAAGAAACTAAGGTATGTAAGTTACATAAATCTGTGTATGATCTTAAATAAGCACCTAAACAATGGAATGAAAGATTGAAAACTTGACTATTTAAAATGAGTTTAAAGTCAATGAAAGTGACAATTGCATTTACTACATGTTTAAAAATAATTTTTTACTATCATATGTCTATATGTGGACAACTTTCTCATCTTTGGTTCAAACATTCGTGTAGTAAATAATGTGAAATAATTGTTGTGTAAAAACTTCTTTATGAAAGAATCAAAGAAATGAGTGTAACCATCGGGGTTAATATTACTAGGTCAAGAAAGAGAGTTATTTTTTGGATCAATCTCATTATGTTGAAAACATCTTAGATAAATATAATTACTTTTATCGTAAACTTACTTTCTCGCATACTATCCAAGTGTTAAACTATTTAATAACAGTGGTGATAGCGTAAGACAGTTTAAATAGGCGAGCATCATTGGAAATATTATATATTCCAATAAATATACTAGACCTAATATTGCTAATGCTATAGGATTCTTGTGCAGGTTTATAACAAAACCGACTATAGAGCATTGACAAACCACTGAAAGAGTAATTAGGTACATAAGAGGATCATAAACCTCATATTATTAAATTATCTAAAGTTTCCCTTTCTCCTTAAGGTGTACAATGATGTTGATTGGAACGCCTTGTCAAATGATTTAAAAGAAACTAGCTATTATATAATCAACATGATTTTTAATGACTTCTTGGCAAGTGTACCGATAATATCGTAGTAATAAAAAGATCAAATCCACGGGGACTGCCTTCAAATAAGACAAAATGTGTGCAACATATAGAAAATAAAATAAAAAAGGGATTTTTCGAGTTTGCAATGCGAAAAGTAAATAAGAGATTATACAGAATTACAAAAACGGCCAGGTTGTGTTTTAGAATCCCTTATTTCTCTATTGTTGATGTTTAATGCTCTATATGAATGATCTTTTGACTATAACCCCACGGAATAAAGCTGCTATAACCGATCTCTCGCGAAATAGCTCACTAATCATTACTCGAAGCTTCTTATCCCTAGTCCACCAGTGTAAGCAGGATTAGGAGATGCACAAAATATTAATTCCCTAGGTCCAACATATAGACTAATGGTCAGTATTCCCTATGTGCCCAAAATCAATTTAAAAGAGTATCTCAATTGAAAAGCATTAAGAACAATAAGCAATTGAATAAGATTATAGATCAAAAGGTTCATTCAGCGTCAAAGCAACATACTACTCAACAATATTGAAATATGTTCATCATAACACAACCTAACCTAGAGGCGCTTAGCTATTCATAATTCAGATTACAATACCATAATCGATAGGTGAAAATATCATATAATTCCCTTAAAGTAATGACCTCTAATAGCTTTCGATGCCATAAAAATCACCCTTGATACTCTCAAAATCATGATTTTCTCTCCAATTTTTGTAACCCCTATCACAGTGCAAAAATTCCCCTTAAAAAGAGCTCAAAATGGATCATATGCGTCAGACAAATGGGCCATCACGCGCACGAAGCAACAATTATGGACCTATCATGCGTGCGACAGTGCGTGTGATTTTTCCCGAAAGTTGCCTCTTTTACTTCCTTTTTCACCCAATTGTTTCTCGAAAGTTGCCTCTTTGGTTCCCTTTGGTATTTCTTCTTCATTTTAGCTCATCTTTCACTTGTTTTGATCTAATTCTTCGAATAAATTGACTATCATCAATTTTGTTTAATCTACTATAGAATAAGAAATGATAGCACTTGCAATTGCTAATGATGAAGCAAGTTGGTTGGGCTGCTTACTAGCAGATATTCCCCTTTGGGGAAAACCTAGGTTTGTTATATTGATTCATTGTGATAGTCCAACAACTATTGCAAAAATTGAGAACCGTTTCTACAATAATTAGAGATGAAAAGTTTATCACAAGCATAACAATGTTAGAGTGGATAAAGTTTGCATTTATGAAAACTTAAGTAACTGATCGGAAAAATAGCAAGTGTACTATTTTTACCGATGTAGTAATAAGGAGTTTTATTTCCAAGTATCGATCTCAAGGATTGCATAGGAAATACTTATCTTAATTTGATTCTATCAGAACAAAAAGATAATGGTTTGGTTGTTTTGAAATAGTAAACACAAAAATAGTAAAAATAATTGATTGAGATAAAAGATGCTAGGGTGAGTGGTTGAGTTAACCGGTTATGAATTCAGTCAAAATTTCTTTAATACATATGAAATATTCAATCACCTAACCCCAGAATGTTCTTACTTAAGTCCTTAAGGAAGAAACTATTAAACTACCAATTCTTACTCAAATGTCCCTTCAATTAACCATTGGTTTAAATCATACAAAATATCAAGGTTTACGGTGCTTTACGAAAGTTACTAGTCCTAGATGATGCATTCATAAACCCAATTGTGTGAAAACCCTAACAATCACAGTCCTGTTATTGAAAGTCATAGATCAATTTGTATTTGTCCGATACAAAAGCATAATAACATCACACAATTGAATTGAAATACATAACATAGTACTCAAGAAATCATTTGTTCAAATTCATAACATTCGATAACATCAGGACCACCCCCCTAGCATCAGGGGGTTTAGCCTTTCATAGTACTTAAAGAACTCATAATGTAAAGATTAGACATTACAAAGAATTAGGAGATTTTGATCTTCAATGGTTGATGCCCTTGAATATCGCCGTCTTCAAATCTTTCGTATTCGCTATCTTCTCCAATGCAATGTTTTCTTTCGTCCGTCAAGAAGTGCCTTCTTCTTTCTCTTCCAAGCCTTCTTATAGCTTCAGATGAATCTCTTCCAAGCAAAAGGTCCAAACTACCCTTAATGAGCAGAATCGGTTCACAAAACAAAAGTTAGGGTTTCCAAGCTGCGCCCAATCAACACGGTCGTGTGTCACCACACGGGTGCCCGTGTTGATCCTCTGTTTTAATTATTTTCAGCATAAGCTACAGAGGCAACAACACGGGCCGTGTTCCTCCACACGGGTGCCCGTGTTAATGCACTGTTTTAATCAACACGGCCGTGTGGTGGCACACGGGTGCCCGTGTTGATCTCTGTTTTTCTGCTCCCATTCTGCTCTGCCTGATCAACAACACGGGCAGTGTTGTGGCACACGGGTGCCCGTGTTGACCTGCTGTTTCTTCATATTTTTGCCTTTCTGAGTATCCATAACTTCACCATTTTTGCTTTTAAATCTGTGCAATGGCCTGTAACAATGACTGATAAGTGCATATTTATGCACAATTCTCCTACTTTTTACTTAGGCATTTCTTTATTTTATTTTGTTTATTTTTATATTTTATTATGTTTTCATATTTTATTTTATTTTTAGTTTAATTTAATTTTCGCACTTATTTTTCAGCTTTAGCAGTCTGCGCGGAAACGATCATAACTGGAGTTCCGGGAATCCGTTTGAGGCGTTCTAAAAATCGCCGGAAAGCTAAGAGAGAGAGCTACGACTTTTGTGTTGGAGTCAAAGTCAGATTCGGAGCTCAAAATTCCAGAATTTCGTTTCAAGTTACAGCATTAGAATTTTATTTTAGTGTTGGGTCATGTTGTGGGCCTGGGTTATATTTTCGACCCAGTTGGGTTTTGAACCGGATCCACTTTTTATCTTTTTAAGGAGAACGTGTGTACTGTTCATGGGGGGACTATTCACACAAAAAAATATTGTTGAAGCTTGAAAACTCATGGAGAACTAATCCTCTTTGGACGGATTCACTGTACTCAGGTTTCAAACTTTGAGATTGTTATGATATTTACAATTTAATTTCTATTCCTTTCAATTATATCATGTGATTGTTGTTTGCTTAATTCAATTATCATATAGTGTATTTGATTTAATTTGAGTGATCTGTGTTCCTAATTTTAATCGTAGATTAACTCTGCTTAACTGTTAATTTGCTCTATCATTTACCGTATGCTTAATCCGGCAATAGGAACATGTTCTCATAAAATCTTCCACGCTTGTTGACTGATTTTTTCATCAAATAGGATAGAAGTCCCGCTTGGGAAATTGTATTTTCATCGGTCGATGATTAGTAAGAACCGAGGCAGTGGATCCGTTACTTTAATCGCTTATTTCACAACAACTTATTTCAGTAATCAATTATTTTAAGTGCTTTTTCTTTATCGGAAACCTAAACCAAACCCCCCCTTATTTTATTACTGTTATTGATTTTCCCACAAGAATCCTTGAGAGACGATATTTCGAGTCATTGTCGCTATATTACATATTTACAAAAACCACTCGTTTTTGATCTGCGAGCGACCGCGGATCAATGACACTACCAAACAAAGCATAAACGAGATCTTTTTGACATAAACTTGTAATCGAATGCAATTCGATACCAAACCAACAAAACATGATAAATGACTCCAAAGCAACTAAAAACAAACTTAAATCTTACCAAAGTGATGAAAATATGTCAGATTAACGGCGGGAATTCAATGGAAATGGTGACCGATCACAACCCCAAACTTGTCTCATTGCTTATCCTCAAGTGATGTATTGAGTCCAAACAAAGGTCACCTCTGAATTCTTTTTCCACAACGCAACCTAGTCTTTCACCATTTGTGTTCTTCCTTTCCAATCGAGTTTCAGGTCTCTCCGATTCAGGCAGTTTACCACATTTCCACATCAGAAACCTCTTCACCTACAAGCCTTTCACTCACTCACAATATCTCTCAGGGTTAGGTGTATACACTCATAGCACAATATGCAATACCAAACTCTTAACTTTGAATACATTCTAATGTCACTACCACAGCAGATTCCACACACTTTTCGAGGTCTTTTTAGGTTGTAACGGGGCTTGGGTACGGTGGGATAAACAAAAAATTGGATAACAAAGGGTTTTGAACTCGGTAGTCATGTTGTGTGATTTTTCTTTCTCTTTTTCTCGTGCATCACGTATACTCTGGGGGTTAATTTCACTCTTTTGACTCTTTTTCTACTCAAATTTTCCGAGCATTTTATATGTGTTAGAGTCTTAAGTCTCGGCAAGTGCATTTTTTTCTTTTGTTTTTCTTTTCTCTTTTTTTTTTCCTTTTAAAGAAAATACATACTATTTTTCTTTTTGTATGATCTCTTATTATGCACTTGCTTCTCTTTCAAGATTTCCACCCCAAACTTAGTTTTATTGCACATCTTGCAATTCACACAATCATACCGAGTTATGAAACAAAAGGAAATGAATGATTAAAAATTAACAGGGGGTTTATGATGAATAATGCTTAAAAGTTAACATGGGTTCCACGATGAATAAAATGGCTAAGGCTCAACGGGGTTTACGAAGGGAAACATACAGACAGGGATGGTTAGAAAGGCCCTGGCTAAACAAACAACTTGCCTCAGTGTGTGTTGTCATGCTGTGACGTGTCAACAGGACATACGCAAAATCAGAATGATAAAGTCATACCTGGATGAACTCTCATGCTGATATTTAGTGTTTGGCTTTTTGTGATCTCACCATGTTGGTTAGCTTGCAAGCTCTGAAGCCTCCTCGTGTTATGTGGTTCTTTTCTGACTTGGTTTTTCCATACCGCTCTCTTGGTCCGGTGTCACCAAATTGTGTCCGACTTTACTTTATCATGGTTGCATCAACTTCCGGGGTGCCTTATCAGAATAAGTATGAGGGGTGTCTTTCATCCACTACCATTGATCCCGGATTCGTCCAACCATTTCTCATCACTCTGTACACACAAGTAAACAACGAAAACAAATAAAAACAATACGACGACAACAAAAACAAAAGCGATGGAAATAAAATATGAAAGGAACCCCCCCCCCCCCCCCACCTGAACTAAACATTGACCTCAATGTTTAAATCCAGATACAAAGGGGACTCACAGCGACTACTGTTGGTTTACTGCACTTGTGTGGTTTCCTTCCATTTTGAGGTGTTTGTGACTTTGCCCTTTTAATTCTCCTCCTCCCCTACACAAAATTTTAGCACACACAAAGAAAAATAAAAACGAAATAAATTAGAAATCAAACGCGTGGGTTGCCTCCCACGAAGCGCTTCGTTTAACGTCGCATGGCTCGACGGTTCATTTCCCTTATCATGGGGGGTATTTCAGGTTCAAAACCTTGTTGCACCTCTTGTCTATAACTCGGGCGTTGTCTCTTTTACCCGTGTGGACTCCTTTGTGCCACAATTCCTTTTTAACCTTCCTTTCGGTGTTAGGAATCTTTCCGTTTAGGGTGGCTACTGGTAGAGGTGAGACTTTGATAGTATTCAATGTCCTGATTAAGCCTACTTGATACTGAGATTCTGTATCTTCCTCCTTCTCCTGGTCTTCAATAGCATTCAATGTTATTTCCTTGTTATGAATTTTCAAGGTTAACGTGCACTCATCCATGTCGAGCTTGCATCGACTCGTCTTCATGAAAGGTCAACCCAAGATGATGGGTGCCTCCTTGTCTTCAGGTATGTCTAGGATTACAAAATCGACTGGGAAAGTCAAGTCCGCTATTGTTACCAGCACATCTTCCGCTATACCATATGCATCTTTTCTTGAGTGATCCGCAAACTTCAGATTGGTCTTTATATCACTGATGTTTTTAATACCCAACCTGTGATAGACCGATAATGGCATCAGATTCGCACTAGCTCCCGAATCTATTAGTACCTTTTTGAAGGTTCTTTCTTTGATTGTGCATGGTACTGTGACGGTTCCTGGATCCTTCTGTTTGTTAGGAATGTTCTACTCCAGGGAGTTTGCATTATATTGTTCCTTACCAGATACCTGTTCTTCAGTGGTTGGTTTCTTTTCAGCCATTACCTCTTCCACGAATTTCTTGTACATGGGCATCCTTTCAAGTGCTTCAAACAAGGCCATATGACCCTCAATCCTTTTGAACATTGTCATGAATTTCTCCAAGTCTGACTCACTGGGTTCCTTCTTTGTCATTCTCTGAGGGTAGGGCAACTTAATCACCGATTTAGTTTCTTTTATAGTTTCTTCTTTAGTCGGCTCGCTCGGTGATATAATTTTTTCTTTTTAGCAGCCTTTTTCTTTATCGTCGTGACAGTATTAGCATTCTCCTTCCCTCTAGGATTTTGAACTATTTCACTTGGTAGGGAACCTGGTGTTCGAGAACTTGCCAGTTGCTGTGCTATCTGCCCCAGCTGAACTTCAAGATTCTTTAGGGAGGCAGTGGTGTTTTTCTGATTGTTTCTAGTCTCTTCTTCAAATTGCATATTTTGAGCTGCCATCTTTTCAATTGCAATCTCCCAATCTGCCTTCTTAGGTACCTGTTGTTGCTGCTGCTGATATTGGTTTTGATATTGGCCTTGTACCTGCTGTTGCACATTCCCCTTCTGATCTTTCCAAGCAAAGTTGGGGTGATTCTTCCACCCCGGATTGTAGGTGTTGGAGTAGGGATTGTTTTGATTTAAAAACTTGATATCTTCTATCTACTGTGGTGTTGCAAAGCAATGAACAGTATTGTGTGGTCCATTACAAATGCCACACACATCGTTTGGTGCCTGTTGTACTTGAGCCACTTTCTGAGCACCTATGTTTAGTGCCTTCAACCTTTTCTCCACCTCTGTAGCAACTGCTTCTTCAATTTTTACCTGTTTGTTTGTTTCAAGCTTCAAATCAATTACCGTAGATTTGCTTGACACCCTATCATACAACTCCAGATGCTCATTTGAGGCAATTGCTTCAATTATCTTCTTCATACCGGTGGCTGTTGCAAAGTTAGCTGAGCCACCAGCTGCTGAGTCAAGGATTTGTCTCGTTTGAATTTGAAGACCATTAAAAAACATTTGCATCTGCTCAGTTTCATCCATGTTGTGAGTAGGACAAGCCACTAGGATTCTCTTGAATCTTTTATAGGCATCTCCTAGTGACTCACCCTCCTTCTGCTTGAAGTTAAGGATCTCGTATCTTTTTCTCAGTGACACAGATGTGGGAAAATATTCCTGCAAGAATGCTGTTTCCATCTGCTCCCATGTAGTGATACTGCCAGCAGGTAAGGAATAGAACCACTCTTCGGCTTCATCTGCTAAAGTGAATGGGAACATACGAAGCCTTATTGCTTCTTCGTTATGTCAAGGCATTTTCAGCGTTGTGCTCATAGTCAAAAACCTTTGGAGATGCTTGTTGGCATCTTTATTCACTCTTCCAGAAAAGGACCGCCTTTCGAGTTGATTAATTGTGCTGGGATGTAGCTGAAATTGTTCTACATTAACCGGTTGGTTGACAATTGTCATACGACCACCCGCAGTGTTGTTTCCACCATAGTCACCGAGAAGTCTCTCTGGTGGTGGTGGTTCTACAGCCATGACCTCGGGAGTTGTTTCTGCTTCTGAATCTTAATTCTCTGAGTGCACTGCAACAACTTCCTTCTCTGCTTTTTCTGCTATTTCCAGTTTTTCTCGCTTAGCTTGTCTTAGTCTAGCGCGAAGAGTTCTTTCGGGATCTGCGTCAAAAGAAAAATTTGCTGAGGCCTTACCTCGCATACACAAGTTAGACAAATATTAGAATTGACTAACAAGATTGTCACAGATAAAATTTTGGTTGACGAGCAACAAAGCGTGTGATTTTTCCCAAAAGTTGCCTCTTTTACTTCCTTTTTCACCCAATTGTTTCTCGAAAGTTGCCTCTTTTGCTCCCTTTGGTATTTCTTCTTCATTTTAGCTCATCTTTCACTTGTTTTGATCTAATTCTTCGAATAAATTGACTATCATCAATTTTGTTTAATCTACTATAGAATAAGAAATGATAGCACTTGCAATTGCTAATGATGAAGCAAGTTGGTTGGGATGCTTACTAGCAGATATTCCTCTTTGGGGAAAACCTAGGTTTGTTATATTGATTCATTGTGATAGTCCAACAACTATTGCAAAAATTGAGAACCGTTTCTACAATAATTAGAGATGAAAAGTTTATCACAAGCATAACAATGTTAGAGTGGATAAAGTTTGCATTTATGAAAACTTAAGTAACTGATCGGAAAAATAGCAAGTGTACTATTTTTACCGATGTAGTAATAAGGAGTTTTATTTCCAAGTATCGATCTCAAGGATTGCGTAGGAAATACTTATCTTAATTTGATTCTATCAGAACAAAAAGATAATGGTTTGGTTGTTTTGAAATAGTAAACACAAAAATAGTAAAAATAATTGATTGAGATAAAAGATGCTAGGGTGAGTGGTTGAGTTAACCGGTTATGAATTCAGTCAAGATTTCTTTAATACATATGAAACATTCAATCACCTAACCTCAGAATGTTCTTACTTAAGTCCTTAAGGAAGAAACTATTAAACTACCAATTCTTACTCAAATGTCCATTCAATTAATCATTGGTTTTAATCATACAAAATATCAAGGTTTACGGTGCTTTACGAAAGTTACTAGTCCTAGATGATGCATTCATAAACCCAATTGTGTGAAACCCCTAACAATCACAGTCCTGTTATTGAAAGTCATAGATCAATTTGTATTTGTCCGATACAAAAGCATAATAACATCACACAATTGAATTGAAATACGTAACATTGTACTCAAGAAATCATTTGTTCAAATTCATAACATGCGATAACATCAGGACCACCCCCTAGAATCAGGGGGATAGCCTCTCATAGTACTTAAAGAACTCATAATGTAAAGATTAGACATTACAAAGAATTAGGAGATTTTGATCTTCAATGGTTGATGCCCTTGAATATCGCCGTCTTCAAATCCTTCGTATTCGCTATCTTCTCCAATGCAATGTTTTCTTTCGTCCGTCAAGAAGTGCCTTCTTCTTTCTCTTCCAAGCCTTATTATAGCTTTAGATGAATCTCTTCCAAGCAAAAGGTCCAAACTACCCTTAATGAGCAGAATCGGTTCACAAAACAAAAGTTAGGGTTTCCAAGCTGCGCCCAATCAACACGGCCGTGTGTCACCACACGGGTGCCCGTGTTGATCCTCTGTTTTAATTATTTTCAGCATAAGCTACAGAGGAAACAACACGGGCCGTGTTCCTCCACACGGGTGCCCCTGTTAATGCACTCTTTTAATCAACACGGTCGTGTGGTGGCACACGGGTGCCCGTGTTGATCTCTGTTTTTCTGCTCCCATTCTGCTCTGCCTGATCAACAACACGGGCAGTGTTGTGGCACACGGGTGCCTGTGTTGACCTGCTGTTTCTTCATATTTTTGCCTTTCTGAGTATCCATAACTTCACCATTTTTGCTTTTAAACCTGTGCAATGGCCTGTAACAATGACATTACCAAACGAAGCATAAATGAGATCTTTTTGACATAAACTTGTAATCGAATGCAATGCGATACCAAACCAACAAAACATGATAAATGACTCCAAAGCAACTAAAAACAAACTTAAATCTTACCAAAGTGATGAAAATATGTCAGATTAACGGCGGGAATTCAATGGAAATGGTGACCGATCAATAACCCTTTGACAAAAGGAGTAGCTGGAGAGAAATTCGAAAACACATCCAAATGGATGAGATTATATCCACTAGATCAATGAGTCAGTCATAATAGTAACCCAACCTAAAAGACAGTAGATCCCAAGAATTAGGTCAAATGAGTAAGTTTTTTTTGGAAGTTATATGAAATAAAAATGCTATTTAAGTTAAACAAGCACGATTCTTAAAAAAATGAGAGATTGGGATAATATAAACTCTTAATGAGACATATACTCTATGTGAAATGGAGTACCAAATTAAAAAAGTACTCTTTATAAACTCACTTTGTGAATGTACAAGTGAATCCATTTTCTATGGAATCTCGTGCACAAATTCCTAGAGTGTTCACTAAATTGAGATAGACATGTATGGCCATAAAATCACTAGATTTTTGAGAATACACCATAACAAAAAGTTGTATGAGGGTTTGATGTTAGTTAAAGATAACATTTACTCTCGTTAAATGTAAATCTTACTAATTATGCAAAGGTTCAAGTTTGTTGACCCTTTTGTTGATGTATTACTTTAAAGAAGCATTTGCCACACTTTCAAAATATTTTTAAAACTCAAGTGGAGGATTGTTGAAACATTTTAGGAACATTTGAATTCAATATGATAAGTACAAATGTTGGGTGTGAATTGAAAAAACTCATTGAGTTCAACATTGGAGAACTTTCACATGTTGTAGGTGTTTATATGTTGAAGGTATTTTTCTTGGGGTATTCGCAAGGAATATAGAAATATTGGAAATAGAGGGAGTAATGTCAATAATTAATAGGCCTAATACATGTTTTAGTCCCTTAAATTAATTTAATGTTTCACTTTAGTCCATTATCTAAAAAAATTTACATGTTAGTCCCTAAAACATGGTCTTGTTAGTCTAATTGGTCATTTTTGTTAAATTTTGCGGGAAAAAAAGTTAAACTGTGCATATGTGGTAGTCTACTTGGCATTAAATTATCTTGACTTTTTTGTGTGTTTATTTTCAATTTATTATTTTTATTTGTTATTAAACATCTGATACATCATAACCCTAATTTGATTTCATTTGGTGAAACAAAACATTAATTGATTCATAATATCACACCACTAAATACCAACTCTTTGTTCACTCATTTTCATTCTTCTCTGCAAATCACTTCCCTGATTTTACCTCACTTTCCCGAGAAAATATTTGTATCACTCATTTTTCTTTTTGATTTCTAGGGTTCTGTGATACGGTGAACTGACTTTGTGTTTTTGTTTTGAAAAGCTATGTTACGGATAGCAAGAGTCGCCATTGACTTTTCTTTTATCCAATAAGGAAAGGAGGAAAAGAACAAGAAAGACCTTGATTAGATTTTGAGTTCGGGAGGTACATTATACAAAGGGAAGGTGTTAGCACCCTTTGTATCCATGGTTATCCATGGGCTCTTAATTGCTTAACTCACTTATGTTTTCCTTGTTTGAGAAATATGGTGTGTTTAGAAAATATTTTGAAAGGAGAGTTTAACTTTGTAATGATTCTTGTACGAATGTATACAAAGTGTTTATCTCGTTTGATTTTGAAAGATGTTTAGAAAAATATAACTCGGCGATGATTCTGGTGCGAATGTATACCAAGTGGTGATTTTCTAAAAGATGTTTTGAAAAGTGTGAGGTGTGAAAAGTATTTTAAGCTGTGAACAAGCATTTAAGAGTTATCCCTAACCAAGGTCTTTATAGGTATTTCCTATCCTTAGGAGGGTAAAACTGTCCTTACTATTGAGAAGTAAGTAGTCTTATCCTTTGGATGTAAAGGGACATCGTGGGGTCGTCGATTGGTCATTGAAGGCAACATTTGTAAGGATACCTTAGCATTCGAAGAGACGATCATCATTTAATCGTAGGCTACAACGAAGGGTCATCGAGGGACTATGACTTATCTGTTTAGGGATGATGATGATTTAATCGAAAGGGTCTTTGCTAAGGGTATCCCCACATTCGCAGGACATGACCGTAATATCGTAAGGCAACAAAGAGAGGGTTACCCTAGAGGCCTTTGGATGTAAAGGGACATCGTGGGGTCGTCGATTGGTCATAGAAGGCAACATTTGTAAGGATACCTTAGCATTCGAAGAGACGATCATCATTTAATCGTAGGCTACAACGAAGGGTCATCGAGGGACTATGACTTATCTGTTTAGGGATGATGATGATTTAATCGAAAGGGTCTTTGCTAAGGGTATCCCCACATTCGCAGGACATGACCGTAATATCGTAAGGCAACAAAGAGAGGGTTACCCACAGTTATATTCATAGTATGGAAAAAATAGGTCCTAGGGGCTCGAACCCAGGACCTCTACGTTGCAGTGAGGGGGGAGCTACCAACGAGCCATGTTAGTTCATTCATTATTTATTCTCCTTCATTAAAATATATATTAATTCTACATGGATTTTTCCATTTTGACACAACACCACCATGCATGTTACATCTTTCTCTCTTACGGCAAACTACTTTATTTTTTCTCATGCTGTTTCTTTCATGTGAATATAACAAACCTGTAACTTCATCTTATATCAAACCACACACATAAAATAAGATCATATATAATCATCATGCAATAATAAAAATAGCCATGCACAAATCAAGAAGCTTATATTATTTTACTCATGTATTAGTTCTCTTTACTGCAAGTGATAATGATAAAATAAACCTGACACATACATGTTAAAGACAACCAAGGATTTATATTATCACCATTATATCATCATCATCATTATTATGTAATAATAACCTGTGAAATAAACATAATCATGCTAGAAACAACACTCATATAATGATAATTAAATGGCAGATATAATTCTTTAATCATGCAAACAGAATTTCTCCAACATGCTATGACATATCAAGAACAGATGCATACTTGAATAAAGCAATATCAACATCCACCAAACCATGAATACATCATCTCAATATATATATTAAACCAATATTATTCATGCCTGAATTAAGGAGTATTGCAAGGTAATCATGCTGGATGCAAATTCCCTAATGAACACTTACTGGGGATTTAATTCTTCTAGCTTGCTCACTGTATGTGTGTTGTTCTTATTCAGGCTATGAGTGCTTTATGGTTGCTTCTCTTTTCCCTGCCCGTGAATCTTCTTGTCTCTGCCTTGCCTTGTGTATCTTCTTCTGCTGGATCTCTCCTCTTTTCCTCTTTTTTTTTCTCTCGCTGCAGCCATATGAAGTATTTATAATTGTGTGGATTAGGGTTTAACCTTGCTAAATATTTGGATCCCTTCCTATACTTTAGGATCTCACCATATAATTTAGGAGAGTTAGCTCTAACATTTTGCATGGGCTGGTATTTCAAAAGTTCAAATTCCACGTGAGGCATGGAATACCCATTCAAACTTCACTTTTCTAAATTATAATAAAATGCAATTTAATAATAAACCAAAAATAAAATTAATTTAAAGCTTTAATTGCACAATTAAAATTAAAATTTTTGTTATTAAATTAGAGCCAAAATTATTTTTATAAAACAAAATCATCATATGATAAATAATACTATGATTATTTATATATTTTTGGTTTGGATTTGGTCTTAAATATCTATTATTATAAATAAATATTTATTAAATACAAATATTATTATAAATAATGAATAATTTAAATGACTTTTAACAAATAAAAATTAATTTAAATTTTAGTCACATAATTGAATTAAAATTTAAACCTATTTCTATTTTTACTTTCATCATTTAAAAAAATAAAAATTATTCTTACTTATATCAACCAAAATTATTTTATAATTTATGGGCTTTTAAAAAAATGTTACTCTTATAAATAAATTCTATTAAGTAAAAACCGTGAATTACTAAATAAATACTATTTATAAATAATGAATAAATGGAACATGAGTCACTAAATTATAAAAAATAGTTATTATAATTTAATGAGCTTTAACAAATAAAATTAATTTAAAATTTTAATTATACAATTAAAATTCAAATCTATTTTTATTTATCATTAAATTAAAACTATTTTATTTATATAAATAAAATTTATTTATATCATACAGATAACCAAAATCGTTATTATTTTTTATATCTGTATCACATAATAAATAAATTAAAATTTATAATTTATATGAGAATGTATGCTAATGAATGAATGCAAATGTGAAATGAATGTCATGCATGAATCAATTTATCATAAAAATTAACAGGCAAATTTTGGGGTATGACAGCTGCCTCTGTTCAATATTCTTAAACCGAGAGAATTAGAATGGTATTTACGCCATTCGTGATCTGGAGGTGGAAGATTATTGAACACTTAGAATGCCCCCAAAATTTTCACTTGTTAATTAAAAGACAGTCTTGATGGAGATGGGCTTAAAGATGCCATCCAGAAAGTTTGATGATGAGAGCTTCAGAGTACGTCGTACATTAGACCATATCTGAAGACATGGGTGTCACACTGGGTCGCACGCTAGACCGTATAATGATTCATCCATTAGGTGATATTAGGGTGAGTTGAACCTGATGAGATAAGGATCAGAATGGGTCATACGCTAGACCGTATCTGAGTAGCAGAGTGAGCCGTCCGTTAGGCTGTATCTAGAGAAATAAAAATCAGAATAGATCGTACGCTAGATCGTATCTGAGTAGTAGAATGAGCCGTCCGTTAGGCTGTATCTGGCGATAAAAAGTAGTCGTACGCTAGACTACATTTCAGAATGTACCATACGCTAGGTAGTATCTGATGAGAAGAGCCAGACTGGGTCGTACACTAGACCGTATCTGAGTTGCAGAATGAGCCGTCCATTAGGCTGTATCTGAGGATAAAAGATCAGAATGGATCATACGCTAGATCGTATCTGAGTAGCAGAATGAGCCGTCCATTAGGCTGTATCTGATGATAAAAAGGGTAGTCATTGTCATACCCCAAAATTTGCCCGTTGATATTACAAGGAATTTTTCAAGGCACTCCGACTTGTTCTGCAAGACACTGACCTCAAAGGAACAAAAGCCCAGCTCACAACAGACCCAGCTCACAAATGGCCCAATTCAGAAAATGGCCCAAACTAGCCTGCTCGCTAGGCGAGTAATTCCTTCGCCTAGCGAACACTTCGTTATGACACTCGCCCCAGCGAAGCATCAGATCCAGTAAAAGCCCAAACTAGCTTGCTCGCTAGGCGAGCAACTCCTTCGCCTAGCGAAGCTTGCGAATATCAGAATTTCTGGGCTTCATTCTGAGCCCATTAGGTCACAACAAGAGCATTATAAATAGCCAGGCTTCAGTAAGGAAAACGGGGGGGAAGACGGAGAGGAAAACGGACGAAGACAGACGGAAACCCTGGCACAGAAACCCTGGAGGCTACTTTAGAGAGTTCCGAGTGAAGAAACCCTGAAGGCCGCTTCTCCGCTCCGAAGCTACCGCCGCCCGACTCCATCCGATACCAAAAGCGATCAGTCTCTTCAACATAGCAGCTTAGTTGCAAGCAGGTTTGCGCATCACTATTGTTTTATGCTTTTAATCGGTAATCGCTATACACATAAAGCATCATGATTGAAGTTTCTAATACGTAATTTGATTTCACATGCGAATTTAAATATGCTTGAATATCATGAATGTTTGTCCATGTTATCCCTGTAATCAAGTGCCATACAAGTTCAGGTTTTCGGAGGTCATGCTGCTGTCAAACTCCAAACCTGTGGCCGCTCGCTAGCACATCGCTAAGCGAGCCAGTAGCGAGCATTCACTGAGCCTTCGCCAGGCGAAGCAGAGGCGAACGGGACAGTGGCTGCTTTGTTTCTTTTCTATTCTGCCTTATGTCTATCTAACCAAGACTTATTATAATTCTGCATCTTTTGGCCTGAGATTATGACTGTTGTGTTGTAGTGCAATTTTCAATTATACTTTACTTTGATGCTCTAACCCGTGTGCTGAATTGTGTAAAGGTTTACATATTCCCGAGGAAATGGCCGGCTAGGTATTCCACTTTATGTGTGGGATACCCTTATGGAGATTCACCCTGAATTACTCAATTGATTTTAATGTATTAATTTCATGGTGAAGATCCACCCTAATGGTTTACTTGATCTTAATGTATTGATTTTAATATGGACCTAATTACTTAATCGACTACGGCTATCTAATTAATTGTAAAACTTTGCCTTTTAATATGCGATCTTGGACCTCTCTTTTGTTACCCTACGATTACGGTATTATGGTCATGTCCCGCGAATATGGGGATACACTTAGCAAAGACCCTTCGGTTAAATCATCATAGTCCCTCGAATGTTGCCTTTGTCCCTCGATGACCCTTCGGTGTAGCCTACGGTTAAATGATGATCGTCCCTTCGAATGCTAAAGTATCCTCACAACTGTTGCCTTCAAGGACCAATCGATGACTAATCGATGACCCTTCGATGACCCTTCTACATCCAAAGGATAAAACTGCTTACTTCTCAATAGTAAGGACAGTTTTACCCTCATAAGGATAGGAAATGCCCGGAAAGACCTCGGATAGGTATAACTCTTAATTGCTTATTCACAATTTAAAACTACTTTTCACACCTTACACCTTTCAAAACCTCCATTAGAAAATCACCACTTGGCATACATTCGCACTAGAATCATTGCCGAGTTATATTTTTCTAAACTATTTTCAAAACTAAACGAGATAACCACTTTGTATACATTCATTCAAGGATCATTACAAAGTTAAATTCTCCTTTTCAAAACATTTCCTACACATTTCTCAACCACTTTTTCAAACTAGAAAAACATAAATGATTGAGCAATTAAGAGCCCATGGATAACCATGGATACAAAGGGTGCTAACACCTTCCCTTTGTATAATGTACCTCCCGAACCTAAGAATCTAAATTAAGGTCTTTCCTGTTCTTTTCCACCTTTCCTTATTGGATAAAAGAAAAGTCGGTGGCGACTCTTGCTAACCGCGACATTGCGATTAAAAACACATTAAAGTCAGTTCACCGTATGACAGAACTGGCGACTCTGCTGGGGACTACAAAGAGAGGTCACCGTAAAAAATCATTTATGTTTTCAAATTGTTCCTTCTTTTAAGGGAATTTTTGAGTGAAAGATCCTACACCCGGATCTAGTGTACCTTAGGTAAGTAGCAATAGATCATCGCGACTATCTGGCGTATACTGGAATGGTTAAAATGATGGCTACGGTTAATGTGACACTTTGGATGTCCTGATGTTCCTCATGTTTACTTGAGGAAAAATTTGGCATTCGCGTGGTGTCATCAAAGCATTAACCAGACCTTTAGAACCCTAATTGACTCATCCTAGCCATTAGAAAGTAGTGAGATAACTGACTTCGGTTCCGACTGGGGTTGGTTGAGACTCGATACTACACTCTTTGAGATTGGACTTTAGGGAAGCTTTGGTCAACCACTTGGCGTTGCACTGAAGTGGACTTAAAGAAAGGTCGATGATCTGAGATCCTTCTAGAACCCGGTTACTATTCTAGGACAGGTTGAACCAACCAAACTTCAGTGGGGAGGGTACTTACCTATGGAACTCATGCAAGCCTTAAAACTTAGGAATGATGGTTGTGTGACTTGCTTGTGTTTGTTATTTACTTAACATCATAACATCATGGCATTGAACTAACCATTTCGAGGACTTAGGGATTTAACTTTGCTCTATTTTGTAAAAAAAAAAATAAAAAAAAAAAAAGTTTCCTTTTTTGGTAGTTTATGCAAAGTTAAATTCCAAAAGTCCTTGAAAACGTTTCATACATTGCATAGCATAACATTGCATAACAGGTACTCTAAAGGGATCAATGTTCTCACGGTTTTCATGCAAACAGAAAAATGGACCTCGAACAAACTGTCAAGGATCTCCATACTCAGAATGCTCAACTCCAGGAGATGATCTTGAACTTATCCAAGGGGCAGGAAGAACTGAAGGCTCTCTTGCTCGAGAAGAAAAAAGACAAGAAATCTGTGAGGCACATTAACCCGGGAAGAAGGCAGTTTACAAAGATCAATATGACTTTAGCACAAGCACTGCAGGGTATGCTAAAAGCAAATTTAATTACCCTCAGAGATCCTCCTGCAAAACCCAACACTACTTCTCTTAGTTATAATCCCAACGCCAGGTGTGCGTATCACTCCGATAGCCCCGGGCATAATACAAACGATTGTTGGTCGTTGAAGAATAAAATTCAGGATATGATCGACGCCGGAGAATTTGAATTGGATCCGCCTGAGACTCCTAATGTCATCACTGCCCCCCTGCCTAATCATGACAAGACTGTCAATGCTGTGGAAGATGCTGATAACAATTGTGACTGGGATAGCTGGATTTTCCCAACAATTGGTGACGGACTCAATAATTGGAAGGCTGAAGACACTATCCCGATTTCCTTTAGTCAGGAGTAATTGTTATTGCCTATTTTAGTGTTGCAACTTTTTAGTTTTTACAATTGAACTTCTTAAAGCATTGTGTTAAGGGTTTTGTCATTTCATAAGCATATTCATATTCAATAAATCAATGGGTTTTTTTTTGCATTCTAATATTGCGCTCTTTATCTTTCCTGTCATCTTTCAAACAAGCTATGTTTTCTTGCACACACTCACGTAACAATTTTCCGATCCATATCCACTCTGGATCCTGTTGATAATAGTTCTGCTACTGTTCATTATGACTTTGAAAATCCGATCTACCAAGCCGAGGATGGAGGTGAGGAAGATTGTGAAGTACCTGAGAACTTTCCAGACTGTTGCTGCAAGAAGAAAAAACTATACAGCCGCATGAGGAGTCAATTGAAACTGTAGATCTAAGTACTGAAATAGACAAGAAAGAAGTCAGAGGTTTCTTGGGGCACTCGAATTACATTGCCCGATTCATTCCACACTTGACTGCTACCTGCAAACCCATCTTCAAATTACTAAAAAAGAAAAATCAAGAGATGGTATGGAATGATGAATGACAAAATCAAGAAGTATCTCCAAGAACCTCCAATTCTGATACCACCAGTTGAAGAAAGACCTCTCCTCATGTATTTGACCGTGTTAGAAAATTCAATGAGGTGTGTGTTGGGGCAACATGACGAGTCTGGTCGAAAAGAGCATGCCATATACTGCCTTAGCAAAAGGTACCGACTGTGAAACAAGATACTCACAGCTCGAGAAAGCTTGCTGTGCTTTGGCTTGGGCTGCTCGCCGACTAAGACAGTATATGTTGACTCATACCACTTTATTGACTTCTAAGATGGATTCTATCAAATGTCTATTCGAGAAACCTGTTGTCTCCTGAAAGAGTTATCACTGATAATGGTACTAAACTGAACTCTACACGCAGTTCAAAATAAAAAAACCATAACTCTTCTCCGTACCGGCCAAAGATGAACGACACTGTGGAGGCTGCTAATAAGAATATCAAGAAGATCATACAAAAGATGACAGTAACGTACAAAGACTGGCATGAGATGTTACCATTCGCCCTCCGCGGTTATCGCACTTCAGTGCGCACTTCGACAGGGGCAACTCCGTTCTCTTTAGTCTATGGAACGGAAGCCGTTTTACCAGTGGAAATTCAGATTCCCTCTCTAAGAATTATGAAAGATACAGACTTAGATGAAGATGAATGGATTCAGACTCGACTCGATCAGATAAATTTGATTGAAGAGACTCGCGGCTGTTTGTCATAGGCAGATATATCAGAAGCGCATGATCCAGGCATTTAACAAAAAGGTCAAGACACAGGTATATCAAATTGGTGACTTGGTGATCAAGCGTATCATTCTACCGCAAGGTGATCCCAGAGGTAAATGGACTCCCACATACGAAGGGCCATTTATGGTTAAGAAGATATTCTCTGGTGGAGCCATGATACTTGCTACAATGGACGGCGAAGATTTCCCGCATCCTGTGAACGCGGACATAGTTAAAAAAATACCACGCATAAAAGAGACCCGCTAGGTCGACGTATCTAGGCAAAAGTAAGGGCATCCCGGCGAACCAAAAGGGTTCGGGCAAAAATTAGGGATAAACATATAAAAACGTACACCCGGCAAGTCGAAAACCTGAAAAGGCGGCTTGGGCAAAAAAGGGTATCCTGGTGGACTGAAAACCTGAAAAGGCGGTCCAGGTAAAAATTAGGGATTAAAGCGTAAGACTATGTCCCGTTCTCAGTCAGCTTCAACCAAGTTCCAAGGACTGAATAAGCCAATCACTTCTATCCGACAACAGGAGATGAGACGCTTGAAGACATAATGACAGTAGTGGAATTAAAATTAATAGGACCTTTTCTGCATAGCTTTCTCTTTGTTTTCTTGACGATTTCCTCTTACTAGGATTTCTGTCTCCTTGTACACAAATTTCCTGTTTACAGGCCCTCTTTCAAAATCAATACAATTTCATTTCCAAAAAGATGCTTTTGTTTTACCTTTTCTGTTTTGTTTGCGTAAACGTCCATTGATTTAATTTGAATTGATTTATGCATTTGAATATGATCAATGTTTACCAAAAATGCATGCCTAGAATAGTAATAGCAATTACTACACGACTTCAGGATCGAGGAGAAGGTCTAATCACGCTTCCCAATGAATCCGTTGCTAATTCGATTCCCCGGCAACGCCAGTTATTCCCCAGAAGAAATTGGCATCACTAGACTGGTCATCTCTTCTACCCCCAGCCAGGCTCTGTTAAATATCTCTGCCATCAGATAAAAGTCAAATACCCCTAGCTAAGGAAGGGTCATCAATACAAATATCTCCGACCAGAAGACTGAGATTTATTTCCCCAGTAGAGTCCCCTGGAAGAATGTTTCAGACACATAGTGCATTCATTACATCATTTCACATCACATACCTACATACAATTTTCATTCCGCATCATATACATTACATCATTTCATAACATATACATGTATACAATGCTCTCATTTATTCCAGACACATAATTCACTCATTACATCATTTCACAGCACACGCATGCATACAACATTTGCATCTCATGCATCATGACATGGCATGAAGCTAACTTTATTTTTTAGGTTAATTATCCTCTTGATACAACCAAAACAAAGGTCCATTCAGACGGACAGCTCTATCAATTACAATCAGGATTCAACTACATCTTTCAGATATACTCCATGTCAACATTCATTCTGACATCCTCCTAACGATGGCATCTATAAGTTCATCCCAGACATTTATCGCAAATACAGCATACACAAATACTATCAGATTCAGTCTAACGTACGATTCGTTCTGATTCAGCCCAACATATGACTCCTTCACTCAGATACGATCTAGCGTACGATCCATTCTGACCTTCAACAACTCAAATACGGTCTAATGTACGATCCAGTTAGACCTTCATCTCCTCAGATGCTACCTAGTGTACGGTACATTTCTGAAGTGTAGTCTAGCATATGACTACCCCCTTTTTATCATCAGATTCAGCCTAATGGACGGCTCATTCTGCTCAGATACGGTTTAATGTACGACCAAGTTAGACCTTCATCTCCTCAGATGCTACCTAGTGTACGGTACATTTCTGAAGTGTAGTCTAGCATATGACTACCCCCTTTTATCATCAGATTCAGCCTAATGGACGGCTCATTCTGCTCAGATACGGTTTAATGTACGACCCAGTTAGACCTTCATCTCCTCAGATGCTACCTAGTGTACGGTACATTTCTAAAGTGTAGTCTAGCATACGACTACCCCTTTCATCGTCAGATTCAGCCTAATGGACGGCTCATTCTGCTCAAATACGGTTTAATGTACGACCCAGTTAGACCTTCATCTCCTCAGATGCTACCTAGTGTACGGTACATTTCTGAAGTGTAGTCTAGCGTACGACTACCCCTTTCATCGTCAGATTCAGCCTAATGGACGGCTCATTCTGCTCAGATACGGTTTAATGTACGACCCAGTTAGACCTTCATCTCCTCAGATGCTTCCTAGTGTACGGTACATTTCTGAAGTGTAGTCTAGCGTACGACTACCCCTTTCATCGTCAGATTCAGCCTAATGGACGGCTCATTCTGCTCAGATACGGTTTAACGTACGACCCAGTTAGACCTTCATCTCCTCAGATGCTACCTAGTGTACGGTACATTTCTGAAGTGTAGTCTAGCGTACGACTACCCCCTTTCATCATCAGACACAGCCTAACGGACGACTCATCCTGCAACTCCGATACGGTCTAGCATAAGACCCATTTGGATCTTCAACTCAGATACGATCTAGTATACGATCCGGTCTGATCTTCTATCCCCAGTGAAATCACCCGCTTAATGGAGGTCTCATTTTGCAACTCAGAGACGATCAAGCGTACGATCCATTCTGATTTTTCATCCTCGGCAAAGTCATCCGCCTGATGAACAACTCACTCTGGTATTCAGATACGGTCTATCATATGATCCATTCTGATCCCTTATCCCCAGCAGCGTGTAACACACTCTGACTCCCCAACGAAGTCGACAGCATAATGGATGACTCACTATACGGTCTATCGTATGACTCGGTACGACATCCATGTCTTCAGATATCGTCTAATGTACAACGCACTCTGAAGTTCTCATCATCAAATTCCCTGGATGGCATCTTTAAGCCCATCTCCATCAAGACTAGCTCCTGGTTGACAAGCGCAAATTTTTGGGGCATTTTAGTGTTCAATAATCTTCCACCTCCAGACCACGAATGGTGCACATACCATTCTACTCTCTCGGTTCAAGAATATTGAACAGGGGCAGCTGTCATACCCCAAAATTTGCCCGTTGATATTACAAGGCATTTTTCAAGGCACTCCGACTTGTTCTGCAAGACACTGACCTCAAAGGAACAAAAGCCCAGCTCACAACAGACCCAGCTCACAAATGGCCCAATTCAGAAAATGGCCCAAACTAGCCTGCTCGCTAGGCGAGTAATTCCTTCGCCTAGCGAACACTTCGTTATGACACTCGCCCCAGCGAAGCATCAGATCCAGTAAAAGCCCAAACTAGCTTGCTCGCTAGGCGAGCAACTCCTTCGCCTAGCGAAGCTTGCGAATATCAAAATTTCTGGGCTTCATTCTGAGCCCATTAGGTCACAACAAGAGCATTATATATAGCCAGGCTTCAGTAAGGAAAACGGGGGGGAAGACGGAGAGGAAAACGGACGAAGACAGACGGAAACCCTGGCACAGAAACCCTGGAGGCTACTTTAGAGAGTTCCGAGTGAAGAAACCCTGAAGGCCGCTTCTCCGCTCCGAAGCTACCGCCGCCCGACTCCATCCGATACCAAAAGCGATCAGTCTCTTCAACATAGCAGCTTAGTTGCAAGCAGGTTTGCGCATCACTATTGTTTTATGCTTTTAATCGGTAATCGCTATACACATAAAGCATCATGATTGAAGTTTCTAATACGTAATTTGATTTCACATGCGAATTTAAATATGCTTGAATATCATGAATGTTTGTCCATGCTATCCCTGTAATCAAGTGCCATACAAGTTCAGGTTTTCGGAGGTCATGCTGCTGTCAAACTCCAAACCTGTGGCCGCTCGCTAGCACATCGCTAAGCGAGCCTGTAGCGAGCATTCACTGAGCCTTCGCCAGGCGAAGCAGAGGCGAACGGGACAGTGGCTGCTTTGTTTCTTTTCTATTCTGCCTTATGTCTATCTAACCAAGACTTATTATAATTCTGCATCTTTTGGCCTGAGATTATGACTGTTGTGTTGTAGTGCAATTTTCAATTATACTTTACTTTGATGCTCTAACCCGTGTGCTGAATTGTGTAAAGGTTTACATATTCCCGAGGAAATGGCCGGCTAGGTATTCCACTTTATGTGTGGGATACCCTTATGGAGATTCACCCTGAATTACTCAATTGATTTTAATGTATTAATTTCATGGTGAAGATCCACCCTAATGGTTTAATTGATCTTAATGTATTGATTTTAATATGGACCTAATTACTTAATCGACTACGGCTATCTAATTAATTGTAAAACTTTGCCTTTTAATATGCGATCTTGGACCTCTCTTTTGTTACCCTACGATTACGGTATTATGGTCATGTCCCGCGAATATGGGGATACACTTAGCAAAGACCCTTCGGTTAAATCATCATAGTCCCTCGAATGTTGCCTTTGTCCCTCGATGACCCTTCGGTGTAGCCTACGGTTAAATGATGATCGTCCCTTCGAATGCTAAAGTATCCTCACAACTGTTGCCTTCAAGGACCAATCGATGACTAATCGATGACCCTTCGATGACCCTTCTACATCCAAAGGATAAAACTGCTTACTTCTCAATAGTAAGGACAGTTTTACCCTCATAAGGATAGGAAATGCCAGGAAAGACCTCGGATAGGTATAACTCTTAATTGCTTATTCATAATTTAAAACTACTTTTCACACCTTACACCTTTCAAAACCTCCATTAGAAAATCACCACTTGGCATACATTCGCACTAGAATCATTGCCGAGTTATATTTTTCTAAACTATTTTCAAAACTAAACGAGATAACCACTTTGTATACATTCATTCAAGGATCATTACAAAGTTAAATTCTCCTTTTCAAAACATTTCCTACACATTTCTCAACCACTTTTTCAAACTAGAAAAACATAAATGATTGAGCAATTAAGAGCCCATGGATAACCATGGATACAAAGGGTGCTAACACCTTCCCTTTGTATAATGTACCTCCCGAACCTAAGAATCTAAATTAAGGTCTTTCCTGTTCTTTTCCACCTTTCCTTATTGGATAAAAGAAAAGTCGGTGGCGACTCTTGCTAACCGCGACATTGCGATTAAAAACACATTAAAGTCAGTTCACCGTATGACAGTCATACGCTAGACTATATTTCAGAATGTACCGTACGCTAGGTAGTATCTGAGGGGATGAATATCCAAATGGGTCGTACGCTAGACCGTATTGGAACAGTTGAAGGAACCATATGTTAGGCCGAATCAGAATGAGCCGTACGTTAGGCTATATCTGATAATATTTGTATATGTTGTATTTGCAATAAATGTCTGGGATGGGCTTAAAGATGCCATCATTAGGAGGATATCAGAATGGTTGTCAGAATGAATATTCATATGGATTATATCTGAAAGATGTATCTGAATCTGTAATGTAATCGATAAAGATATTCGTCTGAATGAATCTTTATTTTGACTGTATCAGGAGGATAATTAACCTGGAAAAAAAAGAGTTAGCCTCATGCCATGTCATGATGCATGAGATGTTTTATGCTCTTGAAAATAAATGCGAACATTGCATGCATGTATATGCTGTGAAATGATGCATGAATGAATTATGCGTCTGAAATTTTTTGCCATGGGAAAATAAATCCCGATATTCTGGTTGGAGATATTTGTATTGATGACCCTTTCTTAGCTAGGGATATTTGATTTCTGTCTGATGGTAGAAATATTCAACAGAACCTGACTGGGGATAAAAGAGATGACCAGTCTGTCTAGTAGTGCCAATTTCTTTTGGGAATAACTGGTTTTGCTGGGGAATAGGATTTGCAACCGGATTTGTTAGAACGCATGGTTAAACCTTATCCTTGATCCTAAAGTCTTTTAGTAATTGCTATTTCTATTTTATGCATGTATTTTCGGTAAACATCAATCATATTCAAATGCATATATTAATTCGAATTAAATCAATGGACGTTTATGCAAACAAAACGGAGAAAGTAAAACAAAAGTATCTTTTTGGAAATAAAATTGTATTGATTTTGAAAGAGGGCCTATAAACAAGCAATTTTAATACAAGGAGACAGAAATCCTAGTAAGAGGAAATTGCCAAGAAAGCAAAGAAAAAAACAGCTATGAAAAAAAAGTCCTATTGATTTTAATTCTACTACTGCTATTATGTCTTCAAGCATCTCATCTCTTGTTGTCGGATAGAAGTGATTGGCTTGTTCAGTCTCTTTGACTTTGGTGAAGCTGACCGAGAACGGGACATAGTCATACGCTTTAATCCCTAATTTTTGCCTGGACTGCCTTTTCAGGTTTTCAGTCCACCAGGATACCCTTTTTTGCCCAAGCCGCCTTTTCAGGTTTTCGACTTGCCGGGTGTACATTTTTATATGTTTATCCCTAATTTTTGCCCGAACCCTTTTGGTTCGCCGGGATGCCCTTACTTTTGCCTAGATATGTCGACCTAGCGGGTCTCTTTTATGCGTAGTATATTTTAACTATGTCCGCGTTCACAGGATGCGAGAAATCTTCGCCATCCATTGTAGCAAGCATCATGGCTCCACCAGAGAATACATTCTTAACTACAAATGGCCCTTCGTATGTGGGAGTCCATTTGCCTCTAGGATCACCTTGTGGTAGAATGATTAGCTTTATCACCAAGTCGCCAATTTGATACACCTGTCTCTTGACTTTTTTATTAAATGCCTGGGTCATGCGCTTCTGATATATCTGCCCATGACAAACAACCGCAAGTCTCTTTTCATCAATCAAATTTATCTGATCGAGTCGAGTCTGAATCCATTCATCTTCATCTAAGCCTGCATCTTTCATAATTCTTAGAGAGGGAATCTGAACTTCCACTGGTAAAACGGCTTCCATTCTGTAGACTAAAGAGAAAGGAGTTGCCCCTGTCGAAGTGTGTACTGAAGTGCGATAACCATGAAGAGCAAATGGTAACATCTCATGCCATTCTTTGTATGTTACTGTCATCTTTTGTATAATCTTCTTAATATTCTTATTAGAAGCTTCTACGGCGCCATTCATCTTTGGCCGGTACGGAGAAGAGTTATGGTGTTTTATTTTGAACTGCGTGCAGAGTTCAGTAATCATCTTGTTGTTCAAATTAGTACCATTATCAGTGATAACTCTTTCAGGGATGCCATACCGACAAATAAGACTATTGTTGATGAACCGTGCCACCACATTCTTGGTGACAGAAGCAAATGAGGCTGCCTCTACCCACTTCGTAAAGTAATCAATAGCAACAAGAATGAAACGATGTCCATTAGAAGCAGTAGGTTTAATCTCTCTAATCATATCAATGCCCCACATTGCAAAGGGCCAAGAGGCTATCAACACGTTCAATGGAGCAGGAGGTACATGTACTTTGTCCGCATAGATCTGGCACTTGTGACAAGTTCTAGAGTGATGGTGGCAATCAGCTTCCATGGTAGACCAATAATACCCTAATCTCAGAATCTTCTTGGCCATCGTATGTCCACTAGAATGAGTCCCAAAAATACTGTCATGCATGTCTTCCATAATCTTTTCTGCTTCCTTTTTATCCACACAGTGAAGCAAAGTCGAATCATGATTACGTTTGTATAATACTCCATTACTCAAAAAGAATTTAGCGGAGAACTTCCTCAGAAATTTTATGTCATTGATGGATGCCCCTTCAAGGTATTCCTGAGTTTCTAAATATCTTTTTACTTCGTGGGACCAAGGTTTCTCTTCTACTTCATCAGCATTAAGTTCATAACAATATGCTGGTTCATCTAATCGTTCAATGGTGATCATGGGAGCTTCATTGTCCCATCTGACTCTGAACATAGATGACATGGTAGCCAATGCGTCTGCCAACTAATTCTCTTCTCGTGGAATATGTTCGAATGTAATCTCTTCAAAGTATGGGATTAATGTCAACACCCACTCTCGATAAGGGATGAGATTCGGATGTTTAGTGTCCCATTCTCCTTTGATCTGACTGATTACTAAGGCTGAGTCTCCGTACACACTCAAAAACTTGATTCTCAGGTCTATAGCAGCTCTGAGTCCCAAAATACATGCTTCATACTCAGCCATATTATTGGTACAATCAAAACATAGTCTAGCAGTGAAAGGCGTATGGAAACCCTTGGGAGAAATAATTACAACACCAACACTGTTGCCCAATGCATTAGAAGATCCATCAAAAACCACAGTCCATCGGGATCCCAGTTCGGGTCCTTCATCCGGTCCAGGTTCTTCATAAACAGTAACAAGCATAACATCCTCATCAGGGAACTCAAAATTCATAGATTGGTAATCATCAACTGCTTGATGAGCCAAATGATCAGCTAACACGCTTCCTTTGATTGCTTTCTGGGTAGTATAGTGGATATCATACTCTGTTAAAATCATCTGCCATCTTGCTATTCTTCCGGAGAGAGCAGGTTTCTCAAATATATATTTGATAGGATCCATCTTAGAAATCAATAAAGTGGTATGATTCAACACATACTGTCTTAGTCGGCGAGCAGCCCAAGCCAAAGCACAGCAAGTTTTCTCAAGTAGTGAGTATCTTGTTTCATAGTCGGTAAACTTTTTGCTAAGGTAGTATATTGCATGCTCTTTTCGACCAGACTCGTCATGTTGCCCCAGCACACACCCCATTGAATTTTCTAACACGGTCAAATACATGATTAGAGGTCTTCCTTCAACTGGTGGCATCAGAATTGGAGGTTCTTGGAGATACTCCTTGATTTTGTCAAAAGCTTCTTGACATTCATCATTCCATATTATCTCTTGATTTTTCCTCAGTAATTTGAAGATGGGTTTGCAAGTAGCAGTCAAATGGGAGATAAATCGGGCAATGTAATTCAAGCGTCCCAAGAAACCTCTGACTTCTTTATCTGTACGGGGAACTGGCATTTCTTGAATAGCTCTCACCTTAGCCAGGTCAACCTTAATTCCTTTACCACTAACAATAAAGCCCAAGAGTTTACCGGATCTTACTCCAAAGGTGCATTTGTTCGGGTTCAATCTCAACTTGTATTTCTTCAACCTCTCAAACAGTTTGTATAAATGATCGAGATGTTCTTCTTCAGTATGAGATCTGGCTATCATGTCATCCACATATACCTCTATTTCATGATGGATCATATCATGGAACAAAACCATCATAGCACGTTGGTATGTTGCCCCTGCATATCATGTTGAAGCATGTTGCTCGACACAAATTTTGACTTAGGCCTATTTTGTCGATAGATGCAGGGGAGTGATCATATATAAGATTAAGGAATGAGATTGGACTGAAAGTTAAAGAAGGATTCAATGAGAATCTTATGTGAAAAACCAGCAAGTGAAGTCGAAAGAGAAGTTCGACAAGAAGAAGTCAGAGGACAAATAAGCATAAGTAGACCTTAAAGAACAAGAGATATGCCTGTAAGGTTGTAAGAATGTGTGATTACATCAGATGATATGGTCAACGATGAAGGTGAGCTGGTATATTGTGATTTCTATGCAGATGTTGAACCAGTCAATACAACTAAATTATTGAAGGATTTGACATGGGTGAAAGCGATGAGTGACGAATTGAAGTCCATCAAATCAACAACATTTGGTCACTTGTCGAATTTCCTCAAGGAAATAAGGAAATCGATGTTAAGTGGGTACACAAGGTGAAGTTGAATCCCAAAGGAGAAGTAACTCGACACATGTCAAGACTTGTGGCGAAAGGATTTCTTTAGAAAGAAGGAATCAACTTCGACGAAGTTTTTGCACCTGTCGCTAGAATCGAAACAACCAGGTTGGTTGTAGGTCTAGATAACATGAATAACTGGCATATGTGTCAGATGGATATGAAATGTTCACTTGAATGACCCCTTAGATGAAGAAGTTTATGTTACACAACTAGCTAGGTTTATGAAGCAAGGCGAGTAAAGTAAGTTATACAGGCTGCATAAAGCCCTGTATAGACTTAAACAAGCTCTAATAACTTGGAATAAGAAGATAGATAGCTTTCTAAGGGAAAAGGGATTTGTGAAGTGCATAACTGACCGTGGAGTATATGTAAGAAGAAGAAATAGTGAATTGCTTATACTATGTCTCTATATCTATGACCTGTTTATAACAGGAAGTTGCAAGAAAGAGATCAAAGACTTCAAACATGACCTAAGTGAGGAGTTCGAAATGTCATACTTAGGAAATATCTTATACTTCCTTGGTATTGAATTCTACAAGAGTAGTAAAGCCTTGATGATGCACCAAAGAAGACATGTAGGAGAAATACTCAAGAGATTTGAGATGCAAGATTACAACCTAACATCGACTCCAACTGAGCCCAAATTGCAACTATTGAAAGACTCATATGAAGATGATATTGACCTGACACAATACGTAAGACTTATTGGGTTATTAAGATACCTCTGTCACATAATTCCAGACTTAGCTTATTGTGTAGGTATTGTGAGCATATTCATGCAGAAGCCAAAGGTATCACATCTAACAACGACGATAAGGATACTAAGGTATCTGAAAGGAACTCTCGACTATGGCATTTTGTTTCCTGCACCCGATGAAGGAAAAGAATACAAGCTAGTGGATTACACTGACTTAAGTTGGTGTAGTGATGTTGAGTATAGAAAATCCATAACTAGCTATGTGTTTATGCTAGGCGGGGAGCCAGTTGCTTGGAGTTCAAGAAAAGAACCATTAGTGGCACTGTCTTCATGTGAAGTAGCATACTTAGCTGCTTCCCTTTGTGCATTTCAAGAAATATGGATGGTGAATTTGGCCGAAGAGATTACAAGGAAGATCATGGAACAATTACCATGAAGATCGACAACATGTATGATATCAATCTGGAAAAGAATCCAATAGAGGACGAAGTGAGCACATCGAAATGAAGTTACATTATATTCGAGAGCAAGTTGCAAAAGGGAAGCTGAATCTGGAACACTGCAGAATTGAGAATCAAATTGTAGGCATTATGACGAAATGTGTACTAGTCGAAGTGTTCAAGAAATTAAAGTTTATGATGAATGTAGATATCTTAGACACAATGATTAGGTGGTATGTTTATTTGTAATTCCTTGTGTTGAAGCAGGTTGCTCGACATATGCAAGAAAATGTCAAAACATTAATGTCGAAATATCGAAACATGTTGCTCGGAAGAGATTTTGACTTAGGCCTATTTTGTAATTTTAGTTGAATTAAGTTAGTTGGAGTGTTGCTTAGGGAGAAACCAACCTCAACCTATAAATAGGAAGTAATCCCTATTGTTGAAAGTAAGAATTTCGTTGTATATTTAATAAATTTTCAGTTTGAAATGCAGAGAGAAACTCTGAAAAAATATTCATCTTCTTCCCCTTTTCTGCAACAACTCATAATTCCATTTCTTTCCCAATTCATTCTTTGAATTTCTTCTTTCATTATCAATTGTGCAGCAAAATTCTCCATAGGTTTTGGTGAATTTTCAACAATACTGATTCAGATTTTGACCAACTAATTGTCGTGTTGTCATGCTACGTCTGCATAAGTTAATGTTTTTTTCACAAAATCTAACATAAATGACCAATTAGACTACGAAATATATTTTTAAGGGACTAACATGTAACGCTTTTAGATAATAGACGAGATAAAGGGACAACAACCTAATACACGAGATTGTATATAATATATTTGGTGACAAATGTGTAATATGTTTTTCATTCTATCATCCTAAAGTGAGTTATTGGTGGTCAAACATTGTTAATCAAAAACAATTGCACTCATTTTCTTTATAAGTAATATATTTTGAGAGGGGGATGAGTAATAATGTAAGTATCGATCATGGTAGACACCTTCTATCCATCTTTTATAAATGGTTATAATGAATCTACATTATCTTGTATTTGCATTATCCTGAATTTACACTATCCTGAATCTACCCTAATAGATAGCTTGAGTCTGGTCTACTATAAACTTGTAAGATTCAAGTACGGTATATGACCTATTATAAGTTTTGTTTTGTCTGATCTAGTCTTTTTAAAATTCTAACCTGATCTGAAAGCCTCTTTAAAAGTTTATTTCACATTAAGGCTTTCAAATAGTCTTTTTAACCATTTTCTCCCAAATAGACAACATACTCTTTTATATTCTATTCAGATTTATAAGACTTCATGGACTATTTTAATAGTTTAAATCTGACATACTTAATTAAATAAACTTAAAAAAAATCAAAGTCTAATTTTTTTATTAAATACTAACGTCTAAGTAGAAACTCTCGTGTTCGTTTGTCCATTTTTTTAATGAACACGCGCGCCAAAAATATTTTAACATATATTTTTTATTAGTTTTGATTTTAACTTAAATTATTTATGTAATAAATTTGATGAATAAACTTTATAAATGATAAAATAAAAAATATTATATAAATTATGAGAAGTTATCATTATTTTAATTTTTTAATTAATTTTGAACATTATATCTTGATTTTTTTTATAATTATTATTATTATTGAATATGATAACAAATTTTAATTTTCAAATACATTATTTTTAAAATAATTGCAATAATTGTTCAAATACTACGTGTAACAATTTTTAAAAAAAATTCTTTAGTAATAGGCTACAAATCTGATTTCAACTTCTCTATATATAATTTTTTTAAAAAATAATTAGAATAATTGATGCATAATTGAATGTGTGACATGTTTGAAAATTTTATTATTCTCTCCGTCTTATAATAAGTGATTCAATTGAATATATATTTTTATTAAAATATCTTATAAAATATTGTGAATGATGAAAATAATATTATTAGAAGGTATTGAAAAATATAGTTGATCATTTATTTTAATATATTTATTTATTTCTAATGAATTACTAATTATGAAACGGAGAAAATATATTTTAGAGATATGATTGGAAGTAAAATAGGTCAGTACAAAACACTCTATCCCATTTATATATAATTGATATCTAAACAGACACTTTCGTGCCAGTTTATCCGCTTTTTTTTAATGAATATGCACGTCAAAAATATAAACGAAATTTTTTATTAGTTCTGATTTTAATTTAAATTATTTGTGTAATAAATTTGGTGAATAAATTTATTTAGAATAGAAAAAATATTGTATAAATTGCGAGAAGTTAGGTTGAAAACTTATTCTTATTTCAGTTTTTTATTTATTTGAAATGTTGTGAAATTAATCATTTATGTATTAATTTTGATAAAAAAAATTAAAAAATTATTTAAGGGACAATTTTGAAAGAAAAATAGATCATTTCAAACTCTCATATCCTCTTTATATACTCCCTTTATTCTTTTATAAGTATATTTTTTTGACATTTTGCATATACCAAAATAACTCATCATTATTGTTATTTTTCAAACAATAATTCTCATTTTATCTATAATCCTCCTTAATTATTTATTACATTCAATTTACTTTTTTTTCTCTATAATAATTACCTAGGAATAATTTTGACAAAAATACATTTAATACTACTTTGAACTTTGTAACGGACCATTAAAAGGAACAATTTTTTTATAAAAAATAACACTTAAAAAAACAGATAAATAGATTATAAATGTCAAGGCAGGACATATAAACCATGTAGACCACTTAACATATTCCCACTCCAATCTACAATCCTACAAAAGAAGCAAATTACAAGACTCAAAAGATCAGCCACCATAAGAACTTCAACTATACATTATGGTCAATTTTTTTTAGTGAGTCGACGAAATGAGAAGCCTATTATTTTGTCAAACTTCAAAGCTGAAACTAGGTGGCATTTTCTTGTCCATTTCTATAATAAAAACAAGCAAAAACAGCACAATTGTCGTGAAGTGCAATCGTCAACTCAATTTTAAATTGACAAAACATCTTTTTGAGTATTCTTAGTATCAAGCTAGATATCAATTCAGTATACAACTTGGATTATTAAGCCATATCTCGTTTAATATCTATTGTATACTAGTATTTTTATGCTAGTTCAGGGTCGACCAGTCCATACTTTAAGTTTTGTTATCGTCTACAGTTAATTTTAAAATGTTAATTATATACCTTCAAATAATTTTAAAAAAGGCACCAAATATATATATATATATATATATATATATATATATATATATATATATATATATATATATATATATATATATATATATAAATGAGAATTAACTCATGCACACGTTTTTGTCCATAGAAAATTCAAACAAGAAAGTTGTGGATACATTGCATGTCAAATACATGAAGTACCAGCCACGTACTCCGGCTCACATGTGGAAATAGTGACAATAGACTGTTTCTTTGATATTCATGTGAATGTTGTGATTTCAATGTAGAAAATAAAGTCAGTTGTATTTTTTCGGTCATCTACATCTTCTCTTTAGTCGCTATCTCTATACTCAACGAGTTTGTAATCATCAGAAAGAGTGTAGTATGGTAAGATCCCAATTTTGACCCTAAAATCCCTCATGCTATCTCATCATATGCATTAGCTTTGGGATCACACCTTGACATTCTCCTTACCCCTCATTTATTGGGTTTGCATTGGGGGAGATCACCAAACACATTTGATTGTATCATACTTTATTTTTCATTATTTACTAACCAAAATGCCAAAAATATGTCAATGTATAATTTACTTCTCTTGTAGGTAGTGTGTGTGTTCACCTATGCTCCATCAAGCTCATATTTAGGGTTTGAGACCCTCAATGCAAGAAGACTAATCAAGATATGGTGCACATTGGTTCTAGACATCATATATGGGTCCCCATGATCTTCACATATCATTTTGATCAAGAATTCATTTAGAGTTTGAAGTTTGTTTGCCTTGGAAGCCCTAATTCATCTGGGTATCTTGTCTAACTTTCTTAGCAAGTTTCTTCATCATTTGATCAAATATTTCAAGGGATACTTCATATTACACCATCTTACACATATATGATCCTCCATGAGTCCCAAATATCAAAAGAATGTCAAGTTTGCAAGATGGTTCATGGTGGTTGAACACAGAAAGTCAACTGGTCAAAACTAGGGTTCCTTAGACCTTATCTCCTACAATTTTTATCATATGTAAATTATTCCAAGAGAAACGTTACTCCTTATGACATTCTAAACAACTTTCATGTTGAAGTAAGAAGCTAGTTTTGCTTGGAAAGTCACTGTTTATGGTGAAAGATTATAGGTCATTTTGTCTGAACCCTAGTTAGGAGGTCAACTTCTAAGGACCATAACTTTCTCAATTTTTATGAGATAAAATCCATTCAAGTTCCATGATCAATCTCAAGATGTCTTCTCCAGCTTTTATTCTTGGAAGAAGTTCAAATTCAACTTGCAAATGCATGTGCCAAGAGGAAACATTATAGGTCATTTTGGGCCATTACCATTGAACAAGTGATTTTCCTCAACTTCTAAAATGAATAAATCCTTCATTCTAAATCCAAATGATGTCAAATTTGTTACCAAATTGAATAGGTTTGAAAGATATACAACTTTGATGAAGGAACCTTTTCCATTTGAAGCCCATAGAAAAAGTTATTCAAGGTAGAAGAAGTGAATATTTGACTTGGTACTTAGAAAATTTTAAAATATGTTTGATTTTCCAAGCTTCAAATGAAAAAGTGTTCAACATGAAAGTCGTTCCCCTTGATCTCACCTTTCCAAAAAGTCCAAGATCATCTCATTTGGCCAAGAAATGAAGGACTTGTACATGAGTTCTTTTCAAAGGATCATTTGGATGAATTTCAGATTCACTTTTCAATCTCCATTACATGAGTACATGACATGATTTTAGCATTGCACATTGGTGGTTTGGACCTGATGGCATCATTTGATGGGCCTATCACACGCCCATACAAGCATGCAATGAAATTGCTAAATTTGGTAAATTTTGGTAGTGTGTGAAAATGAATTGCAATGTCTATAAATACAACCCTCTTGGCTCAGAATTAAGGACCTCATGGCCAAGCTTTGAACCTGTAATCCAAAACCTCACCGTTAAAGGATAATCTTGAAGGTTTTTATTTGAAAATCGAGCTTCAAATCTCATTCTGTTTTGAGATTGAAACTCCAAGAGTCCAAACTTTTCTTTGGTCCAATTCATCTCCTACAAGCTTCTAAAGCCAAGCCAAGGACAATTAGAAGCAAGATCAAGCAAGGTTGAAGCTCACTCGAAGGTGATTTTCCATAATTTTCATCTATTCGATTCTCTCTCAATTCTTCACTATTTTTTATGATTTTTGGTTGGTTGAAGTCCTACCAATGTAGGCAACAAGTTTGAGTTGCTTTGAGGTCAAATCGAAGCAACTCAGTTCATGATCCTCAAAATTCAAATCCCTGTATCTTTTTATATACTTGGAATTGGAGAAAATTGAGGTCAGATTCGTGATCCTGAGCATTTTTTCTTTAAAATAGTGTCCTTGTTTTTCATTTTTCATTGAGTTGAAGGTGGACCAGTCCGGTGAGGTCCACCGGAGAAGATGACCGGAGCCCTAGCTCTAGTGGTGTGTTGGCGTGTCCAAAACCATTTGATCATTATCTCATGTTTTAATCTCACTCTCTCTTTTTAATTACCAAGTGTGTGGCGCAGTTGACTAAGGTGTTTCTGGAACGCGCACGCCTGGCCATCAGATCTGCCACCTCAATTAATGAGGGAGACCTGATGGCCCTTGCTTTTTTGTATTTTCTGAATTTCCATTTAATCCACTTATTTTGTTTAATTTATAGAAATTTCATTTTTAATCCAAAAAATATGGGACTTTGACCACAAATCTGTAAATATTTTTCTCTTTAATATTCTGTGAAATTTTGGTATCAGATATGAGATGTCGAAGGTAATGTCACGACACTAATATCTGAGTAACACAAACAGGATAAAGATAAAGAATAGTAATGCAAGAGACACAAGCAATTGTTAACCCAGTTCAATGCAACTCACCTATGTCTGGGGGCTACCAAGCCAGGAAGGAAATCCACTAAATATAATCGATTCAAAGACTCTCAGTACACTTCACAAGTTATAGTCTTTTTCACCTAATCTCTACCCGTGTGATTTCTACCTAAGCACTCTTAGATATGAGAACCCACTCACTCCCCCTCAATCACACCTGTGATTTTAAACAACAATTACTTATGAAAAGAAGACACTCTTCAAAGACACACACTTGATCTTCAATCAAGTAGACACACACTTGATCTTCAATCAAGTAGACACACACTCATGCTTAAAAGCTTTGAGTGACAAATTACAACTCACAAATCAGACCAATTCAATCATCTATGGATGAATTGAACGGCTTATAAGTCACACGACCAAACAAGACACAAACCCTTATTCTCTCTCAATATTTCGCTCAGTATTGGTTGTGTATCAAATCAGGTTTTCCATGTCCTATTTATAGAAGCATTCAGCTGGGCTTGGACATCTTGAAAACCCTAAAACTATTTTCCAATTAAATCTTCTCATGACAGCTGATTAGATCTCTTTGGAAAATAAGTAAATCAGGTTGTAATTAATGATTGAATGCGTTTGCAAATCAGATCTTCAATCATACATAGATTGCCATTAAATGCGCAATCACAAAACACATAACATTCACCCTGAATGTTCTGTGTACAGGATGTCATGACATCGTGTCTGACATCCTAGAACAATCCTGCATAATTCCATTTTAAATATTCTCAAGAGAGACTCTTATTAGGGTAGCATCGCGTAACAACCGCATCAGATCTTACATCTGAACGACCTCCGCACTACGTCCTAAAAATAGGCCAAGATGGGCTTGGTAAACTAAGGTCCTTGGCTTCTAAGGCACATGATTGAAAGAATAATGCCTAACCACAAATAACTTGTGTGACATTATTAATCCAACATGACCTCCACCAAGTGAATGGACTCGCAAGTCAACTTGTTAAGGAATACTCCACACAAGTCGACAAGACTATGCCATTCTCCTATCCTAAGGTGCACTCGAGTTCGGGTATAGAACTCATCTCACATAGATCACCAAGCAAACATCAATTGTATATCAAGCAATTCAAACATTACAATCAATACAATTATCCCAAATTGTACAAAAATATGTCAAATAACAGATAAACAAATATCATACAACAAGGGTGAAAAGTAGGCAAAACCACCAAGGAGATCATGATCCCCAGCAGAGTCGCCACTTTTCTGTAGCGGTGTATTAGTCACTTTATGATTTATTGATTAAATCAAAAGCAAAGCATACAAAGAATCGAGTCGCCACCGCACTTTTATTTATCCAAAGGAATGGCTAAAAAGTGAACAAAAGCCTAAGAAGTTTTACGCGTAGAAAACTAATGAAAAGATCAGAGATCGGGGTAAGGGGTAAATTACGCAATGGGAAGGTGTTAGGCACCCAAAACGTCCTAGGTACTCCTAGGGAGCCCTTTTCACACTTGTTGTACGAAATGTTATTTGTTTATGAAATATTTATTGTGCAAACATGGATTGAAGGGATGAGAAAAAGAATATACAAGTTATTATTTTTGTGTTTGAACGGACGAACCCGTTGCCTACGTACCTTTCCATGGAAGGTAAGGATCAAAATGCCGTAGTTCGGCTAAAAGATTTCCAAAATATGAATGGGTTCATTTTAAAACAAAAGCCCTAAGGTCTTTCGTTATCCACGGGAGAAAACTCAACCTTATACAAACAACAAGTCCACCATGTGAGAAGAGCTTCAACTTGCTAGTGAGGGGTTAACCCTATAATAAGCAAGGAAGTCTTACAATTCAATCACTAAGGACCAAGGTGAGGTTAACATCAACCAACTAGGATAAATCAAACCTATGGCTAATGTATGAAAACATATCAAGAATGGACAAAGCCACAAAACAATTGTATGAGTTGGATTAACCAATTAGGATTTATTCACAAAAGAGTGGTCAAAGTATGATTAGAATTCAATTCAAAGAAGTATTATGAAATGGAGTTTGAAAAAATCAAAGGCCTAAAGCCTAGGTTTCTAATTTGAAAAGAGATGAAGATGTTTGCACAATATTTTCAGGTTTTGGATTAGCATGCAAATGGAGGTTTAAAGAACAAAAGGTGGGTGGGTGAGGAAGTAAAACTTCTTAGATGTTCACCTCTTGAAATCATATGTAGATGATTCAAGTGATTCCTTTGGAATGAGGCAACAATGCAAGTAAGCAAATAAAAAATGGATACCGGATGCCAATCAATGGACTTATACCAATCTCACAAACAAACATGGATACCGGATACCAATCAATGGATTTACACCAATCTCCTAAAACAAAACAATGATACCGGATGCCAATCAATGGACTTATACCAATCTCACAAACAAAACAATGATACCGGATACCAATCAATGGATTTACACCAATCTCCTAAAACAAAACAATGATACCAGATGCCAATCAATGGACTTATACTAGTCTCACACCATATCATAGGAACAACTGCCAAGTAATGGACTTATGCTTGTCTCCTCCATGGACAAAGCAAAAATGCTATAAAGCAAAGTTTATGAAATGATATACAAATGGTGATGATAAATGCACTAAGGCACACTCAAGCAGATATGCACAGATGAATCAAGTAAGCAGACAAACAAGTCAATTAGCACACACTATATACAATCAATTAGGCTCAAGCAAGGTTAGACTTTAAAGTCAACTTGAATGGGGTATGTTGTGCTCTTAACCCTAACATTGAGAGTTAGGGTGAAGCAGATGAAATGGAGATGAGGGGTGTGCCTCATAGCTCTTATCCCTGGCCTGGGAGAGCTTTGAATAATAGAAGGTGTGGGAGTTCAGAAAGTTGGAACTCTTCTCCACAAATGAATGACTCTATAAGATCTTGGGTTAATATCCACAATGCATCAACATGTTATGTGAGCAAAGGGATGACACACTGAATAGTAGGAGATGTGTAACACCCCGATAAAAATAAGATAATTATTTAATTTAAGTTAATATTATATTTATTAATTTAATTAAATAATTTGGAATATTATTGGATTATTATTATTATTGGAATAATAATTATTGGAAAGTATATAAGTTGGAAATAAGAAAAGAGTTTCATTTTTGGTAAAGAGAGTTTTCACGTGAAAACAGAGAAGCGGCTCAAAAAGAGGAAAAGGGCAAAGAGGCAGAGCAAGAGGAAGAAGGTTGGAGAAGAGATGAGCTTGAGGCTAAAGGATTGCCGGATTAACTCAGGTAAGGGGGGGTTTATCGTCGTTAATGGGTATTATGGGTTAACATGTAATGGGTAGTGATTAGCCGTTGATTTGACCCTAATTGGATTATGAATGTTGAAAAATTGTGATGAATAGATGATGTGAAAACTGTAATTGAATCTGTATTTGTGTGAGTTGTGATTTCCCGAACGTATAGCTTTTTACGGAATCGGATTCGGAGGTCCGGAAGTCCTCCAACGGCGGAAAATGCGGAGAATTCTGCATTCTGCTTCGTGTTAGCGCAGGAACAGCTTTCTGTCTTGCGTTAACCGGTTAACCCAGGGCGTTAACCGGTTAACACTGTTAGGAATTGTGAAGTATTGCTGTTTTGCTTGCGTTAACCGGTTAACCCAGGGCGTTAACCGGTTAACACTGTTGTGATTTGTGAAAATTGCTGTTCTGTTTGCGTTAACCGGTTAACCCAGGGCGTTAACCGGTTAACACTGTTAAATTTGACCAGGAAGCGTGTTCTGTCCTGCGTTAACCGGTTAACCCAGGGCGTTAACCGGTTAACACTGTTGGAAATTGGAAAAATTGATATTTTAATGTTGTGAACATAATTGGTGATTGACCTATATCGGTGTGTGATATAGTAGGGATTATTTCCCGTTGTTTTGAGTAGGATAGGTATTAGTAGAGTGTGCTAATACTGTGATTGAATTATTTGGCATGACATGATATGATTATGTGATAAATATGCTGATGATGTGTGAAAATATGCATAATGTTGTGAATGTATATATTATGTATGTAATTGTGGATGAACTGTTTTATGGCTTAGAGTGTGAGCATATATGTCCATTGTGGATTGTCGTTGATGTTGCATTGCTAGGTGAATTAGCATGCATATTGTGGCCTTTATGGTGGTAGCTAATTCCCATGGTGAGGAATTAGTGAGTAAATCATTGTGGATTGTTGTTGATGTTTGCATGCTAGGTGATTAGCGTGCATAGCATAGCCCTTGGGGTGGTAGCTAATTCCCATGGTGAGGAATTAGTGAGTGAGTCACTAGATCTCAAATGAGTGGGACTAGTGGGCTTGGTAGCCGTATCGGGATTTGATCGGTGAGGTTGAACTATATGTTCACGAATAGTCGGTACCGCATGCATGGAGTCTCATTGCATAATGTATGTATGGCGTATAATATGAATGGATGTATTCCAATATTATACGTGTGTTTGTGTTGGCATTGAGTATGAGTATGAATTGTGTTGGTATTGAGTATGATATTTGAGTTGATGTGCCGTTACTGAATGTGTGATATGATTAGGGTGATTAATGTGTTATTTACTTAGCATTACATGATATTTTATAATGCTTTTTATATCGATTGAGGAACTCACCCTTACAACTATTTTTCAGGTAACGAGCAGTGATTGAGTAGGAGCTAGTGCTTGAAGTCTAGTGTAGTTCCTTAGTGGGTCATGCTCTGATAGATGTAACATCGGGACGGGATGTTTTACCTTGTTGAATAATTTTACATGTAATGTGTTACATGTTTTGCATGATTGATTTGATTTCTATCCGCTGCGTATTGTGCAAATGCTTTATGTTTTGAATTAATAAAAGAGCATGACAGTTATTATGGTGAATGGTGTGAAGTGTTTGTGTGACACCCTTAATTGCATAATTACTCTGATTGATATATTGCTATTTTAATTAAATATTTTGGGGTATTTTAGAAGGGTGTTACATTAGTGGTATCAGAGCATAGTCGGTCGAGTCGAGTCGTAATTATTCTGTTCCCCTGTACGTGATAGGTGTTGTATAACCCTATCAGTACTTATTGTTTTATCTTGTTGGGTTCTCAGAATATAGATGGCTGGAAGAAGTAGAGACGATGCTGTGATTGCTGAGGCTCTGGGTATGCTAGCTGGAATACTTGGGGGAAATCCGAATGTTGTGGGAATGGGAGCTGCTCGTCAACTGAGTGAGTTCCAGAAGAACAATCCTCCAATGTTCAAGGGAGCATACGATCCAGATGGTGCTCAGAAGTGGTTGAAGGAGATCGAGAGGATCTTCCGAGTGACTGAGTGTGCCGATAACCAGAAGGTCAGGTTCGGTACGCATATGCTGTCAGAGGAAGCAGATGATTGGTGGGTTGCTACCCGCACTGAGTTGGAAGCTGCCGGGAGTGCTGAGGTCACTTGGGCGGTGTTCAGAGAGAGATTTCTGAGGAAGTACCTTCCAGAGGATGTCAGAGGAAGGAGAGAGATAGAGTTCTTAGAATTGAAGCAGGGCAATCGGTCTGTTATTGAGTATGCTGCTAAGTTCACAGAGCTGTCGAAGTATTACACTCCCTATGATGAGGCTACTGGGGAATTTTCGAAATGTGTGAAGTTTGAGAACGGGTTACGTCCCGAGATCAAGCAGGCTATTGGGTATCAGCGGATTAGAGTGTTTTCTGATCTGGTTGACTGTTGCAGGATTTTTGAACAGGATACCAAAGCCAGAGCGGAGAGCTATCAGCAGAGGGTTGATAGGAGAGGCAAGAATCAGAATGATCGTGGGAAACCGTATGCAGCTGGCAAAGGTTTCCAGAGACAGAGTGGGATGAGGAGACCTAGTGGGGGAGACTCCAGTGCCCCTACTAAGTGTTTCAGATGTGGCCAGGCTGGACATCGTATCCATGAGTGTACCAGTAATGAGAAGAAGTGTTTCAAGTGTGGAAAAGGTGGTCATTTGGCTGCAGAGTGCCGGTCGAAGACTGTGACTTGTTTCAACTGTGGAGAAGTGGGTCATATTAGCCCACAGTGTCCTAAGCCGAAGAAAGAGAACCAGTCGGGAGGCAAGGTCTTTGCTTTATCGGGTTCTGAGACTTCTGCAGATGATCGTTTGATCCGAGGTACGTGTTATATTAATGGCTTTCCTCTTGTAGCTATTATTGACACAGGTGCGACTCATTCCTTTATATCTTTGGATTGTGCTGTGAAACTTAAATTAGAGATATCTGAGATGCATGGAAGTATGGTGATTGATACTCCTGCGAAGGGTTCAGTGACTACTACTTCAGTTTGTTTAAATTGTCCCTTGAGTATTTTTGGTAGAGACTTTGGGATGGACCTAGTGTGTCTTCCACTTGTGCAGATTGATGTTATTCTGGGTATGAACTGGTTGGTGTTTAACCGAGTCTATATCAATTGTTTTGATAAGACTGTGATCTTTCCTGAGATTGAGGAAGGGAAGAGTTTGGTTCTATCTGCAAGGCAGGTGAATGAAGCAGTAGCAGATGGGGCAGAGTTGTTTATGCTGTTAGCGAATTTGGAGGCTAAAGATAAACTGGTGATTTGCGATCTAGCTGTGGTGTGTGATTTTCCTGATGTGTTTCCGGAAGAAGTGAATGAATTACCGCCAGAGCGTGAAGTTGAGTTCTCGATTGATTTGGTGCCTGGTACTAGGCCGATGTCGATGGCTCCGTACCGTATGTCTACTGTTGAGTTAACTGAATTGAAGAGTCAGTTGGAAGATCTGTTGGATAAGAAATTTATTCGTCCGAGTGTGTCGCCGTGGGGTGCACCAGTGTTATTGGTTAAGAAGAAAGAAGGTACTATGAGGTTGTGTGTGGACTACAGGCAACTGAATAAAGTGACGATCAAGAATCGGTATCCTTTGCCGAGGATTGATGATTTGATGGATCAGTTGGTTGGTGCGAGTGTGTTCAGCAAAATAGATTTGAGATCGGGGTATCATCAGATACGTGTGAAAACTGAGGATATTCAGAAGACTGCTTTCAGAATAAGGTATGGACATTATGAGTATTCTGTAATGCCTTTTGGTGTGACTAATGCGCCTGGAGTGTTTATGGAGTATATGAATAGGATTTTCCATCCGTACCTAGATCAGTTTGTTGTGGTGTTTATTGACGATATTTTGGTGTATTCGAAATCTGAAGAAGAGCATGCTGAGCATTTGAGAGTGGTTTTAGGAGTTCTACGAGAAAAGAAGTTATTTGCTAAACTGTCCAAGTGTGAATTTTGGTTAGAAGAGGTTAGTTTTCTTGGTCATGTGATTTCAAGAGATGGTGTTGCTGTGGATCCTTCTAAGATAGAAGCGGTATCTAAGTGGGAAGCTCCGAAGTCAGTTTCGGAGATAAGGAGTTTTCTTGGTTTGGCTGGTTATTATAGGAAGTTCATTGAGGGATTTGCTAAGTTGGCGTTACCATTGACGATGTTGACTAGAAAGGGGCAAGCGTTTGTTTGGGACTCAAAATGTGAAGAAGGTTTCCAAGAGTTAAAGAGAAGGTTGACTACTGCTCCTATTCTGATATTACCGAGCTCGTCGGAATCATTTGAGGTTTTCTGTGATGCTTCATTGTTGGGTTTGGGTGGTGTGTTGATGCAGAATAAGCAGGTTATAGCTTATGCTTCGAGACAACTGAGGGTTCATGAGAGGAACTATCCGACACACGATTTAGAGTTGGCAGCTGTGGTTTTTGTTCTGAAGTTATGGAGGCATTACTTGTACGGGTCAAGATTTGAGGTTTTCAGTGACCATAAAAGTTTAAAGTATTTGTTTGATCAGAAAGAGCTGAATATGAGACAGAGGAGATGGTTAGAGTTTCTGAAGGATTATGACTTTGGTTTGAATTACCATCCGGGTAAAGCAAACGTAGTGGCTGATGCATTGAGTCGGAAATCATTGCATATGTCTATGTTAATGGTTAAAGAATTGGATTTAATTGAACAGTTTAGAGACTTGAGTTTGGTGTGTGAGAGTACTCACAATAGTGTTAAATTGGGAATGTTGAAGTTAACGAGTAGTATTCTGGATGAGATCAGAGAGGGTCAGAAATCCGATGTGCTTTTGGTTGATAAGTTGACTCTAGTGAATCAAGGTCAAGGTGGTGAATTCAGAGTTGATGAGAATGGTGTTTTGAAATTTGGTAATCGGGTGTGTATTCCGGATGTGACCGAACTTAAGAAGAGTATTCTTGAGGAAGGACATCGTAGTGGCCTGAGTATTCATCCTGGGGCTACGAAGATGTATCATGATTTGAAAAAGTTATTTTGGTTGCCGGGAATGAAAAGAGAAATTGCGAGTTTTGTTTATTCTTGTTTGACTTGTCAGAAGTCAAAGATTGAGCATCAGAAGCCGTCTGGGCTAATGCAACCGTTGGCTATTCCAGAGTGGAAGTGGGATAGTATCAGTATGGATTTTGTTTCTGGTTTACCGAGAACGATTAAGAATTTTGAAGCTATTTGGGTGATTGTCGATAGATTGACGAAATCGGCTCATTTCATTCCGATCAGAATGGATTATCCATTGGAGAGATTAGCTGAGTTGTATATTGAGAAAATTGTAAGTTTGCATGGTATTCCGTCGAGTATTGTTTCGGACAGAGATCCTAGATTTACATCGAAGTTCTGGGAAGGTTTGCAGAGGGCTTTGGGAACTAAGCTGAGATTGAGTTCTGCATATCATCCGCAGACTGATGGTCAGACTGAGAGGACGATTCAGTCATTGGAAGATCTTTTGAGAGCTTGTGTTTTGGAAAAGGGAGGTGCTTGGGATTGTTATTTACCTTTGATTGAGTTTACCTACAACAATAGTTTTCATTCGAGCATTGGTATGGCACCGTTTGAAGCTTTGTATGGTAGGAGATGTCAGACACCTTTATGTTGGTATGAGTCCGGTGAGAGTGCTGTAGTTGGACCGGAGATTGTTCAACAGACTACGGAAAAGATTAAGATGATTCAGGAGAAGATGAGAATTGCTCAGAGTCGTCAGAAGAGTTATCACGACAAGAGGAGGAAGTCACTTGAGTTTCAAGAGGGAAATCATGTGTTTCTTCGTGTTACTCCGATAACTGGGGTTGGTCGAGCTTTGAAGTCGAAGAAGTTGACACCTCGATTTATTGGTCCTTATCAGATTTTGGAGAGGATAGGGGAGGTAGCCTATCGTATCGCTTTACCGCCGTCACTTGCGAATTTGCATGAGGTTTTTCATGTGTCTCAGTTGAGGAGGTACATTCCTGATCCGTCGCATGTGGTCCAAGTAGATGATGTACAGGTGAGAGATAACCTGACTGTTGAGACATCACCTATGAGGATAGAGGATCGAGAGTTGAAGCAATTGCGGGGTAAAGAGATTGCCTTGGTGAAGGTAGCTTGGGGAGGACCAGCAGGTGGCAATGTGACTTGGGAACTTGAGAGTCAGATGAAGGAGTCTTATCCGGAGTTATTCGCTTGAGGTATGTTTTCGAGGACGAAAACTCTTTTAGTGGGGGAGAGTTGTAACACCCCGATAAAAATAAGATAATTATTTAATTTAAGTTAATATTATATTTATTAATTTAATTAAATAATTTGGAATATTATTGGATTATTATTATTATTGGAATAATAATTATTGGAAAGTATATAAGTTGGAAATAAGAAAAGAGTTTCATTTTTGGTAAAGAGAGTTTTCACGTGAAAACAGAGAAGCGGCTCAAAAAGAGGAAAAGGGCAAAGAGGCAGAGCAAGAGGAAGAAGGTTGGAGAAGAGAAGAGCTTGAGGCTAAAGGATTGCCGGATTAACTCAGGTAAGGGGGGGTTTATCGTCGTTAATGGGTATTATGGGTTAACATGTAATGGGTAGTGATAAGCCGTTGATTTGACCCTAATTGGATTATGAATGTTGAAAAATTGTGATGAATAGATGATGTGAAAACTGTAATTGAATCTGTATTTGTGTGAGTTGTGATTTCCCGAACGTATAGCTTTTTACGGAATCGGATTCGGAGGTCCGGAAGTCCTCCAACGGCGGAAAATGCGGAGAATTCTGCATTCTGCTTCGTGTTAGCGCAGGAACAGCTTTCTGTCTTGCGTTAACCGGTTAACCCAGGGCGTTAACCGGTTAACACTGTTAGGAATTGTGAAGTATTGCTGTTTTGCTTGCGTTAACCGGTTAACCCAGGGCGTTAACCGGTTAACACTGTTGTGATTTGTGAAAATTGCTGTTCTGTTTGCGTTAACCGGTTAACCCAGGGCGTTAACCGGTTAACACTGTTAAATTTGACCAGGAAGCGTGTTCTGTCCTGCGTTAACCGGTTAACCCAGGGCGTTAACCGGTTAACACTGTTGGAAATTGGAAATATTGATATTTTAATATTGTGAACATAATTGGTGATTGACCTATATCGGTGTGTGATATAGTAGGGATTATTTCCCGTTGTTTTGAGTAGGATAGGTATTAGTAGAGTGTGCTAATACTGTGATTGAATTATTTGGCATGACATGATATGATTATGTGATAAATATGCTGATGATGTGTGAAAATATGCATAATGTTGTGAATGTATATATTATGTATGTAATTGTGGATGAACTGTTTTATGGCTTAGAGTGTGAGCATATATGTCCATTGTGGATTGTTGTTGATGTTGCATTGCTAGGTGAATTAGCATGCATATTGTGGCCTTTATGGTGGTAGCTAATTCCCATGGTGAGGAATTAGTGAGTAAATCATTGTGGATTGTTGTTGATGTTTGCATGCTAGGTGATTAGCGTGCATAGAATAGCCCTTGGGGTGGTAGCTAATTCCCATGGTGAGGAATTAGTGAGTGAGTCACTAGATCTCAAATGAGTGGGACTAGTGGGCTTGGTAGCCGTATCGGGATTTGATCGGTGAGGTTGAACTATATGTTCACGAATAGTCGGTACCGCATGCATGGAGTCTCATTGCATAATGTATGTATGGCGTATAATATGAATGGATGTATTCCAATATTATACGTGTGTTTGTGTTGGCATTGAGTATGAGTATGAATTGTGTTGGTATTGAGTATGATATTTGAGTTGATGTGCCGTTACTGAATGTGTGATATGATTAGGGTGATTAATGTGTTATTTACTTAGCATTACATGATATTTTATAATGCTTTTTATATCGATTGAGGAACTCACCCTTACAACTATTTTTCAGGTAACGAGCAGTGATTGAGTAGGAGCTAGTGCTTGAAGTCTAGTGTAGTTCCTTAGTGGGTCATGCTCTGATAGATGTAACATCGGGACGGGATGTTTTACCTTGTTGAATAATTTTACATGTAATGTGTTACATGTTTTGCATGATTGATTTGATTTCTATCCGCTGCGTATTGTGCAAATGCTTTATGTTTTGAATTAATAAAAGAGCATGACAGTTATTATGGTGAATGGTGTGAAGTGTTTGTGTGACACCCTTAATTGCATAATTACTCTGATTGATATATTGCTATTTTAATTAAATATTTTGGGGTATTTTAGAAGGGTGTTACAAGATGGACTACACATCTCTTTTATCTACCAATTGCCTCATAAGAGGACTTTTCCTGCTTGGCACAAAGAGTAAACAATCACAAGCATTGCCTCTTAAGGAGGACTTCAGACAGGTGCCTGCCCCCATAACAGGACAGGTCTTCCAGACTACATGAAGAAGAGAGGTTATACCTAAGTGGTTAAGCAACCAAGCAAAAGCAAGTTCAAAGTGAACTTAAGCAACTTATGTACCTGTGGAAACATCAAACAAATCAGTACAACTATAGAGACAAACAACCAACAGTTAATATCAACAGTCAAACCCAATAAGCAAAGGGCATAAGCCACAAGTCAAGCTTAAATGAGTTAACAACCCTACAAAACACACAATGTTAGTAGTCAAAGACAAACATCAAATGCTCAAATGATGGAGCATCATGAACCATATAACTTGGATGTTCAACCTGAAATCAAAGCTCAAACATGAGAGGCAAACCACTAGGTCAAAGCCTAGGGTCAAAGATGGAGAAAAAATTCAAAAAAGAAGCTGAAAATTAACATGAATCAACTTCAAACACATCTTGAAACAATCCAAAAGTTCTCACATCAATATCATATACCAAAAGAATTTCATGATCAATTGAAGTTCAAGACTATTTTAAAGCTCAAATGTGATCAAACAGAATGAAAAATCTCAATTAAATCAGAAATCAATCAAATAATTCCAAGAAAATTCATGCTCAGTCACAACATTCATATCAAGCATCATACAAAAAATCAGAACAATTGGAATTCATTTGGCAAGGCAAACACATCACATAAGATGAACAATCAAAGGTGTGACACAAATTGTCACACCTACCTTTACATGATCATAAAACAGAAATGATAAATGGTAAAAATACCAAATCAACACCAAAATGCCAAGCAAGATGTCTAGTTTTAACATGTAAAATTTCAGAAGCATTGGATAAAAACTCAGCATTTCACAAAAGATATGACAAGGCAAGGTACAAAATGCATACATGTTTATAAACCCTAGCACAAAATAATTTCCAGCCGTGCACAATTTATGAAAAATGATAAAAAAATAATAGACAGAATAAGAAACACAATGCAAAAAACCTCATATTTTTTGGAGCAATTTTCAATTATATATGGATTTTATAAGATGATGAAAAATTAAAAAATATATGTGAAGCATGCACATGAAATAGGAGGAAAATAAGAGAAATCATGTGAAGCATTTGAAATTGGTTGGCACGGAGGATCGAAGTAGGTTACAATTTGAAAGAGAAAAGGCGCCAAGCATGAAACGCCGCGTTTCATTTAAACGCTGGCTTGGTCAACAATGGTCAACATGCATGGACCAATAGGAAGCGCGCATGGGAAAATATCATGACCAATCACAGCCAAGCCCTAACACAAACATACTGGAACGATTTTATGTTGCAGAAAACGAATCAAAAGCGTGGCCTAATCATGAACACCATCACCTTCATCGTGAATGCATGAACAGTGATATGCAGCAAGAACATTTTTCCCAGAAATGCAAATTGAACATATCATCATGCAGCACATACATCATAGATCATGAATCAAGCATCAATTAGGCATGGATCATCGTGTATCAATGAGGATCGAGCAAAACAAATTAATTCATGAAACTTTAAACAATCGAATCTCAGTCAATAATGCATGGATTTTAATGATTCGAAGCTCAGAATGATCATAACAACAAGATCTACAACATTAGCATAAGAAATTTGAGAAAAGAGAGAATTAATTTTGTGACCTCTTGAAGTGCAGAATTGGAATTGGACGAATTCAGGCCTTGCAATGCTCAACAGATCTTCTAGGAAGCTTGTACAAGTGAATAGATGAAAGATCAAAGCTCAATTGTTCTTGATTCAACCAGAATTTGGATTTGCCATTGTTGAGCTCAAGCTTGCATATGCTTCAATGTGGACGAATTTTCTTGGATCTATGCTCAATCTTGATCAGTGATGCTTCAGAATCATGAATTAAGCAAAGGAAATGCAAATTGTTTGAAGAAATTGAGAGAAAATTTTGATGATTTTTTCTAGATCTGAAAATTATGATTGTTGTTAGCTGAAAACAGTTAGGGTTTAGGTTATATACTCCCTCCTAATCATGCTCTTAATCATGCTTAGCCAAATGGTAATTGGATTAGCAAAAATGAGGTGCTTGTGTAAAATTGCAATTTCACCCTATGCATGAAAATGCATGGTGAACAGTGCACGAAATCACTTGATTTTCACTTAAAACCACATTTTAAAATCAATGGTAATTGCCAAATGTTCAAATAATTCACCAATTTTAAATTTCAAGATTTCCCTCCAAAAATTCAAGAATTGGCAAATAATTATATGATGACAATTGATGAAATGCAATGCAAGATTTTGAAATTAGAGGTCAAAATGAGAAATTAGTAAAAAGAACCACTTGAATTGGAGTTATGGTTGAGAAGTTATGCCCATTTGAATCTCCATGTACACCTTGCCATGTTTTGATCATATCTCCTTAACCATACATGAGAAATTGATGATCTTAGACTTTTTGGAAATGGGAGAGAAAGATCTACAACTTTCATGTTCAACAAAATTTCGTTTGAAGCTTTTTTGGTGATGTAATTTGAAGTTGAAGTTAGGTTAAAACGTTTCCATTTTTGGCAATTTTGAATTATAGGTCACTTTCTATTTTTGGAAAGTTTTGACCTGACTTTATTTTCTTCAATGTTGATGTTTGAAATGTCAAATGAGACTTGTTTGAACATGAATGAAGTATTTCTAATCACTTCCCACCTCCAAATCCACTGTTGACTTGGCTGTTGACTTTCTAGGCCTCCAATTGATCTGACAATGTTCTGATGAAATTTAAGCCTCTACCACTTGGGATTTTGATTCAAAATGATATCATAGCTCATGTAAGCTCTTGTGAATGACTGTGGTGTCCAAATTCTCAAGAATGGCCACCACTTATGGCTCAATGACTGCCTTTGACTGCTTTGACTGTTGATTGCTTCATCTGCAAGCCAAAGGTTAGATGACATATTTTTGTACTTTTGGTTAGTGGTAAAAAGAAAAGCAATGATATACAAATGCAAAACATGCTTGGTGATCAAGAATCACTCTCAAAAGGATAACCAACCCACAAGGAAGGAGGCAAGGTGCACAATGATCCTTGAGGCAATGATATGGTATGATATGATGCCATGAGGGATCTTAGGGACAAAATTAGGGTCTTACAAGGATGAAGGCCAGTTAGCAGGTCTTTGTTTCCAGTCATGTGTCTGGAGCAACCACTATCAAATACCAATCTTCTTTGGCTGAAACTCTTAAGGAAGTGTGAGCTATTAGACTTGTAACATTAGTCTTAGGAACCCATTGCTTCTTGTTGACAGGCCTGTGATGTTTGGGTCTTGGTTGATAGTGAGTCTGATGATGAACAGGGTTAGGATAACCATACAACTTATAGCAGAAGGGCTTCAGGTGGCCAATATTTCCACAGTAATGGCATCTCCATCTTTAGTGTTTCCCCTTCTACTGTCTTCCCTTCTGATGTTGTGACATATGATGTGACATCTTAGGTTTGCTTTTAATATGGCTGCACTTAGGTTTGGATTTAGGTTTGCAATCAGTGTAACTGCACTCAGGCTTAGATTCATTATACCCAATGTCAGATTTGTCTCATGTTATTTGTCCAGTTTGGAGAATCTTATCTAAGGATTCAGATCCATTGTTTAACATCCTTACATACTTGGTCATCTCTTCTAGTTTAGAATTCAAGAACATAGCTTCAGTTTTTAACTTGGAGATGGTTTCCACATGTTCTGCCTTCTCATTCTCCAGTTGTACTATCACTTTCTCCTGGCTTTCAACTTATTGACTTTCATCTAGCTTGGTATTTAGAACCACTGCTTCTGTTTTTAATTTGGAGATGGTTTCCAAGTGTTCTACCTTCTCATTCTCAAGTTGAGTTATTACCTTCTTCTGGCTTTCAACCTGTTTACACATCTCTGCACTTTTGTGACACAACTTTCTGTAGGTAGTGGCCAACTCTTTAAAGGTTACTTCATCATCACTTGAGTCTTCCTCAGAACCCCATCTTCCAGTTAAGGCAGTCACCAGATTTGCAGACTCTTCTGTTTCACTCTCATCAGACCAAGTGGAAACAAGACTCATCTTCTGTTTCTTGAGGTAGGTTCCACATTCAGTTCTAATGTGTCCATACCCATCACATTCATAGCACTGCACTTCTTTTCCTTCTTTGGGCTTATTATCTGACCTTGTTCTTCTTCCAGCATTGTTGGATTTACTGATGTTAGATGAGATGTTCTTGACATTAGCCTTAGATCTAACATCCATATTTTTCAACAGTCTGTTGAACTGTCTTCCCAACATTGCTACATCATTTTCCAGATCTTCATCAACATCCTGACCATTTTCCTCCTCTGTGTTTGACATGAAGGCTATGCTTTTGGTTTTCTTTTCAGAACCATCATTCATTCCCATCTCAAATGTTTGGAGGGAACCAATTAGCTCATCAACTCTCATGTTGGAGATGTCTTGAGACTCATCTATGGCTATCACCTTCACAACAAATCTCTTAGGGAGTGACCTGAGTATTTTTCTTACTAATTTTTCATCTGACATCTTCTCTCCCAGGGCTCCTGAGGCATTAGCAATTTCAAGGATACTCATATGAAATTCATGAATATTTTCATCTTCTTTCATCCTTAAATTTTCAAACTTGGAGGTGAGCAGCTGTAGTCTAGACATTTTAACTCTAGAGGTGCCTTCATGAGTGGTTTTGAGAATGTCCCAAGCATATTTAGCCACCTCACAGTTGTTTACCAACCTGAAGATATTCTTGTCTACTCCATTGAATATGGCATTCAATGCTTTAGAATTTCCAAGGGCTAGATCATCCTCCTCCTTGGACCATTGTTCTTCAGGCTTCTTGTCAGTTATGGCTTCTCCTTCCTTAGTAATTACTGGATGTACCCAGCCTGTTAATACAACCTTCCAAGCCTTATAATCCAGAGATTTTAGGAAATCTACCATTCAAGGTTTCCAATAGTCATAGTTAGATCCATCCAAAATTGGTGGCCTATGAACAGATCCTCCATCTCTCTCCATAGTACCAGAAAGTATTGTCCCTAGATCTCACCCAGAACCAGAGTAGGATGCCTGCTCTGATACCAATTGAAATTCTGGTATCAGATATGAGATGTCGAAGGTAATGTCACGACACTAATATTTGAGTAACACAAACAGGATAAAGATAAAGAATAGTAATGCAAGAGACACAAGAAATTGTTAACCCAGTTCGGTTCAACTCACCTACGTCAGGGGGCTACCAAGCTAGGAAGGAATTCCACTAAATAGAATCGATTCAAAGACTCTCAATACACTTCACAAGTTACAGTCTTTTTCACCTAATCTCTACCCGTGTGATTTCTACCTAAGCACTCTTAGATATGAGAACCCACTCACTCCCCCTCAATCACACCTGTGATTTTAAAAAACAATTACTTATGAAAAGAAGACACTCTTCAAAGACACACACACTTGATCTTCAATAAAGTAGACACACACTTGATCTTCAATCAAGTAGACACACACTCATGCTTAAAAGCTTTGAGTGACAAATTACAACTCACAAATCAGACCAATTCAATCATCTATGGATGAATTGAATGGCTTACAAGTCACACGACCAAACAAGACACAAACCCTTATTCTCTCTCAATATTTCGCTCAGTATTGGTTGTGTATCAAATCAGGTTTTCCATGTCCTATTTATAGAAGCATTCAGCTGGGCTTGGACATCTTGAAAACCCTAAAACTATTTTCCAATTAAATCTTCTCATGACAGCTGATTAGATCTCTTTGGAAAATAAGTAAATCAGGTTATAATTAATGATTGAATGTGTTTGCAAAGCAGATCTTCAATCATACATAGATTGCCATTAAATGCGCAATCACAAAACACATAACATTCACCCTGAATATTCAGTGTACAGGATATCATGACATCGGGTCTGACATCCTGGAACAATCCTGCATAATTCCATTTTAAATATCCAGCAGGTACATAATATCAGATGCCATGACATCGTGTGTGACATCCTGAAACAATCCTGCATAATTATATTTTTAAACTCCAGCAGGTACATAGATATCTTAAGTTAAGACATCACATGCAACATCTTGTGAACACTCTTTGTTTTACCAAAATTGCTGCCAACACTTAGAACCAACATTTTGAATTAAAATTATTTTTTGGATTAATTTTGATATGTTTCATGAATTAAATGTTTTTGTGCATATTTTTAATTATTTAAAAATACTTTTGGCTTTTGAAAAATTATGAATTTTTTTGTCTAAGGTCCTTTGACCTTGTTTGACCTAGGATAAATCTCTTGGCCATTTATTTGGTGTTTTGAAGAGATTTTAGGTTTTGACCAAATTAAAATGTATTTTAATTCTTTTTTAAATTGATTTTTAATTGATTAAATGTGTAAAGATTATGTTGAGCCATTTTGATGGTCTTGTGATGTTTGACTATTTGTTTGGGCCTTGGTCAAGGTTGATTTGACTTTTGTTGGATTAAAACCGTTGGATTTAGGGGATTGATGAAATGTACATTTCATCTCCCAAAATGAATGGATGATTTTAATGTGATAAAATTCCTCCCATGACCAATTTGTGTTTCTCTCATTCCCTTCCCTCTTCATCTTCATCCCTATTATTTCCCATTCCCTCATTTGACCAATGAAATCTCTAATGTCTTAAGGCTAATTAGTTCATCAATGACCTTGTGTCAGATGAACGAATACAAGTATGAATGAGATAAGTCCATCCCTCTTGATATTTTCTTTTAGTGTGTGGTATGTTTTAGGAGTTTGGTTCATTATACCAAATCTCTAACATGCATTAACACCTAAATTTTTATTGCCCGACCTCAGATAGTTGTGACTTCTACATAAGTCCAATTACGATTGCTTAACATAGAGCTAAATTTGACCCTAAAAGGATAACATTCTAGTAAGTGAGATTGTAAGTCTCCCACCCTTCATGGTATTGTATGGAAACTTGACCTTTTTTCCTTCCCATGGAAGATGTCTTTGTTCAAGGATCCATGCTTGTGAATGAATAGTTGAGTGTTTTCCAAAGAATGACTTAATCAATTAAAAGACATATCTAACACTTGACTAACATTTAACTAACTCTTATTAATATTGCTTTACTTTCAAGTCATTTACTTTATGAAATTTAAATTTCAGCCATTTACCATTCGTTTCCATTTACATTTTATTTAACTTGTTTATGTTTATGCCATCTTCACTTTGCTCATTTGAGCCATATCTTATGATTGTATATATTGTTTGTGCATTATAATTTTGTTTGTGGTCTTAGGACCTTAAAACACTTAATAAATAACAAAAACCCTAAAAAATATTTAGTGGACTGTTGATCTTGATCTGAACTTTTGGACTTAGGATTAGGCAACATTCCCTATGCAAAAAGGACTTGGCCAATGCCAATGTTCTGAGACCAAGTTATTATGAACTAAGCCTTCATCTTATGCAAGCCTTGGACTCTGTTTGAATTCATCTGCTACTATGTCTTTGTGCTAATTGTTATTTTGACCTTGTGTTTGATGCTTTTCTTTGAGTTGATTAAGGAATAATTCATCTGATACATGAGAAGACAAAGAAGACTGCTAGCTATGGGGTTTGGTTGCTTGGATGTGGCTATCTTTTTTTGATGCCTTGATCTTCATGATGTCTGGATATTGCTAATTGCTTGTTGATTATTGCTTGATTCAAAGTCCAAGGGGAAATTGGGTTTTCTATATGACATTCTTGTCTGTTGGATTGCCTCCCATTGGTCAAATTTTTTCAACTCTTAACTTTTAATTTTATGCTTAGGGTAGCCTCTTCATCTTCCCCTACTTCTTAAATTTCAAAATCTCTCTCCCTTTTCAAAAACTTTCTTTGATTGTGATTTCAATCTTAAACCTTATTTCAAATAGAAACTTTGGCCTTATGCCAATGGGTTTTCAAAATTTTTTCTTAAATCAAATTTGTAAATAAACTTAATCATATTGACTTAAAATTTCAAAAGACAAAAAGAACTAACAACTTAATCAAATTTTTTGGCCCTTTTCATTCAAACTTTTGTTAAAAGCAATTCACTAACTTTGAAATTGTTACCACGAACTACGAGGTTTTGATCCCTCATTTTTATGTTGGTACGTAGGCACAAGTCTGAAGGTCTTGTCAAACACAAAAATATAATCAATAAATTCTTTTCTCATCCTCACACTCTATTTTTCTCAAACATATTTTATACCAAACACATGTGCACACATAAAAAAGGACTCCCTAGGAGTACCTAAGACACTTTGGGTGCTAACACCTTCCCTCTGTGTAACCAACCCCCTTACCTGTAATCTCTGACATTTTATTAATTTTGATTTGAAAACTTCTTATCTTTGGGTTTTATTCGTACTTTTCCCTTTTCCTTTTGAAATAATAAAAGCACGGTGGCAACTCTGGTTTTATTGACGTTAAACTTATCCGTAGTTTGATGGTCATGAATTTACCGCTACAAGTATAAGACTGAGTTTGTCGTACATTTGATGTAGCAAAGAATCCTCTTTTCCACCATCAAATGAGTTATTGTTGGATGCTTCATATATTAACCGACAATTCCAGTCGCATTCAAGATGTTAAGCTTCATGCTTGTTAAATATAGTAAGCTTTCAACCAAGCTCTTAAAGAGTGATGGATCAACTCTTTCTCCTTCCTTGTGCTTTGACAACTTGATTTCACATTCCATTGGCATACCGATTGGGTTTGCATCATCAATCTTGAATTTCTTGAGTACCTCATTAGTGTGTCCTTCCTAAGTTATTAAGATTTCATGATCTTCTTGTTTCACTTCAATTTTGAGGTAGTAAGACATGAATCTAGTTTCAGTCATCTCGAACTCCTTTATCATCTCTTTCTTGAACTCTTCAAACATAGTTGGATTGTTCCCAATGAAGATCAAGTCACCTACATACAAGCACACAATACAAATATATCCACCTTATGTAACACCATAAAACCCCAAACACTTATTTTATAAAACCATGCGAATAATTTACTCAAAAACAGAGTGTCACATTCTCTCAGCATAAACATCTTTCTCAATTATTATTATTATAGCATCAGAAATAAGTAATAACAACTCAACCTTAATTGTCTTGTAAATAAAAATCAAATTCATTTAAAATCATAAAAGAAATAGTCCAATAACTATCAGAACACAAAACAGAAAGGTACATCATCCTAATGTTACACTATCAGAGTGACATGTGGAAAATAAAATAAACTCAAAGGCGATAAATGACAAAGAAGTCCACTACGCCATTCTTCAAAAACACAACAACAACTAAGGCTCATCTACCTAAGTATCTGCATCACAAGCATAAAGAACAATATAGACAAGCAAACTAGGGGTGAGAGTACATTCATATATAACGATAGTGTAATTAATATCAATAATTAATCACATAAATAATCTAGAATAATAGTCAATCACAAATGCAGTCATGTATGCAATGTATTCATCTCCTCTACTCCAATGCATATGGCACCAAGGTTTTGAATACCAAAGATATGTTACTGATTAATCCACTCGTCACCGGTTCCTCTATGAACTCGGTTCCTCTCTGAACCTAAAACTCGTCATTGTTTCCTCTCTAAACTTGAGACTTGTCGTTGAACCGAAGTCCTAACTCCTTGATGTACCAAAGTCCTACCTACCTCCGATATACGTGATGCATGAATGCACCCAAAAAATGCAACAAATCGTATCAAACCTCCAACTCCAATACTCGTCACTGGTTCCTCTCTAAGCCTAAACTCAACATTAACATCTCCAATACAAGGCCACAACAATGGTTCCTCTTTAAACCAAACATCTTTGCATAACTCAAAACTTTTCTTTCTTATGATCATTCATCATAATCTCAGCATAATAATTAAAATTATTTAATTTCTCCCCACTACTCATCAACAGCATCAAAATAGCATAAAACAACCTTTAGTACTCAACAAGGGATGTCCGTAACAACAACATAACATCACAATTAACTCTAACAACTTCTATTCAAAGGTTAAGGGTTACAAGCATATCCTTTAAAATCTCAAGGACAACTCTAATTCAACTCATTTACTTCTCAAACACAACTTTAAACATTTCAAACAACTCAAACTCAACTCTAAATATATCAAATCATCAACATATCAACACATATACACATAATGAATTCGCTTCCCTAAGAAAGATCTTTGTCTTAGATTTTCAACTCTTCTGACCATATCTCAATTTGAATTACATAACTCAAATTATGCCATTTTTAGTTTTACTTCAAAAACTTTCCATGTCAGATAGCAGTAATCGATTACCAGTACGTGGTAATCGATTACCGGCCCATAAGAAGTCTAAAAACTCAATTTTTATGTTGCTAGTCAATTATCATTATGTGGTAACCTGTTACCATAGAGCCCATGACAAAAAATACTCAGTTTCTGTAACTTTTTCACGGGAATTTCACTAAAAAAACCTAATTTCTTCATCCAAGATCTATCTCAATCCAATTTTGAGCATGAATGATCATACCTAATCATCTATATACAATATTCAATTTATAACGCTACAATATTCACTATCATTAATCATCAATTCAACATAAAACCATGATGATGTTTATCAATTCAAAACATATATTCCTGAACCTCAAAACTCAGAATTAAACACATGGATCCACACGAAATTCAATAATTAATGGAACACGAAAATTGATTTACATCATAATAATCTAGAAAGATTTTGCACAAAGCATCTCAAGATTAAAATCCCTCAACAAAGGAGGAAAAAAGAAAGGAAAAGGGAAAGGGGTTAAGTGTTCTCATATATCCTTCATACTTAAACACCCATATCATGAACAACCCCTACCTCAAATTTACAACAACTTGACGTTTTGGCTATGGAGGTTCTCTCTTCTCCTTCCAAAATCTCTCCTAGGGTTTCTCTTCTATTGCCTCTTTTCCCCAAAAACACATATTAACCAAATTCTCTCTTTTTCTCTCTCAACTTTTCTATTTAAATCAATAAAACATAATTTTCTTTTATTTTAATTAAATTTTGAAAACTCCCCCAACTCTCCCTAATTCCATTCTTTTCCTTAATTTTAATTTAAATTCTAACTTCCTTCCCAAAGCTCAATTTCTCATTTTTCTCCATTATTTTAGATAAATAAAATTAATGATAATTTTAATAAAACTCTACTCATCCTTAATAATACCAATAAATTAAATAGAGAACTCAAATAAAATAATATAAAGCATTTTAAACTCAATTAAAAATAAAATAAATGAAAAACCAGAGTGTTACACCTTGCGCTTTGATATAGAGTGCATGCTGATCGGTCACCAATCCTACTAGTTTTCTGACACTCATTCAGCATTAATTCACGAAGTGAGTAACACTTTGTTTTACTTTTTATTATTTTGTCAAGTAAATTGGATGTTCTCATTTTTATTCGCGTTTGGTTATTATCTTTGTTTTTTGTTAATGTACTACTTTTTATGCCTTCTTTTGGTAGTTCTGTTGGTTTTCACGTGCAAGCAAGAATGCCCAAAGACTCACCAAGGGAAACAGGCGTTTCAGGCTCACGGGGAAGAAGTTTTGAAGATACAGTGGCCCTGACACGGTCTCCCATGTCACTTGACACGACCCGTGTCAGGGGAAGGATAAAAGAGGAGGTTGTGGAAGAAAATAGTGGGCTGACATGGGTGCCCGTGTCAGTTGACACGACCCGTATCAGCAGCAGTAAGCCAACACGGCCGACCGTGTTGCCTTACATGGCCAGTGTTGGCTTGGATGCCTCATATTCTAATTTTATCGGTTTTTTGGAATTGCTGATCCCGGGGGGAATTTTGGGTATTTTCTACATCGACTAATTAATCAGTGACTATTTATGGTACTTTTGGAGAAAGAGAAGGGGAGATTTTTTGCACGAAAAAGATTGGTACGATTGAGATTGAGACGATCAAGAGTTTCGGAGAACGGAGGTCCTTCAAGAGAGAATGCGAATGAAGATCAACGGAATCCCAATTTTCTTGTAATGTCTAATTTAAATGTTGTATTTTCTTTGAATAATATGAGCGGCTAAACCCCCCAATGCCAGGAGTGTCCCTGATTTGATCGTGTAATGACTTTGAATTCTTAATTCCCTCAATGTTACGTTTGTTGTTCAATTCAACTGTGCAATGTTTTTAATGCTTTCGTTATCATAAAAATAAGGATTGTTATATGGTGAACAATCTATGTGATTGCAATTGTTAAGGTTTTTGCACAATTAAAATGTAGTAGATATCATCTAGGACTAGGGATACCCTATGGCTACTGGTTATATCTTGTTATTTCAAAAAAGCTTGGTTTCATCATAATTCCCTAAGGACTTAGAGATTAGAATGAATGACCAAGGGTTTCCCTCTAAGGTTTTAGGAGGAAAAAATTTTAAGATCTGATAATTGAATATTTGAACTGGTTGAGGAGATATACATTGAAGGTCATTGTAGGAGATAATCACACACCGTCCTTAGCATAATTTTATTATTTGTGTAAAAGTTGTATTTTGCATTCTGTCTAATTCAATTATGGTACGAATTTATTCCAAATCTTTAAACTACTATTTTTGTTTAATTGAATCACAATTTAAACTAATATTACTACGCATTCCTCGAGATCGATATTTGGGAAACACCCCTATTATTACTACATTGGAAAAATAGTACACTTGCTATTTTCCCGATCACATGCTCATATGGATACTTGATAAAGTTCTTATCCCTGAAATACTTGTCAATTCGACCATTCCAAGCTCCCGAGGCTTGTTTCACCACTAGAGTGCCTTCTTTAGCTTCGAGACCTTTTCTTATTCTCCCTTGACTTCGTAGTATTGTGGTTTCTCAATGTAGACTTCTTCGTCAAGGACCCCATTTAAGAAGGATAACTTGACATATATTTGATGTATCTTCCACTTGTTTTGAGTTTCCAATAAAAGGATTAGTCTAACAATTTCTAATAGAGAAATTGGAGCGAATACCTCGTCATAGTTGATGACGACTCTTTGACTGTATCCTTTTTCCACCAATCTTTCCTTGTATATTAGGTCGAGAAAAACAAGAAAGGGGGTTTGAATTGTTTTCACGGACAATAAATTTTTTTGGAGTTTCTACACACATAATTTTAAAGACAAACAACATAGAAGTTATCCTGGTTCGCTTTAAATTCAAAGTTACTATAGTCCACCCTACCAAGGTGATTTCGCCTCCAAAAAGGACTTAATCCACTAATCTGAAAGATTATAACAAAGTCTAAGAGTACAAAGCTCTCTTAGCCCTCTCAAGTCTACAGACTTCACAAGTCACTTAAGGAAATATTACAACAAATATTATAGAAATATAATAAGGTGTTTAATACTTCTAGGTAAGCAAAATGAACACAGTAAGAACAATTCAATCTCACACTAAGAGCAAAAACTCGTGTGAAAAAGTGAAGCAAGAATTAATGAGTATTTGAAATTTGATGAGCAGAATTCTTGTTGAGTTTTTCATGTGTTGGTATGATGATGGTTGGAACTTTTTATAGTGCTTAAAGATGATACCGTTGGATGAAGCATTTATGCTAATATCTTTCCAATGATAGGACTTAATTGTCATTAAGTTTATTGTCCTTTCCATAGCAGTTAAGGAGAGTGTAGCGGGGTATTCGTTACCATTAGAGATATTGACTAAATCCAAGGTAAATCATACAAGTCGAGTCGCCACCGCACTTCTATTTATCCAAAGGAATGGTTAGAAAGCGAACAAAAACCTAAAAGTTTTAACAAAAACTAGTAAAAGAAACAGAGATCTGGGTAAGGGGGTTGGTTATGCAATGGGAAGGTGTTAGGCACCCAAAACATCCTAGGTACTCCTAGGGAGCCCTTTTCATACTTGTTATAAGGTTGTTGTCTTGTGAAAAATTTGTTTGTGCAAACATGATTGAAGAGATGAGAAGAGAATATACAAGTTTATTTACATTTTGTGTTTGGATGGATAAACCCATTGCCTACGTACCATCTTATAAAAAGATTAGGATCAAAACCTCGTAGTTCGGGGTAAAAATCTCAAAAGGAATTGGTGAATTGATTGGTCCAAAAGCCTTAAGGTCTTTTGTTATCAAAGGGAGAAAACTCAACCAAACCACAAATCCACCATGTGAGGATAGCTTCAACATGCTAGTGAGGGGTTAACCCTATAATAAGCATGGAAGACTTATTGTCCATCACTAAGGATACAGGTGAGTATTACATCTACCACAAGGATAACTCAAACCTAATAGCTAAAGGTTGTGAAAGATTTTTGATTAAGAAAGTGGCCATTGGAACCACAAAAGACATTTGAATGGGTTATATTTACCAATTAGAAGTATGTACAAAAATGGTCAAAGTTGACTTATAGATTCAATTCAAAATAAGTGTTATGAAAAGAAAGTTTGAAAATCAAAAGCATAAGGCTTAGGTTTCTAATGTTTAAAAACAATGGTTAAATGTTTGCACAAAGAGTTTTGGCTTGGGTTATAGTGGAGAGAAGAAGAAGAAGGGCTAAATCCTAAACATACAAGAGGTGAGGGGAAAGAGAACAAAACCACACAAGGAGTTCCTCTCTTGAGATCATATTGATGATCCAAGTAGCTCTCATCCTTTGGAATAAGCAATCACAAAGCATAAGAAATCCAAACAAGTCTCCTAAGAGATCCTCAATGTGTCTTGTATCTTTCACTTTGGATGAATATGGCAATGGTCCTTCAATTGAGCTCATAGAATCCCTAGCACAAAAGCACACACATCAAAAGTTCCATGAAGTAAATCAAGAATGGACAAGAGTGAGTTTAGAGATTTGGTTCTTCTAACCCATCTTCATCATTAAGATCCATTTACTCCAATTTTGCATAAGGAAGGTCCTAGAATCTAAGTCCAATTCTCCATTCTTTGCATAGGGAAAGTCCTAGAAACTAAGTTCATTTCTTTGCATTTGGTTCACAACAATCAAAACAAAACACAAGCATAGTAATATATATACAATTATGTGCTCAAGTGAGCAAAATGCAAATGGCATTAACATAAACATGTGCTCAAGTGAGCAAAGAGAAAAGCAAAATGGATAATATGTACAAGAATAGTAAATTGCATAAAAGTAAAGAGCAAAAAGTAAATGTTAATTGTCAATAGTTAGTGTTAGTAGTTAGTGTGCCATAAGGCAAATTTAGCGCTATGTTAAGCAATCGTAATTGGACTTATGTAGAAGTCACAACTATCTAAGGCCGGTCAATAATAATGTAGGCAACAACACAAGTTAGAAGTCTTGATTAGTGAACCAAGTTCCAACAACTTCCCATGCCAAAAAGAAAATGAGAATTGATCTTGTATTGGTTTAAGCCTTTTGTATGATTTAGAAAACAACCTATTCTTAATGCAAAGCCATTCACTTGATCAATTGATCAAGATGAATTAGATTTGAATCAAGGAAGATTAAGTCTCCCTAATCAATGCTAACTTATCAACCTTCAACTCATTGATCAAAAGGAAAGAAGAAGAAGGAGAAGGAGAATGGATATGGAAATGGAAAGATCAAAATGCATAAAGTGAAATAAGATGTACCAATCCAAATGTATTAACCAAATGACATTGAAAGTCAAAGTCAAACAATGACAAATCAGAAATGAGATGAAGATTGGAGATCAAACAATAAGCAAAATATTTTTGGCATTTTTTATATTAAAATAAACTTGAATTAAAAATAATGGAAAGGTCAAACTTCAAAATCACTTCAAATCAACCTTGAAAGGTCCAAGTAATTTATCCCGAGTTCAACAAGGTCAAACAAAGTTTGACAAAAAATTTCAGCATTTTTAAAAGTCAGAAACTATTTTTAATCAATTAAAAATGAATAAAAATAACCTAATTGAACTAAAATCTCAAATAAATCTCAAATCAATTTAGAAATTGATGAGAATATTTTTCATAGATCCATCATCATTCAAATAGGTTTGGAAAATATTTTTGTATTTTTTGAATATCAAAAACTATTTAAAATGAATTAAAAATAACCAGAAAAGAGAAAATTCATGAAAAATATCAAATGACAAAATAAAAAATATTAAAAAACAGAAATAGAAACTAGAAATTATTTGGAGACTAATGCAATTGGTCCCATAATTTTTGGATAAAAAATGAAAGAGATATTGATTTTTGAAATAAAATGGAATTAAAGAAAATAAAACCAGAAATTAAAAATGGCAAAAAACGAGAGCCCTTGGATCTGAGCTTATTAATTGAGCTGGCAGATCCAAGCATCCTGAGGCGCGCGCCTATTGTAGTCCACGATCAATGCAATCACATGGAAACCAATAAAAAGTCATAACAATGAAGGATCCAGATTAGATCTGGAAAACAGATCAAACGGCCAGGAATGGATCTGGAGTTGGGACGGTGGCCAGCGCCACCGTCTTCTTCGGCTAGCTCGGGTGAGAGCTCAAATTTGCAGAAGAGCAAATGTGCGCCAAAACACGCGATCCAGGCATCAATCGAAAGAGGAAGTGATGTACATCACTCCTATACCATGCACTTCCACTCTAGATCCCTATAAATGGAGAAATCAGAGTTGGAAGTATGATGGTGTTCATCATGAACTTCATGTTTTTGCAAAATTGAAAGCACAAATCGAATGCCTCTATTGAGAGGACTTCAGCCAGACCAAGGAACACAAGAAATAAGCAAAGATCAAAGAGTTTCGAAGAGAAACAGTTCTGTTATCCACCTTTGAAATGCAGGTCTTGAGAGCACGATTCTTCACAACCAATGCTTGCAATGAGATCTGGTGATGAAGAGGAAGCAAGGCTGAGGAATTATAGGTCTGAAAATCAACCAAGGAAGTTGAAATTCAGATCTGAATTTTTTAGAGAAAAGTGAAAATTCTTTTAGTGATGGTTATGGAGAGAATTCTGCAGCATTTCAGGTTGAACCAGGGTCCCTTTTTGAATGGCATAGGGTCTCTATTTATAGAGAGAGTGGCAAGGAATTGATGAACAAAGTCGTGTGCATGAGATTGGATAGTCCTTGCATGGGCTTGCATGATCATGCACAAGGCCCAAAAACAATGCCAATTGCAAGTTGAACTTAGATGCCAAAGGTTTGGACGTGTAGTTTGCTTTGAATTTGCTTGTGCATCAAGATTTCAACATGAATTCCACAATTGAACCTAAACCTTCACCTCTTCGAAAATACTATTTAGAAAATCCAAACATAAGCACGTGGGTAATGGTTGGAAAGGTTTTTGTATAAGGAACAAATGTTATGTTGGACAAAAGCTCATTTGAAGTGTGGAAATTAGTGAATTTTGAGTTTAAAGTGTGATGTGCAAAAAATGTCAATGCAAGGTTTCCAAATTTGGCCAATGTTCAAGCCCTTCTGTTTTGATGATGCAAGCCTCAAATGAAAAAACCTCCAACATCAAAGTTGTAGATCTTTCCAAGACAATCAAAATGAACTTAAATTTTGAATCATTTGGATTTTTGATGAAGAAGTTATGGGCACTTGAAGTTAGACTTTTTTGCCTTTTAATGCTTTTGGTCCAAAATGACCTATAATGTATTGCATTATCACATGTATTTCCTTTGAGATTTTGAAATTTTTCTCAACATAAAAGTTTAAGTAGACATCTTAATCTTTCCAATACATTTGATCCCACCTCAAGATCATAAAAAATGAAGGAGTTATGTCCTTGGGAAGTTGACCCAAAATTAGGATTACAGTCAAAATGACCTATAATGTATTGGAATGACAGATGGCCTTCAAAGCTTCAAATCAATTTTTTATGAACATGAAAATTGTTCATATTGTCCTTAAGAACATTTTTTCTTTTGGAACAATCTCCATTTGACCAACACATAAAATGTTAGGTCTGAGTGCATTTCAAAATAGTCAGATGAATTGACTGATCAACTTCTCAAGTCCATGCCTCATCTTGATGAATTGATGATTGAGTGTCGCATTACGCGAAAAACCGGCGGGAAAAGAAAACAACAGAGCCGCCACCGTGCGTTATTTATCCCAAAGGAGGGAAAGGAAACGCTCGAAGTAAACCTGGAAAGGAATGGTCTCGCGACCAGAGATGGATGGGATCGGGAGTCGGTTATACGAAGGGAAGGTATTAGCACCCCTACGCATCCGTCGTACTCGACGGGATCCACGCACAAAAGAATAGAAGAAAGGTTGCTAAAGACTGCTCACAAACTGCACAAGGCTGGAAGGAAACACTGAAAGACAAAAGAAACGGGACTCGGCAGGATATCGCATCCTGGGCCTACGTAGTCTGTCAGTCACGGACATCAGAGTCGACGTAGTTCGGGACAGGGGGAACGTGCTCGCTAGGATGTCGCATCCTATGCATACGTATCTTCTCTAACCAGAGGAGAATCAGAGCACTCGTAGCTCGGCTAACGCACGCCAAACAAAACACAAATAGGAAACCGACTGCCAATCGATGGACTTATGTCAGACTCCACACAAACAGGCAAACAGGGAAACTGAACGCCAATCGCTGGACTTACATCAGACTCTGAACCAACAGACACACACCCACACAGGAAACCAACTGCCAATCGCTGGACTTATGTCAGATTCCAAACAAAGAAACTGGAAACCGAATGCCAATCGCTGGACTTACATCAGACTCCGAACCAGAAAAGGATAACAAACACACACAAAAAGAAAAGAAAGTGCCCGGAGAGATCAGCTCAATCTCCTGCCTACGTACCTCATCTGGTATGAGGATCAGGGCGACGTAGTTCCCCTTAACAGGGAAAGAACTTCTAACCTAACCAGAGACTGGGAAATGACAAACTAGCAGGGAGACTGACTCGAGCCTAATAGTTATCATGTAATCCACAATGGCCCTAGGTTGAGGTTTCTATCCTAACTTGCACAGGAAGCAAGCTATCTAAACAGCACAATCAAACAAATACAAGCACAATAAAGCAAGCACACACACTATATGCAAACAATTGGCTCATACAAGGCTAGGCTGTAGAAACAAGCCAACTGGAATGGGGTGTTTTTAGCTCTTAACCCTAACATTGAGAGTTAGGGTGAAGCAGATGAAATGGGAGATGAGGGTTATGCCTCATAGCTCTTATCCCTGGCCTGGGAGAGCTTGACTCAAAATAGAAAGTGTGGGAGTTCAGAATGAGGGAACTCTTCTCCACATGACTGACACAACAAGATCTTGGGTTCTTATTCAAGATGCATCAACACATGGTGTGTGAGCAAAGTGAATGACACAACTGAATAGTAGGGGATGGATTGCACATCCCTTTTATCTTCCAATTGCCTCTCAAGAGGACTTTACCTGCTTGGCACAAAATTAAACAACCATAAACATTGCCTCTTAAGGAGGGCTTCAGACAGGTGCCTGCCAAAGTAACATGACAGGTCTTCCAGACTACATGAAGATCAAGGAATTATATCTCTGTGGTATGCCAACCACAAGCAAGAAAATCAAAGTTCAAATGAACTTAAAGCAACTTAGGTACCTGTGGAAACATCTAAACCAATCAGTACAAAATCCAGACAAACAGACAGCAGTCAATATCAACCAGACAGATAAAACCAATGTACAACACAAAAGCCATAAGTCAAACTCAAATGACTTATCATCAACCTACAAAACAACAAGTGTTAGCAATCAAAAGCAAACATCAACATCTAAATGATGAAGCATCATCACCCATGGCATTTGAATGCTTAACCTGAAATTCAAAGCTCACATGTAAGTATACACAACTAGGTCAAAGCCTAGGGTCAAAGGTGAAGAAAAAAATTAAAACAGGAGCTGAAATTCAACACAATGCAACTTCAAACACATATTGACATGTCTTAAAAAGGCTCGTATCAAAATCATTAAGCAAAAGCATTTCATGATCAAAAGAAGTCAAAGACAATTTCAAAGCTCATATATGATCATTAAGAATGAAAAATCCAAATCAAAACAGAAATGATTCAAATAATTCTGGAAAAATTCATGAGCATTCAACACATTCAACATGATCAACATACAAAAAATCAGAATCATCCAAGATCATTTGGCATGGAAATTAAATGGCACAAGTTGGACAATCAAATGTGTGACACAAATTGTCACACCATGTTAACACAAGCATAAAACAAAAATGGTAAATGAGAAAAATACCAAACCAAAACCAAAACATCCATCAACGTGTCTAGAATCAGCATGTAAAGTTTCAAGTCCATTGGATTAAAATCAAGCATTTCACAATAGAAAAAACAAGGCAAGGTCACAAATGCACCTATGATCAAAGAGTCTAGAGAAAATAAAATTCCAGCCAGGCACAACTTTCAAACTCATCATCATAAAAAACTATACAAAACAAGGATCATTTTGCAAAAAATTGGGAGTGAATTGGATCATTTTTCAATTTACTATGATTTTTACAAATTGATGAAAAAATGTGAAATAAAAATGGCATAGCATGGCAAAAGTGAAAAAATAAATTCCAAAAAACGCCTGAAGCAGGAATCGAAGTGAGGTACGTGGATTTAGCCAGTTCTGGGCGTGTTCTTGGACAAGAACCCTAGCGCACCAGGCTATGAAGATCTTCATCTTCTTCATGAAGATGAAGATGAAGATGATGAACATTCATGCGCAATTTTCCGGAATTTCCAGAAACGTCTAGAATTTTACAAATTATATATCGTTGGAAAGATCTTTCAATATAGAATTCAAATATCATATTATCTAAGCCTAAATCTCCATGGATTTTCTGAATCGAAGCAAAGAAGTTTCTAGATCTAAACTTGAAATCATCATATCTCACTCAATTTTTATCCAAATTTCACAAAATTTATATCAAAACGATCAGCAAAGCAAGACTTACAAGAATATGTACATAAATTGCAGAATTAAATGGTTCGAAAATTGCACCTTCTTGAAGCTTCAACAATGACAGTGGTGGATTCAAGTGTCCAAAAGCATCCAAATTCCTTCTATCAACCTTGTTAACACCTCTGAAGTTGAAATTGAAGCTTGAGATGAACTAGATCTTGATTAAATTTCAATCTCCATCATCATGTTCATGATCTTCATATACTCAATTCTTCACCAAATTTTGCAATCAATGACTTGATCTCTACTGAATCATGATCCAAGAACACAAATATGCAATAAAAATCATGTGTTCTTTGAAGAATTTTTGAATTTGGAAGAAGATAAATTTTGGAGGGAAATTTTGGATCTAGATCTAGAATTGTGAAATTGTGAAAATTCTGTTATAATTAACTATTTATGTGACATGTTAATCCATTTTCTAATCATGCTTAGGCTTGGCTAATTATTTTTTAATGAGAAAAGAGGTGTTATGCAAAATTTGGTTTTTTCACCCCATGCATGCAAGCCTACGTGAACAGTAACAATGGCCATGCATTTTCACTTAAAACCATGCTATGAACATGTTGGAATGGTTAAAAAGTCCATATGATGCACCAATTTTGAATTCATGATTTTCCCTCCAAAATGGACATGAATATGCATATGATCATATGATGAATTTTCATGCAATGTGATGAATGTTTTGGAAACTACATGTCATGAGAAGAATTTTGCAAAAAGAGCCACTCATTTTGGAGTTTTGGTTCAAAAGATATGGCCTTTTGAAGTTTCAAGCACACTTTGCAATGATTTGATCATAACTCCTTAACCATTCATCAAATGCTCAGGATCTTAGACTTTTTGGAAATGGGAGAAAGAGATCTTAAACTTCTATGTTGGACAAAATTTCATTTGAAGCTTCTTTGATGATGCAAGATCAAGTTGAATTTGAATCAAAAACTTTCCATTTTGGGAAACTTTCAATTATAGGTCACTTTCAATTTTTGGAAACTTTTGATCTGGCTTCAAAATCTTCAAGGTAGATGTTTGACATGTTGAATAAACCTCTTTTAGACATGAATGAAGTGTTTCAAATCATTTCTCCACCTCCTAGCCCTCAGTTGACTTGCAGTTGACTTTTATGGGCCCCAGATGACTTAGTCATGCACTGTGGACTTCTGAGCCTCTAGCCTTTGGTCAAATTGCTTCAAAATGATCCTTGGGTAATGTAAGCTCTCTAGAACAACCATAGGGCCTTTGTCTCATGGAAAAACCCTTGCTCTCTTGCACAGGTGGATTCTCCTAATCAGTTTTGACTGATGACATGCAATGGACTATGCAATGTGAATGCAATATTAATGACCTAAAAATGAAATGTATATACAAATGGGAGGTGCAAATTTGAGGTGCTACAGCTGCCCCTATTCAATCAACTGGGAACCTGAACGGATGAGAGCAACGACTGTCAGACCTTCAAGGTAAACAGGGATTGAATACCAAAGAACCGTAGAAATTTGCACTCTGCGGGGATCCAAGAAAAAACTGTTCATCATTGGCAATTTCAACTGGGATCTGATATTTATCACTGGACCAGACAAGACGTCTACCAACGACTTCACTGGGGATTTTGATTTTTTTCAGAAAAAGGAACTATAACCATACATCAACAGGTGATGAATAGGAGAAAGAGGTACAACCAGACGTCAACGGACGAATGGGAAAAACTCAACGTTTATCGACACCAACGGAGAGGTGACCAGACATCAACGGATGACCTGGGAAGAGTACAACCAGACGTCAACGGACGAATGGGAAAAACTCGACGTTTACCGACACCAACGGAGAGGTGACCAGACATCAACGGATGAATGGGAAGACTCGACCAGACGTCAACGGACGAATGGGAAAAACTCAATGTTTACCAATACCAACGGAGAGGTGACCAGACATCAACGGATGAATGGGAAGACTCGACCAGACGTCCACGGACGAAAGGGAGAAAGAGATACAGCCAGACGTCAACGGACGAATGGGAAAAACTCAACGTTTACCGATACCAACGGAGAGGTGACCAAACATCAACGGATGAATGGGAAGACTCGACCAGACGTCAACGGACGAACGGGAGAAGCTCGACGTTTACCAATACCAACGGAGAGGTGACCAGACAACAACGGATGAATGGGAAGACTCGACCAGACGTCCACGGACGAAAGGGAGAAAGAGATACAGCCAGACGTCAACGGACGAATGGGTAAAACTCAACGTTTACCGATACCAACAGAGAGGTGACCAGACATCAACGGATGAATGGGAAGACTCAATCTGACGTCAACAAATGAACGGGAGAAGCTCAACGTTTATCGATACCAACGGAGAGGTGACCAGACATCAACGGATGAATGGGAAAAGATACAACCAGACGTCAACGGACGAATGGGAAAAACTCAACGTTTACCGATACCAACAGAGAGGTGACCAGACAACAACGGATGAACTGAGAGAGATACAACCAGACGTCAACAAACGAATGGGAAAAACTCGATGTTTACCAATACCAACAAAGAGGTGACCAGACATCAACGGATGAATGGAAATAGATACAACCAGACGTCAACGGACGAATGGGAAAAACTCGACGTTTACCAATACCAACGGAGAGGTGACCAGACATCAACGGATGAACTGAAAGAGATACAACCAGACATCAACGGACGAATGGGAAAAACTCGACGTTTACCAATACCAACGGAGAGGTGACCAGACATCAACGGATGAACTGGGAAGACTCAACCAAACATCAACAGATGAAAGGGAGGAGCTCGACGTTTATCGATACCAACAGAGAGGTGACCAGACATCAACGGATAAACTGAAAGACTCGACCAAACATCAACGGATGAAAGGGAGGAACTCGACGTTTATCGACACCAACGGAGAGGTGACCAGACATCAACGGATGAACTGGAAAGACTCGACCAGACGTTAATGGACGAACGGGAGAAGCTCGACGTGTATCGACACCAACGGAGAGGTGACCAGACATCAACGGATGAACTGGGAGAAGCTCGACGTTTATCGACACCAACGGAGAGGTGACCAGACATCAACGGATGAATGGAAAGGACTCGACCAAACGTGAACGGACGAACGGGAGAAGCTCAACGTTTATCGATACCAACGGAGAGGTGACCAGACATCAACGGATGACTGGAAAAAGAAAGGGGTAAGGTGTTACCGGTTAGTAGGTAACAAGCTCGGGAAGAAGGAATATCTAAGACCGGTGCACGGGTGAGAGATATCAATCAACCAACAACATCTGAGGAAAACCTGAATAGGCATATTTCGACTCAGGAAAATCTGACTCCACAGGGGACCAAGGTCGCTATAGGGAGTAGATAGGAAGGAACACCAAGGATACCGGGTTGTAGGCATAAAACAGGTGACCGACCAAAGCGTGAATTGGTTTGTGTTCCAAAACACTCATCATCCTGAAGAGAGCAAAAGCAAACTTGTTAAAGGATGGACATTCGATTCCACAAGGAATACGAATCTTACTCCACTGGGAAAGACAAAACTTCGACCAAAAAGCGCATGAGATATATTATCTATAGCCGTCAAAACGTAGATATATACTCGCATGGAAGATTATCCATAACCGGGTTGTAGGTTGACAAAGGATAAATCGACCGAAATCGTGAATTGGTGTGTGTTCCAAAACACTCATCATCCTGAAGAGAGCGAAAGCAAACTTGTTAAAGGATGGACATTCGATTCCACAAGGAATATGAATCTTACTCCACTGGGAAGGACAAAACTTCGACCAAAGAGCGCATGAGATATATTATCTATAGCCATCAAAACATAGATAATATACTCGCATGGAAGATTATCCATAACCGGGTTGTAGGTTGTCAAAGGATAAATCGACCGAAAAGAAAGGCATCGGGATACCAGACTAAGTATGTAAAGATGACCAATCAAAAGGGGAAACCACAAACATTACCGGCAAACGGTGAATGGAAGAGGACCCACTGAGGATAAAATGGCTTACTCGGAGCAATTATCCAAAAGGAAGGGGAAGACCCGTTGGGGATAAGATTGCTTAATAAAAGCAAATATACAAAAGGGAAAAGGACTATCAATACCGAAAACTGGATAATGATAACCGCAAAGAGGGGATTACATCTACCGGTTCATAGGTAGAAAACCACGGAAAAGTAACCGTCATCGACTAGGATGAGCACAAGGGTTGACTCCACAACGGGGAGAAAAGAGGATTCACATCTACCGATTAGTAGGTAGAAGACCACAGAGATAAGACTTACAACTACCGGTTAGTGGGTAGAAGCCAACAACTTCCGCTGAGGATAAGATGAATGAGTGCCGGTTAGTGAGCAACTATTCATTTATACCACAGGGAGGCACAAGAGACAGCCAATAGGAAGCCAATTTAGGATCGATCCAAAAAGGCAGACTGAATCAAGACTCATCCTAATGAGGAAAGAACTCAATAGGGAAAAACCCATCCCATTATGTGCGTAGGGAGGGAACAGAAACAACCGTCATCCACGAGGATATAACTCAGTGGGGAGTGCAGAAGGAAATGGTAGACACTTTCTGCCTAAGGGGTCGACTCTATATGGAGAAATCAGACACACCCACATCTGCTTGGGGAATTGATCCTAGCTTGCAAGATGCTACCAATTGTGGGGAGTAGCATTGCTCAGGATACCCACTCAACTAAGGAGTCACTTGTTGGGAAAACACCAACCTCTCTGCCCTGCTGGGGAACCCAGTTCTGAAATCGATCCAATGGCGCGATGCTAAACTCTTCCGACAACCCATTCTCGGATGGTCACCATGGCCTAGGGCTAATTTATGTTTGCAATGCTGATGCATGAATTTTTTTTAGCGCAATGCTCCATAATCATGGAAATGCTACGCCCTAATGATGCAATATGCTATGCTTATCTAAATGATGAATGCATAAAAACACATCTCCTCCAGAGACGACACCGGGAAGCTCAAGGAACTCTGCTGAGGAGCTGGATACCACTCCAATTTCCACCCTGCTGGGGAAAGATAACCCGTTCTGGGGATGATCTCCACCGAACCCGATCTGCTTGGGGACTACCCTGCTAAGGGAAGCAAACAATGCTTATCTCTACTGGGGATAACGGCCAACCCCCGGGCAGGATTAACTCTACTAGGGATAATTTTCACCAAACCTGATCCGCTTGGGGACTTCGCTGGGGAAAACCTATCAACATGAACCTCCACTAGGAAGACTACCCACCCCAGCCTTGGAAAACAAACACAACTCTGCTAGGGAAAGGCGCTTAGAACCTGCTTGCTGAGAAACAATCTACCCATAGACAACTCCGCTGGGGACATAACAAACTTTCAAGCTCGTTGGGGAGACACCGATCTCGAATCTGCTGTGGAGATAACACTCCCAAATCCACTGGGGAGATACGGCTTATTTGACACGGAACACCCTTCGATTCGACGAACACTGGCCTTCACCATCCAACCACCGTGTCAACTTTCCTCTCTTGAGGACTCCCCGATTAATCGGGTCTTTTCTGATTCATCACCTAGTATTCTCGTCTTTTCCTTGCTTCGAGGAAATTGATCTCCTCAGATCCGGGCTACTTTAGTCTTCAGACTTTGAAGAGTCTTCTTGATTACCCTCTAGGATCGTCGTCCTTCTTTCGCCGTCTTTTCACCGTTCTTCTATCCCTTGCCCCTGATTGGACTCTGCGGGGATCTCTTTTTCAAAAGGTTATCCATCACAAAATGCAAGTGAATGAAGATATCTAACAGCACCTGCACAAGAGATCGTTAGATAAAAGCGTGCCCCAGGCGTGCCAACATTTCAACACCTAGGTCACTCAAACTTCCGAATAAGATTTCCAGATTCCAATCTTATAAGCATGCATCGGAAGGGACCTCTATGTTTCAAAATGCAAATATTCTTATAAAAAATAAACGAATGTTTTCGCAATCAAAGCGGTAATGAAGACAAAAACAAAATTATTTGACTGAACATGCATTTATTGACTGAAAAAAGGTGGCTCAAAACCGAGCAACACACAGGAAGCAATCCCTGGAAAGAGGTGATTGCGCACAAAAGGAAAAATCTATCCTAATGGCAATGTGAAACCATGATCTCATCGGGTTCCAACTCGGTTACACCCCATATGTCCTCAAAACTTTCCGCACTTTCTATCTTCTGCACAAGACGCTTCCGATCGATCTCTGTCGGGGATTATCCAAGTAATATCCAAAGCACAAACGATCATGCTAGACGCAGTTGTTCGTTTCATTCCCTCTTTTTCCTGGACCGCCCTTTCGGGTTTTCAGTCCACCGGGATACCCTTTTTTGCCCAAGTCGCCCTTGTGGGGTTTTCGACTTGCCGGGTGTACGGTTTTTTCTTTTTTTATCCCTAACTTTTGCCCGAACCTTTTCCTTTTTTTTTTGGTTTGCCGGGATGCCCTTTTTTGCCTGGACTTTTTATTCTTTTCGCCCAGCGGGTCTCATTTAAGAAGTATCTTCTAACTGCGTCTGCATTCACAAGGGATGGAAAATCTGCGTCATCCGTGGTTGTTGACAACAAAGCTCTGCCAGAAAATGCCTTCTTGACCACGAATGGGCATTCATAACTGTATATCCACTTGCCCCTATGATCGTTGAGGAGGAAGGATCCTTTTCAACACCAGCTCTCCCACGTGGTACGCACGAGGTCGCACTTTTCAGCCACAAGCACGTTTCATTCACTGGGTACAACTGCTCATGACAAATAACTGCCAGCCCCTTTTTTTCAATCGGGCTCCCTTCATACCAAGTCCTTACCCACTCGGCCTTTTCTAATTTCTCGTCCATCAGGACTCTCCACAATGGGATCTAGACCTCAGTAAGTAATACCACTTATATCCCATACACGAGCGAGCGCGGCGTTGCCCCAGTAGACGTACGCACCGAAGATCGATACCCAGGATACAAGCTTCGTACTCAGCCACCATTGTTGGTGCATTCAAATGTTATCCGGGAAACAAAAGGAATGTGGGATCTTTTCGGCGTAACCAAAACGACACTAACTCATCCACATTAACCTCCCCCCATCAGACATCAGAATCCGTTCGGATTCAGGGTCTAGCCCCTCCTCCGGGATCGGTTCCTCACAATCTTTTGATTTGAAAACCTCGATGTCCTCATCAGGGAACTCAAACCTCCTTGGTTGATAATCCTCAATGGGTTGCGGGGCGATGTAATCGGACAATACACTCCCCTCGATTGCTTTCTGAGAGGTATACTGAATATCGTATTCAATCAACATCATTTGCCCTCTCGCCACCCATCCGGTCAATGCTGACTTCTCAAACGCATACTTGATCGGATCCATCTTGGACATCCACAAAGTGGTATGAACCAGCATATACTGTCTCAGTCGGCGAGCAGCCTATGCCAAAGTACAACAAGTTTTCTCGAGCAATGAATGTATTGTTTCACAGTCGATAAACTTTTTGCTAAGGTAAATTGCATGGTCTTTTCGACCAGACTTGTCATGCTGACACAATACGCACCTCATAGACACCTCGAGGGCTGTCAAGTACAGAATTAACGACCGTCTCTCCATAGGAGGCATCAGAATCAGAGGTTCCTGCAACTTATTCTTTTATCTTTCAATGCCCCTTGGCAATCATTATCCACCTGACCGTTTGCTCTTTCTTTTCAACAGTTTGAATGGGTTCCCACGTGGCTGTCAGATGAGATATGAACCGTGAAATGCAGTTCAATCTATCTAAGAAACCACGAACTTCCTTTTCTATTCCTGGTTCAGGCATTTCTTTGTATTGCTTTTTTTTTCTTTTCTTTCTTTTTAGCAGGATCAACCTCGATTCCTCTTATCCGCTCACAATAAGCCTCAGCATTTAACCGGGAAGCACTCCACAAGTGCACTGATTGGGACTCAACCTCAGTCTGAGTTGTCTCGATCCGGTCAAACAACTTGCCTCGGTCTACCGGATGCCCCTCTTCTGCTTGGGACTTTGCTATCATGTCATCAACATAACATTTGATTCCACGATGAATCATATCATGAAACAAAGTCACTCTGATACGTGGCACCGACGTTCTGCTTCACTAGAGAACAGTCTTCTCTCAATGGTAGCTTGTGCACAACGACATCGGTATCCGACCCTGGCATATCCTGATACAACCAGGCGAAGGTATCCACATGCTCTTTTAACAGTTCTACCATTCTGCTCTTTATATTAGCCCCTGAAGCGACCCCAACTTTCACTTCCTTTCTGACCTCGGTGGTGCCTGGAATAACAATCTTGAATCGCTCCTCGTGCGGTTAAATCACCCTCTCCTCTTGTTTCAACAACCTGGCTAATTCCAGCAGATCACAATCTTCTTCGCCTTCTTCTTCGGCATGATAGATCGGATTGTCGAAGTCATACAAAGGTGTAACCGAATTATTGTAAATGAGATCAGGAGAATAGTCACTTTTGAGGTCGGAACAAGACAAATCAAAAGGAAAGAAAACTGAAAATAAACATTGCCATTTTTATTTTTTTTAAACTGCAAAAATAAATGAAAGACAGGGAACTCCGCTTTTAATCACAAAAACATCCATTTATTAATGATGCAAAATGTTGCACAATGAAACACATGAGATGGCCCTTACAATGGACCAATACGTTTCGGGTAAAACGTACGGCTTTCATGCAAACAGAATTGAAAAACAGAAATACTACTCTTCATGATGAGTGGCAGTGGTGATCTTTGAGCCCTTCCAGTTCCCTGGTACGCACGATTTTATCCACGAGTCAAGCTCGCAGTCACTATCAATCTCTTCACCCACTGTACAGGCGTGACCTGGATCCAGCATTCCGGCACTGACGAATGTGAACGGTTGATGACGTCCTCTGTTTTGTCTAGACGAGTCTTGGTCTGGCTGATAGCCAACCCCGAACATATCTGTTATCACCATAATGTCTATGATCGTTCCCCAACCGAGGGCTTCTCCGTTCTTCACCACTTCCATGGCTTGTTTGTAAGAAAAATGAACAGCTTCTTCTCTTTCTCAGCAAGAATGGCGTTCTCTACCTTGACGGTTTCAACTGCCTGACTTGGTGTTTCAAATTTTTCACCGTCCATTTCTACTTCCATCATTCTCTGGATCGTTTCCCCCATCACTACACACCCATTTGTGGCGACGGCCGCACAACAGTTATCAACACTAGGGAATGCTCCACTCTTCATCAGATGTTTTGGGACCATAGACACTGAAGTTTTTAACTGATCCCCCACAGTCACCTCTGTTCCTTTCTTGTCCTTTGACATCACCTTCACCCCCACGGGACCTGGCACGGGGTTGGCATTAACATTCAGTGTTGGCGCCAAACTGATGGCCTTAGAATCCACCATGTCCTGGACGGCATGCTTAAAAGCTCTACACCCCTCAATGTTATGTCCTGGTGCCCCAGAATGGAACTCGCACCTGACATTCTCATCGTAGTTTGCAGGCCTCCGATGCATCTCTATAGGAACCAATATCCTTGGCCGAACTAACCCAAGATCCCTTAACCTCTTGAACAAAAGGGTATAAGTCACGAGTGGCTTATCAAACTGACGGTCCGTCGTCCCCTTCTTCACTTGGCCCTTAGCTTTCTGTGCTTTTTGTTGAGGTAGCGGTTGTTGCTGTTGTACAGGTGGATTATCAGCAGGGATAGTCACTGCAGCAGCATAAGGGTGGTAACGATCCTTACCGCGTTCTTCTTTGGCCTGCACCCCACCTGATTCAACCTCCTTCTTGAGTTGACCATTGCCAGAGGGCTTCTTTACTACGGATGACGGAGTCTTTCCCTGAACTTTCTCCTTTATCATCCAGCTTTCAATCCTCTCTAACCTCTCAGCAATCACTTTCTGCCCCAAGGCGAGCCCTTGCACGACTTTGAATAGCTCTCTCATCATCTCTTTCAATTCGAGAATGTCGGCGTTAGACGGATCCATCAGTCTGAGTTTGTTGAGTTTGGCAGGATGTCTGAACGGAAGAGCTATGCGCACCGGTTAGATACTGACACCTACAAAACAGCAAACAGGTTAATATGACTCACCCATGCAATGTCTATCCGTATGAGGAATATTCTGTCCTTTGATTCTAGCTTCATTGAGACGAATAATATTTCATCAACAACATTCTGACATCAGGATGTCTCTCGACCAGAATCTTAATCAAAAATGGACCCTGAATATGGATAGACATGGATTAAATGCAGATGAATGCGAAATGGGAATGATGCAAAATGCATGCAGGCAGGTCACTATGCCATCTTCCAAGTCATCTGAGGATCAACTGTACTGGACCGGTCTCTGAACTGATTACCATCAACTGAGGGCCCGAGTAACCATAAATCCAACTTGGGAGGTTCCGAAATAAACGGAACTGGGGGATATATCACTATCATCACAGGAAATCCACTAAACGGATGACAACCAGATCCTCTGAACAAGTATCCTCAAATTCAACCCGGGGATCCGAAATAAACGGAACCCGCTGATAGATATCATGAATAGAATTCCGGCGTGTCAGAGATAAATATCCATAAGTCCATCTGAACCATAGTCACCATCAGTACCTGCAAATGATTCATTCCCTCCCCACTCACGGGTGTCATCTAGGCCAGGGTAAGGTCAAGAGAAACGCAGGATAAACAGCCCTTTCAAAAATATCATCCTGTACACACCCGATGTATGTACCGATAATACCCCATCAGAGTCTGAACTGCTCGTGATATCATGTTCCGCTAAGTGGCGCAATACCACCCGCTTCCCATGAATCACTCTATTCCTAGGTGTCCTAGAGTTCACTCATAGCCTGGGTATTGGGCCTTTTACCTCTTGTAACTCCCACCCCAACAGAGAAACAGACAGCCAGCACAATGAAAGTATGATGCATGCAAACATATAATGCACATATACACAATCACATCATAATCATAAATGCAATAAATAAAGTAGTAAAAGCAACCAACACTATCCTAAAGAGCGCTAGGATTGACTCGCTTAGGGAAGATGGACCAGCAAGAGGTCAACTTCTCTATAAGCCCTTCGTGTTTCCCCAACAGAGTCGCCAGCTGTCGCATTACGCGAAAAACCGGCGGGAAAAGAAAACAACAGAGCCGCCACCGTGCGTTATTTATCCCAAAGGAGGGAAAGGAAACGCTCGAAGTAAACCTGGAAAAGAATGGTCTCGCGACCAGAGATGGATGGGATCGAGAGTCGGTTATATGAAGGGAAGGTATTAGCACCCCTACGCATCCGTCGTACTCGACGGGATCCACGCACAAAAGAATAAAAGAAAGGTTGCTAAAGACTGCTCACAAACTGCACAAGGCTGGAAGGAAACACCGAAAGACAAAAGAAACGGGACTCGGCAGGATATCGCATCCTGGGCCTACGTAGTCTGTCAGTCACGGACATCAGAGTCGACGTAGTTCGGGACAGGGGGAACGTGCTCGCTAGGATGTCGCATCCTATGCATATGTATCTTCTCTAACCAGAGGAGAATCAGAGCACTCGTAGCTCGGCTAACGCACGCCAAACAAAACACAAATAGGAAACCGACTGCCAATCGATGGACTTATGTCAGACTCCACACAAACAGGCAAACAGGGAAACCGAACGCCAATCGCTGGACTTATATCAGACTCCGAACCAACAGACACACACCCACACAGGAAACCAACTGCCAATCGCTGGACTTATGTCAGACTCCAAACAAAGAAACTGGAAACCGAATGCCAATCGCTGGACTTACATCAGACTCCAAACCAGAAAAGGATAACAAACACACACAAAAAGAAAAGAAAGTGCCCGGAGAGATCAGCTCAATCTCCTACCTACGTACCTCATCTGGTATGAGGATCAGGGCGACGTAGTTCCCCTTAACAGGGAAAGAACTTCTAACCTAACCAGAGATTGGGAAATGACAAACTAGCAGGGAGACTGACTCGAGCCTAATAGTTATCATGTAATCCACAATGGCCCTAGGTTGAGGTTTCTATCCTAACTTGCACAGGAAGCAAGCTATCTAAACAGCACAATCAAACAAATACAAGCACAATAAAGCAAGCACACACACTATATGCAAACAATTGGCTCATACAAGGCTAGGCTGTAGAAACAAGCCAACTGGAATGGGGTGTTTTTAGCTCTTAACCCTAACATTGAGAGTTAGGATGAAGCAGATGAAATGGGAGATGAGGGTTATGCCTCATAGCTCTTATCCCTGGCTTGGGAGAGCTTGACTCAAAATAGAAAGTGTGGGAGTTCAGAATGAGGGAACTCTTCTCCACATGACTGACACAACAAGATCTTGGGTTCTTATTCAAGATGCATCAACACATGGTGTGTGAGCAAAGTGAATGACACAACTGAATAGCAGAGGATGGATTGCACATCCCTTTTATCTACCAATTGCCTCTCAAGAGGACTTTACCTGCTTGGCACAAAATTAAACAACCACAAACATTGCCTCTTAAGGAGGGCTTCAGACAGGTGCCTGCCAAAGTAACATGACATGTCTTCCAAACTACATGAAGATCAAGGAATTATACCTCAGTGGTATGCCAACCACAAGCAAGCAAAGCAAAGTTCAAATGAACTTAAAGCAACTTAGGTACCTATGGAAACATCTAAACCAATCAGTACAAAATCCAGACAACAATCAATATCAACCAGACAGACAAAACCAATGTACAACACAAAAGCCATAAGGCAAACTCAAATGACTTATCATCAACCTACAAAACAGCAAGTGTTAGCAATCAAAAGCAAACATCAACATCTAAATGATGAAGCATCATCACCCATGGCATTTGAATGCTTAACCTGAAATTCAAAGCTCACATGTAAGTATACACCACTAGGTCAAAGCCTAGGGTCAAAGGTGAAGAAAAAAATTAAAACAGGAGCTGAAATTCAACACAATGCAACTTCAAACACATATTGACATGTCTTAAAAAGGCTCGCATCAAAATCATTAAGCAAAAGCATTTCATGATCAAAAGAAGTCAAAGACAATTTCAAAGCTCATATATGATCATTAAGAATGAAAAATCCAAATCAAAACATAAATGATTCAAATAATTCTGGAAAAATTCATGAGCATTCAACACATTCAACATGATCAACATACAAAAACTCAGAAGCATCCAAGATCTTTTGGCATGGAAATTAAATGGCACAAGTTGGACAATCAAATGTGTGACACAAATTGTCACACCATGTTAACACAAGCATAAAACAGAAATGGTAAATGAGAAAAATACCAAACCAAAACCAAAACATCGATCAACGTGTCTAGAATCAGCATGTAAAATTTCAAGTCCATTGGATTAAAATCAAGCATTTCACAATAGAAAGAACTAGGCAAGGTCACAAATGCACCTATGATCAAAGAGTCTAGAGCAAATAAAATTCCAGCGAGGCACAACTTTCAAACTCATCATCATAAAAAACTAGACAAAACAAGGATCATTTTGCAAAAAATTGGGAGTGAATTGGATCATTTTTCAATTTACTATGATTTTTACAAGTTGATGAAAAAACTGTGAAATAAAAATGGCATAGCATGGCAAAAGTGAAAAAATAAATTCCAAAAAACGCCTGAAGCAGGAATCGAAGTGAGGTACGCGTATCTAGCCAGTTCTGGGCGCGTTCTTGGACAAGAACCCTAGCGCACCAGGCTATGAAGATCTTCATCTTCTTCATGAAGATGAAGATGAAGATGATGAACATTCATGCGTAATTTTCCGGAATTTCCAGAAACGTCTAGAATTTTACAAATTATATATCGTTGGAAAGCTCTTTCAATGTAGAATTCAAATATCATATTATCTAAGCCTAAATCTCCATGGATTTTCTGAATCGAAGTAAAGAAGTTTCTAGATCTAAACTTGAAATCATCATATCTCACTCAATTTTTATCCAAATTTCACAAAATTTATATCAAAACGATCAGCGAAGCAAGACCTACAAGAATATGTACATAAATTGCAGAATTAAATGGTTCGAAAATTGAACCTTCTTGAAGCTTCAACAATGACAGTGGTGGATTCAAGTGTCCAAAAGCATCCAAATCCCTTATATCAACCTTGTTAACACCTCTGAAGTTGAAATTGAAGCTTGAGATGAACTAGATCTTGATTAAATTTGAATCTCCATCATCATGTTCATGATCTTCATATACTCAATTCTTCACCAAATTTTGCAATCAATGGCTTGATCTCTACTGAATCATGATCCAAGAACACAAATATGCAATAAAAATCATGTGTTCTTTGAAGAATTTTTGAATTTGGAAGAAGAGAAATTTTGGAGGGAAATTTTGGATCTAGATCTAGAATTGTGAAATTGTGAAAATTCTATTATAATTAACTATTTATGTGACATGTTAATCCATTTTCTAATCATGGTTAGGCTTGGCTAATTATTTTTTAATGAGAAAAGAGGTGTTATGCAAAATTTGGTTTTTTCACCCCATGCATGCAAGCCTACGTGAACAGTAACAATGGCCATGCATTTTCACTTAAAACCATGCTATGAACATGTTGGAATGGTTAAAAAGTCCATATGATGCACCAATTTTGAATTCATGATTTTCCCTCCAAAATGGACATGAATATGCATATGATCATATGATGAATTTTCATGCAATGTGATGAATGTTTTGGAAACTACATGTCATGAGAAGAATTTTGCAAAAAGAGCCACTCATTTTGGAGTTTTGGTTCAAAAGATATGGCCTTTTGAAGTTTCAAGCACACTTTGCAATGATTTGATCATAACTCCTTAACCATTCATCAGATGCTCATGATCTTGGACTTTTTGGAAATGGGAGAAAGAGATCTTCAACTTCCATGATGGAAAAAATTTCATTTGAAGCTTCTTTGATGATGCAAGATCAAGTTGAATTTGAATAAAAAAAATTCCATTTTGGGAAACTTTCAATTATAGGTCACTTTCCATTTTTGGAAACTTTTGATCTGGCTTCAAAATCTTCAAGGTAGATGTTTGACATGTTGAATAAACCTCTTTTAGACATGAATGAAGTGTTTCAAATCATTTCTCCACCTCCTAGCCCTCAGTTGACTTGCAGTTGACTTTTATGGGCCCCAGATGACTTGGTCATGCACTGTGGACTTCTGAGCCTCTAGCCTTTGGTCAAATTGCTTCAAAATGATCCTTGGGTAATGTGAGCTCTCTAGAACAACCATAGGGTCTTTGTCTCATGGAAAAACCCTTGCTCTCTTGCACAGGTGGATTCTCCTAATCAGTTTTGACTGATGACATGCAATGGACTATGCAATGTGAATGCAATATTAATGACCTAAAAATGAAATGTATATACAAATGGGAGGTGCAAATTTGAGGTGCTACATTGAGGACACTCAAATAAGTTCAAATATTTATGAAATGAAGAGTTAAATAACTTCCCTTGATTGTATTTGATCATGGGCTTAGGTTGCTTCAAGAGCAAGGCATTGTGGTGCACAGATGAATTAGGGTTTCCTTGAAGAACAAGACCTCAAACCTTTTGACTTGCTATGAACAAAATGATGCATTGAGATGCTAGGGAGGCATATTTGATGGATGAGAGCTTTGGGAACCATTACCATGCTTGCTATCATCTCCTCTTGACCATGTCTTTGTACCAATGACCTCATAGAAGCTTTGGACCTTGTGATTGCTCAAGCTACAAACAAAAGATGTTAGTGACATATTTTTGTGCTTTTGGTTAGTAAACAAAATAGGAAAAGCAATGATATACAATTCAAGCATGCTTGGTGATCTCAAACCACTCACAAGGAGGTCCAACCCCAAAGGCAAAGGGAACCAAGATGCTAATGATCCTTGAGGCAATGCCAAATGCAATGTTATGATGCCATGAGGGATCTTAGGGACAAAATTAGGGTCTTACAGATGCCCCTATTCAAGGTCATTCTAGCCGGAGAAGTGAAGGTTAAAATCTTTGTCTCGACAGGGTAGAATGGGCTTAAATAATAACAAAGAGACGAATTTTGGTCCCTAAGAGACCTCATGATGCAAATGTATGCATGTAAATGGTAAAACTCTGTGGGGATGTGTGTGTCCATAAAGGCAAAGATTAGGAGAAGAATTAACAATTCCCATGAATAATTCATTCTATGGGGCAGAGACTCTAACGGGGAGTAAAGGGATGAAAACGCGTGAGCAGGTCACGACTCAAAGCTTGGGGAACAGAATTCCAAAGGGAATAAATCCAATGGAAAGACTCGAGCTGACTCGAAGACGTCCGTAATGGGGAATATGCCAATACAGTCAAAATTATCCACAATGGATACTTCGGATAAAAATCCAGAATCAGGTGAGGATGTCCACTAAAGACTCAATTGAGAAAGATCCCAACAGCACTCTCCTGGGGAAGCAAGGGGATGAGGTATTACCGGTTACTGGGTAATAAGCTCAAAGAGACGTGTGGTCTGAACACTGGTATAAGGGTGAGAGAACAACACGCTCGGGAAGAATGAATATCTAAGACCGATATAAGGGTGATAGATATCAATCGACCAAATCATCTGAGGAAGACCTAAAAGGTATATCTCAACTCAGAAAAATCTGACTCCACAGGCGACAAAAAGTCATAATAGGGAGCAGAAGGAAGGAACACCAGGGATGCCGGTTACTGGGCATATAATAGGTGACCAACCAAAGCGTGAACTGGGGAATATTCCCAAAACACTCATCATCCGAAAAGAGGGCAAAAAGCAAACTCGATTATGGGATAGACATTCGATTCCAAAACAGGGATACGAATCTTATCAACTGGGGAAGAACAAAAAGCTTCGACCAAAGAGTACATGAGATATATTATCTATTACCGTCAGAACGTAGATAATATACTCACATGGAAGATTATCCACAACCGGTTACTGGGTTAATAAAGGATAGATCGACCGAGAGAGAAAGGCATCGGGATACCGAAACTAGGTATATAATGATAACCAATCAAGGGGAGCAACAAACATTACCGATAATCGGTAAATGAAAGAGGGCTTGCTGGGGATAAAATTTCCTAATCAGAGCAATTATCCAAAAGAATAAGGGAATATCACCACCGAATATTGGATAATGATAACCGTCAAGGAGGGGATTACATCTACCGGATACTGAGTAGAAAACCACGGAAGAGTAACCGTCATCGATTAGGATGAACAAGGAGGTTAACTCTGCAAAGGGGAGAAAACAGGGTTTACAACTACCGGTATAAGGGTAGAAAATCACATACTCCGCCGGGGATAAGATGAATGATTACTGATTGCTGAGCAATTATTCATTTATACCACATGGAAGTACAGGAAATAGTCATAAGAGGCCAATTTAGGGTCAAGCCAAAGAGGCAAACTGAATCAAGACTCGTCCTAGTGAGGATATAACTCAATAGGGAAACCCATCCCAATATATGTGTTGGGAGGAAGCGAAAACAACCGTCGTCCACGAGGATATAACTCAGTGGGGAATGCGGAAGGAAAGATAAACATTTTCTGCTTAATGGGCTGACTCTACATTGAGGGATCAGACACCGACATCTGCTTGGGAAATGTATTACCAACTAGCAGAGAATAACAAACAAAGATATATGACAAAGAATGTGATCACACTAAAATTTATGTATTTTTGACTCCGATTTCACATGCATTCTAGTTGTTTTATTATCATTTTATTGTGTTATTGCTATGTTTTTCTTTGTTTACAGGTTTTTACTTTAATCGGAGCTTCGATCGAGAAAAGGAGTGAAAAGGGCTAAAAACCCTAAAATTCAGCATTTTATGCTTATGGCCTACCCCATGGCGGGCGCCACAGACCAAGCCATGACGTGTCCAAGTCCAACTTCCTCAACTCCCACGTTTCCCCACTTCATCCAATAAGGCGCCCCACTTTGTGCTTGTGGCGGGCGCCAGAGCCTTGTGGCGGGCGCCACAAGAAGGAAACGGTTTCCTCTACTTTCAAGTTGAAGGGCATCCAAGTCAATTCCACCTTTTTTATTTGCTTATAAATAGAAACGCGAATTCAGTTTTACAATCATCCAAACTTAGAGCAGAGGCAAACTCAAAAGCAACTTTGTTTCACTTAGGCATATATTCAGTATTTTATAGTGGTAATCGCTTCGCATTGGAGTGTTACCACAATTGTGTCATCAAGTCTGTGATAGAGTCTGTAATCGAGTTTGGAGCACTTTGGAAGGAAGTTAATCCTGCCGCCATTTTTTTTTCCGCATTGCAATTTACTCAGCCCTCCGATTGGAGCAGGTTTTTATTACTCGCCTTTACTTTATTTATTTCCCGCACTCGCTTTTACTTTATTTATTTCCCGCACTCGCTTTTACTTTATTTATTTCCCACACTCGCTTTTACTTTATTTATTTCCCGCACTCGCTTTTACTTTATTTATTTCCCGCACTCGCTTTACTTTATTTATTTCCTCGCACTCACTTTAAATTATTTACTTTCCGCACTCGCACTACTTTTATTTACTTTCCGCACTCGCACTACTTTTATTTATTTTAATGCACTTTTACTTTACCATGTCTAGCTAAATTTATAAGGCTAGAATGTAAGGATTGTGATTAAACCAGTAATCCATACAATTGTTCGTAGAAACACTTAAAGGGCTATTTTAACTTTCAACTTAAATTTTCCCGCACTTCAATTCCGTTGGGTAAGATCAAAAGCCGTCCAACGTCTTTATAAACTTAATTGTTTTTAACTATTTCAAAAACAGCGAAAGAGCTTTGTTTAGTTCATTAGGAGTTTTTAACATCAAGAAGAAAAGAGATTTTAAAACTATTTTCTGACGCGTTTATAAGTTTAGAGTCTGGTTCGTGAGAACCTCTTTTGGTTAAGAAATCCAGGTTATAATACTTTTCAACTTAGTCAAGATACTATGTTTCTTAAAAATAGGTTTACTACTCTAACGCAATGCGCGCCTTTTTATAAGTGACAATAAGAGGGTTTGATTAGGGAGTACAACTCGGTTCTGAATACGCGAAAGCGACAGTTCCTGTCAAATTAGTTCTTTTCAAAGTAGGAAACATTGCCCATAAGTAGTTCTATTAGCAAGTACTTGGATTATCAATTGATTACGTGAATTACATTCGACCCTGTCTTTATTAATTATATTCTATTTCAATACTTTACTTTTTATTGCACACTACAAAACACTTATTTTGACCGCCTTTGATAAACACCATAACGACAGATAACGATAGATTGACACTTGGTCTCTGTGGATACGATAATCTTTTATATTACTCTGACGCGTTCGTATACTTGCGAACATCATGTTTTCCAACGCATCAAGTTTTTGGCGCCGTTGCCGGGGAGCAATTTCGTTAAATTTCATTTTCCTGTTGTTATATCGTTTAGACTTAGGTTATTTCCCGCCGGTCGATGCGAAGAACTCGCAGCACCGAAAGTTTAAGCTTAGTATACCCTCTGGCGGAACCTGAACGTTACGCTCGCGCACGTTTATTCTTTCATAGAATTAAGAGAGCTATGGCCGAAGATCAAAACCAAAGACCTCTTAAGGACTTCACTCAACCATCTAACGAAGAACCTAGTTCTAGTATAGTAAATCCGATCATCCCAGCTAATAATTTTGAACTTAAACCATCTCTGTTGCAACTAGTGCAAAAGAGACAATTCGCGGGTCTCGCTACCGAGAACCCTAACCAACATTTAAAAATATTTCTTCAATTAGCAGATACTTTTAAAACCAATGGAGCTTCTCCTGAGGCAATACGTTTAAGATTATTCCCTTTTTCCCTCAGAGATAAAGCCCTATCATGGTTAGATTCCCTTCCACCCAATTCCATTACGACTTGGGATAACCTTAGAAGAGTTTTTCTTGCTAGATATTTTCCCCCGAGTAAGACCGCCGTTCTTCGAAACCATATAACTAGATTTACCCAAAACCATGGAGAATCGTTGTTCGAAGCTTGGGAGAGATATAAAGAGTTGTTACGAGCATGCCCACACCATGGTTTAGAAAACTGGTTAATCATTCAAACCTTCTATAATGGACTTCATTATAACACAAAGATGACCATCGACGCTGCCGCAGGCGGTGCTCTGATGAACAAACCTTACCCTGAAGCTAGTGCCCTCATTGAAGACATGGCTCAAAACCATCAATCATGGGGAGTCGAACGAGCGACAGTTGAGAAAAAGGAAGCCCAAGGAGGAGTGCATGAACTAAGCTCTATAGACATGATGCAGGCTAAAATGGACGCATTAGCCCTTAAGGTCGAGCATATGTGCACGAACCCGAATACTGTAGCCGCAGTTTCGTCGGATTGTGAGATATGTGGAACCCAAGGACACCAATCCGCCGAATGCAGTCTATTGAACGAAACCCACTCCGAGCAAGTGAACTGCACCCAAGGGAACCCATACTCGAATACCTATAACCCTGGATGGAGGAATCACCCGAACTTCTCCTATAAAAACAATAACCCTATCCAAAATAATGCACCTCCGAGATCTAGTTATCAAGCCCCTAGATCAAATCAACCTATGCAACTTGTACCACCAAAGCCGAGCCTTGAGAAAATTATGGAAAATTTTATCACCGCTCAAACCCAACAAAACAAGGAGTTCATGAACCAAAACATTCATGTTAACGAATTGATTACTCAGTTAGGAACCAAGGTTGACCAAATAGTTACTCATACCAAGATGCTTGAAACCCAGATCTCTCAGGTAGCTTTAAACCAAGCCCCTCAGACTACACCTGGAGGATAATTCCCTGGACAACCTCAACAAAATCCGAGAGGACAAGCCAATGCCATTACCCTAAGAAGTGGGAACGCTTATGATGAGCCACCAAACCTAAGATTAAGTGAACCCGAAACTTCTAAGGAATGTACCAAACCCCCGGACGAAGTAAAGGAACCAGAGTAATCTGAAAACCAGGAAGGTAGAGATAAAGGAGAAGAACCTAAAGATAAAATTTACATACCACCCCCGCCATATAAACCACCTATACCATATCCCCAAAGACTCAAACAAACCCAGATCAATAAACAGTACCAAAAATTTATTAAAGTTATAGAAAAACTTCATGTAGAAATCCCTTTCACAGAAGCCATCACCCAAATACCTTCTTATGCAAAGTTTCTGAAAGACATCCTTACCAACAAACGTAGACTTGACGATCCGAAGCCTTTGGAATGTAATGCTATTTCCGAGGACAAATTAGCAAAGAAAGATAGAGATCCTGGAAATTTCTCCATTACTTGCCTTTTGGGTAATCATGTCATCGAAAAAGCTTTTCTAGACTTAGGAGCTAGTGTGAGTTTAATGCCTTTAGCAGTTTGTGAGAGGTTAAACTTAGGAGAATTACAACCCACTAAGATGTCACTTCAATTAGCCGATAGATCTGTCAAATATCCAATAGGCATTTTGGAAGATGTTCCTGTTAGGATAGGTCAGTTATTTATCCCTACTGATTTTGTCGTCATGGACATCAAAGAGGACAATGATATACCAATCCTTCTAGGTAGACCATTCTTATCGACTGCAGGAGCCATAATAGATGTCAAGAAAGGAAAGTTGACATTTGAGGTAGGTGACGAGAAAATAGAATTTATACTTTCGAAATTTCTTATGGCACCTGTGATGGGAGACTCGTGTTATGCCTTAGATATCATTGATGAATGTGTTAGAGAATTAGAACAAAAAGAAATTATAAAAACAATTAAGTTACCATCAACCCACATAAAGGAAGATGATGACTTTAAAGAACCTTACATCGATGATAACCTTTACGAATGTTTATCCCTTACCCCAGATCCTATGCCATGCCCTAAGAAACCAACCTTAGAACTTAAGGAACTGCCTAAGAACCTGAGATATGAGTTCCTCGATGAAAAGATGAACCGCCCAGTTATAGTTAGTGCTACCTTGAGCCAAGAGGAGACGAACCAACTTTTAGACGTTTTACGAAGATATCCCTCAGCCTTAGGATATAATATCTCTGACCTGAAAGGTATAAGCCCATCCGTATGCATGCATCAGATTTCGCTCGAAGAAGATTCAAAACCCTCTAGGGAGCATCAGAGAAGAATAAACCCTATAATGAGTGATGTTGTTAAGAAGGAAGTTCTTAAGTTACTTGAGGCAGGTATAATCTATCAGATCTCGGATAGTAAGTGGGTGAGCCCTGTGCATGTAGTACCTAAAAAGGGAGGCATCACGGTCGTGCAAAACGATAAAGGCGAACACGTAGCAAAACGTTTAGAAGGAGGATGGCGGATGTGTATAGATTATAGAAAATTAAATAAAGCAACTAGGAAGGATCATTTCCCTTTACCATTCATAGACCAGATGTTGGAGCGTCTAGCCAGACACTCTTACTTCTGTTATTTAGATGGATACTCTGGATTCTTCCAAATACCTATTCACCCAGAAGATCAAGAAAAAACTACCTTTACATGCCCCTATGGAACCTTTGCCTACAGACGAATGCCTTTCGACCTCTGTAACGTCCCAGCTACTTTCCAACGCTGCATGATGTCAATCTTTGCAGATTACCTAGATGGTATCATGGAAGTGTTTATGGACGATTTCTCGGTTTGCGGATTTAATTTTCACAATTGCCTTGCTAACCTTGAGAAAATCCTGGAGAGATGCGTGGAGGTGAACCTCGTGCTAAATTGGGAAAAATGTCATTTCATGGTGACCGAAGGAATAGTTTTAGGACATATAGTTTCCGAAAAAGCTATAGAGGTAGATAAAGCTAAAATAGAAGTTATAGAAAACCTAAAACCACCAAAAACCATCAGAGAAGTCCGAAGCTTTCTTGGACACGCTGGATTCTACCGGCGTTTTATTAAGGACTTCTCCAAAATAACTAAACCGTTAACCGAACTTTTAATGAAAGATGTTGAATTCATTTTCGACGAAAAATGTAATGACACATTTAATATTTTAAAGCAAGCATTGATCTTTGCACCCATTATGAAACCGCCCGATTGGTCGGAACCTTTTGAGATAATGTGCGATGCTAGTGATTATGCAGTTGGAGCCGTTCTAGGACAAAGGAAAGATAAAAAATTACATGCCATTTATTATGCCAGTAGAACCCTAGATGCTGCCCAACTTAATTACGCAACAACCGAAAAAGAATTACTCGCTGTAGTTTTTGCTATAGACAAATTTAGATCTTATCTAGTAGGAGAAAAAATTATTGTTTACACCGATCAAGCTGCCATTCATTACCTATTTAGTAAAAAAGATGCCAAGCCCAGGTTACTCCGATGGATTCTATTACTACAAGAGTTTGATTTAGACATAAGAGACAAAAAAGGCACTAAAAATGTAGTAGCCGATCACCTTTCTAGGCTAGAACATCTAAAACCTGAACTAGTACCCATAAACGATGATTTCGCCTATGATAGACTGATCGCTAAAGTAGAAACCCTTGAATACAATAACCTAGATCCTTATGAGCACCCCCAAAATTCCTTAGCAATAAATAACGTACCCTGGTAAGCAGATTTCGTTAATTACCTAGCTGCTGATATAGTACCCCCTGATCTTGACTACCACCGCAAGAAGAAATTCTTCCACGATGTGAGAAACTTCTATTGGGACGAACCGCTCCTTTTCAAAAGGGGTAAAGATGGCATTTTTCGCCGTTGCGTTCCAGAAGAAGAGGTAAATAATATTATCGAGCATTGTCATTCTGCACCTTATGATGGACATGCGAGCACCTCTAAGACATACGCCAAGATTCTTCAAGCTGGCCTATTCTGGCCTACCATGTGGCGTGATGTCTATGCTTTCATTATTAAGTGTGATAGATGCCAACGCACTGGAAACATTTCAAGACGTGATGAAATGCCTCTAAGAAACATTCAGGAAGTAGAACTCTTTGACGTATGGGGTATAGATTTCATGGGACCTTTTCCACCATCCTTAGGAAATAGGTATATCTTAGTAGCTGTAGAATATGTGTCTAAGTGGATTGAAGCTATAGCTGCACCCACAAACGACACTAGGGTAGTAATCAAACTATTTAAAAACTATATATTCCCTAGATTTGGAACACCACGTTTAGTCATAAGCGATGGAGGATCACACTTTATATCGAGAATATTTGACAAACTTTTAAGAAAATATGGAGTTAGGCATAGAGTAGCAACACCGTACCACCCACAAACTAGTGGCCAAGTAGAAGTATCTAATAGGGAGATAAAACAAATCCTAGAGAAAACTGTTTCTATTTCTAGGAGAGACTGGTCTCAGAGGCTTCAAGAAGCGTTATGGGCCTATAGAACCGCTTTCAAAACCCCTATAGGAACTACCCCTTACCAACTAGTTTATGGAAAATCATGTCACTTACCATTCGAATTAGAGCATAAAGCCTATTGGGCCATTAAAACTTTGAATTTAGACTACCTAGCCGCTGGAGAAAAGTGTACCCTGGACATTCATAAATTAGAAGAACTTAGGCAATCTGCCTACGAGAATGCAAAAATATATAAAGAGAGGACAAAAGCCTATCATGACAAAAGAATAGTAAAGAAAAACTTCAATGTAGGCGATTCTGTTCTCCTTTTCAACACTAGGTTACGACTCTTCCCTGGAAAGCTACGTTCAAGATGGACTGGTCCTTTCGAAGTATCCAAGATTCTGAGATCCGGAGCCGTAGAAATCAAGAACGATACCTGTAGTCCATTCATTGTAAATGGACAAAAACTGAAGCTCTATGAAGGAGGAGACATTCCAGCATACTACTCGAGCCACACCCTGATTGATCCACCGATTCATACTACTACAGGTGTATAAATTCTAACCGTCAAGCTAATGACGTTAAACAAGCGCTGCGTGGGAGGCAACCCATGGTTTTTCTTTTCATTTTACTTTTTTCGCATTTATTTACATTTATTTTTATTTTTATTTTATTTTATCTTATTTTGCATTGAGACTAAAGTTTGAATGGTTTGTATTTTCAGGATCACTTTCCTAACTTTTATAGGATGCAGGGTTTTGATGACATGCATGTTGTCTATAGAGACAATGCTCAGAGGGAGCGCTACATTGCCTTATACCAGCGCCCTATGGCACCCACACGTTACCCTGATCAGCATTGTATGGAGGCACTGGGTATCGAGCCTAGTATCCGATTCCTTAGCCACCAGCTCCACTGGGACGAATTTGCTGATGACTTGAGTAACACATATAGGAACCTGACTTTGGAGTTCCTGAGTTTATTCGACTACGACCCATATTCTGGACCAGATGGGTATGCTGCTTTCAGGCTCTTTGGAGTTGAGTACTCCTTCAGCCAGAAAGAGTTCGGCGACTTATTAGGTTTCCAGACTACTCCTGATGCTATCCCGGAGAGACCTTTGGGATATTTCCTGGGTAAGGAAGTGGAGAAGTTTTGGAGTGATATATCAGGTGGCGGAAGCCAGGATCCATCTATACAGTTATATTATGTCATACATAACCTAGCCTTCAGATATTTTCAAATGATGTTAGCACATTCCTTTCTGGGAAGACCGGATGTAGAGACACTACTAAGTGAAGAGGAGATCTTCCTATTATTTTGCGCATCCCAGTCTCGCCCAGTAGCATGTGGGAACTTTTTATTGAATAATCTCAGCGACATCTCTAGATCCACCGAAGGAGTCATCCATGTTGGTGGAATCATCACACAGATTGCAGTCGCTTTGGGTCTGTCTCGCAAGCTGTTGCATCTTCGGACCTATTGTGGATATACTACCATGGACATCGATTTCTGTTTGACCAGAGGTTTGATGAGGAGAGCCTCTTTCCACCCATGTTAGTTCCGACTGCTAGTCGACAGCGAGGCCATCCATTACCTCACATTGCCAGACCCTATGATGACCAGTGTGCATGATCCAGCGAATTGGAGTTATGCTCTAGAGGGCCAGGGAGAGACCGTTGAGGAGCCGAGATCGCCCCCAGTTGCTGAATACACACCTGCACTGCCATCTCCTAGAATCACTGTTCTCTCTAATAATCATTCATTGTAGACAACCGGCATACGCACCCAGATTGCTGAGTGTCGTAGAGAGATTGCAGAGCTTAGACAGGAAGTGGCGGACCTGAATTTATAGATAGGAGTGTCTGATCTCACCCATGCTACTGAAGCCGATTGTCTATATCAAGAGATCGCAGAGCTCAGGCAGGAGATAGCCGTGCTCCGTGGATCCACTCAGGCAGACGACACCCCTAATACCTGATTTCACCATTTCATTTCACTTTATTTCTCTTTCATATATTTATCGTATTTGCATTACTCATTTTACATTATCGCATTTGGATATTATATAAACTACTACTATACATTAGTATTTCTATTTTTATCTATATATGTTTTATATTTTATTTGCATTTTAATTATTTGTTTATTTATATTTAATTTCTGTTTTTATTTTTTGTTTCAGTTTCACTGTTTATTTTTCGTTTTTACTTTTATAAAATTATGCAAGTCAAAGAAACTAGGAGAATCACAAGACAAATGCTATCCAGACCCCTCAAAGCCAAAAGACAAGCGAAGCCCAAACCAGAGGACCAAAATCTGGCCCAGCCAGATTTTGCCTTGTGGCGCCCGCCATAGGACCTGTGGCGCCCGCCATAGGACCTGTGGCGCCCGCCACAGCGTCTGTAAATGGTCGGAACAGACCACTTTCCTTCACCATTTTTGCAACTTACAACCTCCAAAACCCATTTTTTCACCTTGGAAAAAAGCCCTTGAACCCACAAAAAGCTCATACTTTCCTAACCATCGTACCACACAATTCATTAATCCACTTTCCATTTTCGATTTCATCCGCCGGATTTTGTAAAAAAATCCAACCTTTTCACCAACCACTTCATCTTCTTCATCCACATTTCAAGAGCATTCAAATGGAGTTCAACGGATTCATTCTTCGAGGAGGGAAACCAGGGGAGAGACAAAGAAAAATAATTGAACGGTTGCAAAATCGGGAAATTCTCCCGACAAGGTATGTTGACGAAAATTGTCTCTATACTTTAGGTATCTACCATAGCATTTTCCATTTATTAGAAAACTTAGGTTTGCATAATTTCTTTATCAACAAAGAACCCACCTATGAGCGGTTGACAATCGAATTTTTAAGTTCCTTAATTTATATTGTCAACCCTAACACTGCTAGCATAGTCGGTACTGTCCAATTTAGAATGTTTGCTGTTGAATACCAATTCAGTACCGATGAACTAGCCAGTCTGTTAGGGATCCCTCATGGGGAAGGTGCTATTTGTGAGGCCTCTTTGGATTCCGAATGGTCTGTTGAGGTATTTTCCTTCTGGGAGCGTTTATCAAACATTTCCATTAACTCTTTTGAAGGAGTTCTTGCCTCAACTATCCATAACCCGGCCATCAGAGTTTTTAGATACCTGTTGGCATGCACTATATTTGGCCGGGAGAATCCAAATAAGGTTAACGCTAGAGAGCTTCTATATTTGCAAGGAAGCCTCACAAATAGGAAAATTAATTCGGTTCCGTTTATGCTCATCCATATGATTTTAACTCTGAATAAGGCGGGCCCGATTTCTTTTGGTGGATTGATTACGTCTATTGCTCGGGCACTTAACCTGAACAATGAGATGGCTACCCTATACCCCTTACCTCCTCGCACAATTAACTTAAAATTTCTGAGAGACATGAAATTGTGTCGCTCAAGGAGAGAAGGAGGTTATACACTTATGGTTCATGGTGTAGCCATCCCATCTGTTATTCTACCTTGCACTAGACGTACAAATATACGTGATGAGAGGAATTGGACCTACGATTTAGATGCTCTACCTGTTTTGGGTCCTCTTCCTCCTAACATTCCTGATGAGGCGGGACCAGACACTGATGATGAATATGATCGGAGAGAGAGATCTCCCGTACCATATGTGTCCCCCCATCATCCTTCACCACCACACACCGCACCATCTTCTTCTTCTGCAAGTACCACTCCTGGCTTCTATATTACAGAGGAGATGTGGCGAGACCATATGGCTAGAGAGCAGAGGCGAGATGACCTACTCTCTACCATCCAGCAACAAATGACGGATAATATGAACTTCATGCAACAATCACAGCGGAGGACAGACAGGTCATACAACACTGTCCTACAGTCCCTACAAGTGATCACCGATACGCAAGCCCGTCAACAACAATACCACCAGAGACACATGGCACTAATTGAAGCCACCAAAGGTTCCATTATTGGTCACCTTCGAGACGTGAGGACCGCTCAGGATGCTCTGCAGGCGAGGATGGATCAGAGAGACCGTCGTCGTACCCGATCCCGTCGTCCACCTCAGGATGGCGAGGGCACTAGTGGTCAGCAATAGGTTGCCAGGTAACTCTTCCCTCATCTTATTTCGAAACATTGGGGACAATGTTCGATTTAAGTGTGGGAGGAGCATTTATCATTTTCCTTTTATTTTCAGTTTTATTTGCTATTTTTAGACTGTTTATTTCCTTTTAGTTGTTTAATTTCCCTTTTAGTTGTTTATTTTTCTTTTTAGTATAATGCATGAGTCTGACGAGTCACCAAATATAGTAGATCCTTAGTACAATCCTACCTCCCCATACCTTTAGCCCCACCAAATTTTTTTTGCAAAAGAAAATAGTGTTATTTCGAAAGTTTTCAGGTTTTAAGGACATGTTTTGAGTAAGGATGCGGTGACTTGGGAGAACTTTGCGAAACATCAGTATCTGTTTTAGCACCATAAGCTTCGTAAATATAGGAATCATTCCCGAAACCCCATATACCATGGCCTTAATCATCATTTCCGTATAAGTCCTCAGTAGTTTATCTCAGCAGTCAGCTCCGGCCTACGCATCCTCTACGTAGGGGACCGATGCAAATAAGTGAAAGATCCAGAAAAAAAAAAAAAAGAAGCAAAAAGGCAACTCCGGTATAGGTGACCCTCACAAAGTCATTTAAACCAAAGAATTGTAAAAAATTGCTACAAAAGGAAAAAGAAAAAGAAAAAGAAAAGCAGTACTCACTACTAGTTGGTTCAGAGGTATCTGGCACTGAACTCGGTAGGGCGGATTACGATCCGATCCCCTACAACTACAGTTGGATCCAATAAAAGGGTTTACACATGTTTATGTGCCAGAAACCCCAAGCTCAGATCATAATCACTAACAGGCCACTCTACTATGAAGCATGTACGGATAACGGGCTTAATGTGATTGCGCCTGAATGAAAAGGACACAAAAAGAGATGAAGAGGCAGGCCTAGGTATCGTGGGATAATATGGGTTGGTTAATATATGAATGAAGTTTATGTCTGTATTTGCGGATTAGTGTCATCATGATACCCTTAGTTCACTCGGTTAGTACCTATCACTGCATCCCGACTTAAACTTAGAATTTTTACCTGAAGCACTCGTTTACACGAATTTTCTTTTATGAGCTTTTCAATGTTTTGCTTGAGGACAAGCAAAGGTTTAAGTGTGGGAGAGTTTGATCACACTAAAATTTACGTATTTTTGACTCCGATTTCACATGCATTCTAGTTGTTTTATTATCATTTTATTGTGTTATTGCTATGTTTTTCTTTGTTTACAGGTTTTTACTTTAATCGGAGCCCCGATCGAGAAAAGGAGTGAAAAAGGGCTAAAAACCCTAAAATTCAGCATTTTGTGCTTATGGCCTACCCCATGGCGGGCGCCACAGACCAAGCGATGACGTGTCCACGTCCAACTTCCTCAACTCCCAAGTTTCCCCATTTCATCCACTAAGGCGCCCCACTTTGTGCTTGTGGCGGGCGCCATAGCCTTGTGGCGGGCACCACAAGAAGGAAACGGTTTCCTCTACTTTCAAGATGAAGGGCATCCAAGTCAATTCCACCTTTTTTATTTGCTTATAAATAGAAACACGAATTCAGTTTTACAATCATCCAAACTTGGAGCAGAGGCAAACTCAGAAGCAACTTTGTTTCACTTAGGCATATATTCAGTATTTTATAGTGGTAATCGCTTCGCATTGGAGTGTTACCACAATTGTGTCATCAAGTCTGTGATAGAGTCTATAATCGAGTTTGGAGCACTTTGGAAGGAAGTTAATCCTGCCGCCATTTTCTTTTCCGCATTGCAATTTACTCAGCCCTCCGATTGGAGCAGGTTTTTATTACTCGCCTTTACTTTATTTATTTCCCGCACTCGCTTTTACTTTATTTATTTCCCGCACTCGCTTTTACTTTAATTATTTCCCGCACTCGCTTTTACTTTATTTATTTCCCGCACTCTCTTTTACTTTATTTATTTCCCGCACTCGCTTTACTTTATTTATTTCCTCGCACTCGCTTTAAATTATTTACTTTCCTCACTCGCACTATTTTTATTTACTTTCCGCACTCGCACTACTTTTATTTATTTTAATGCACTTTTACTTTACCATGTCTAGCTAAATTTATAAGGCTAGAATGTAAGGATCGTGATTAAACCAGTAATCCGTACAATTGTTCGTAGAAACACTTAAAGGGCTATTTTAACTTTCAACTTAAGTTTTCCCGCACTTCAATTCTGTTGGGTAAGATCGAAAGTCGTCCAACGTCTTTATAAACTTAATTGTTTTTAACTATTTCAAAAACAACGAAAGCGTTTTGTTTAGTTCATTAGGAGTTTTTAACATCAAGAAGAAAAGAGATTTTAAAACTATTTTCGGACGCGTTTATAAGTTTAGAGTCTGGTTCGCGAGAACCTCTTTTGGTTAAGAAATCCAGGTTATAATACTTTTCAACTTAGTCAAGATACTATATTTCTTAAAAATAGGTTTATTACTCTAACGCAATGCGCGCCTTTTTATAAGTGACAATAAGAGGGTTTGATTAGGGAGTACAACTCGGTTCTGAATACGCGAAAGCGAAAGTTCCTGTTAAATTAGTTCTTTTCAAAGTAGGAAACATTGCCCATAAGTAGTTCTATTAGCAAGTACTTGGATTATCAATTGATTACGTGAATTACATTCGACCCTGTCTTTATTAATTATATTCTATTTCAATACTTTACTTTTTATTGCACACTACAAAACACTTATTTTGACCGCCTTTGATAAACACCATAACGACAAATAACGATAGATTGACACTTGGTCTCTATGGATACGATAATCTTTTATATTACTCTGACACGTTCGTATACTTGCGAACATCAAGTTTTCCAATGCATCAGAATAAAATATGAATATCCGAATGTTTGAAAATTATATGCACACATGCGTGGTTTATGTATGATGAATGCTGACAAACAGACATCTCTGGCACAATCAGGCTTCACAGGAATAAGCACACAAACATCCGGTACTACATCTCAAGAGAGAAAGCCAAAATCACCAGAGAGTATCCAATCTGCCGGGAATCAGAGATACCAGGAAGCAAAGACCCCCGCAGGGGATGAATCATCAGTCATTCCAACTGGGGAAAGGAGTTCATCGCACAGATAAAATTTGCCATATAAGCAACTCCACTGGGGAAACTATCCAAGGGATAAAGGGATTCCGGGGATTAACCACCAAGTATCGTATCCACCAAGGAGATCACATCTGCTGAGGAGAAAAGATTGCTACTCCGCTAAAGGGGAGAGTGGTGAATATCTCAACAAGCATTCCACCCAAGGCTCCGGAGGAAGAAGATACAGTCATGCCGGGAATATGAACAACTGTCTTACCCTGTTGGAGATCATACCATCTTTGGGAGAGCACTGAGGATCTCCTAAGTATCCTCTTGTCGTGGTGAATGTTCACTTAGTTTAAAAACAAGTTATGGAAAATTCGTTTATTCAAAACAATGATATTTTCTCAATTAAAACATGCAAAACATTTGTTGAATAGAAACAAATAAGAGTGCAAACAATTGGATAAAAGGCTCAAATTTATTTGATGGAATGGTAGTCTGCAAATGGCAAGACTCCATAGATCTATACAAGTTTGAAATTGGTGATATATATTGGAAAAGGGCTACACTGAACATAATGGCCATTTCTCCACCAATTCTGAATTCGATGTATTCGAAGCTTCGGTTGATGACGAATGAGCAAGAATTTCCGACGGATGATAGTTGTAGAACAAAGTCTTGTCAGGATGCAGTTACTTGCCAAATCCCTAATTTTTGCCTAGATTGCCCCAGGATGAGGTACTCAATCTAGCAGGATACAAATATTCATTTTTTTTCATGTCCCTAACTTTTGCCTGGACCGCCCTTTCGGGTTTTCGATCCACCGAGACGCTCATTTTGGCCTAAGCCGCCCTTTCGGGTTTTCAACTTAGCGAGCTATTCTGTTTTTATTTCTAGGCGAAGTATTTCTTGACGGCATCTGAATTCACAGGACGAGTGAAATCCTCCCCATCCATAGTTGTAAGTATCAAAGCACCGCCTGAAAAGGCTCTCTTAACAACATATGAACCTTCATAGTTTGGAGTCCACTTGCCCCTGGAATCGGGCGCGAAAGACAAGACTTTCTTGAGCACATGGTCACCTTCTCGGAACACACGAGGCTTGACCTTCTTATCAAAAGCTTTCTTCATTCTCTGCTGATATAACTGACCGTGGCACATGGCGGTCAATCTCTTCTCTTCTATCAAATTCAGCTGGTCATAACAACTCTGAACCCATTAAGCATCAGTCAACTTGGCTTCCATCAAGACTCTCATTGATGGGATCTCCACCTCTACTGGGAGTACAACCTCCATGCCATAAACAAGAGAGAAATGGGTTGCCCCTGTTGAAGTGCGGACAGACGTACGGTATCCATGTAAAGCGAACGGCAACATCTCATGCCAATCCTTATACATGACAACCATCTTCTGGATAATCCTTTTGATATTCTTATTAGTAGCTTCAACAACCCCATTCATCTTGGGTCTATAAGGAGAAGAATTATGATGTGCGATCTTGAACTCACTACACAACTCTTCCATCATTTTGTTGTTCAAGTTAGATCCATTATCAGTAATGATCTTATCTGGCACACCATATCGGCATATGAGTTGATTCTTGATAAACTTCACGACCACCTGCCTGGTCACAGTTGGATACGATGCCGCTTCAACCCACTTGGTGAAGTAATCAATTGCTACGAGAATAAATCTGTGCCCATTAGATGCTTTTGGCTTTATCATGTCAATCATGTCAATTCCCCACATGGAGAAAGGCCATTATGACGAAATCACATTCAAAAGTGTCGGGGGAATATGAATCTTATCCGCATAAATCTGACATTTATGGCATTTCTTCATGTATTTGCAGCAGTCCGACTCCATTGTCAACCAATAGTAGCCTGCTCTCAACATCTTTCTAGCCATGGCATGTCCATTGGAATGAGTACCAAATGAACCTTCATGAACTTCGGTCATTAACAGGTCTACTTCGTGTCTATCCACGCATCTGAGCAGAACCATGTCAAAATTTCTCTTATAAAGAACATCGCCATTGAGGTAGAAACTTCCTGACAATCTCCTCAAAGTCATTCTATCTTTCACAGATGCCCCAGGCGGGTAGACCTGGTTCTGAAGGAAACACTTGATGTCATAATACCATGGCTTATCATCTTTCACCTCTTCTACCGCAAACACATGAGCTGGTCTGTCCAAGCGCATTACAGTGATATTGGGGACTTCATTCCAAAGTTTAACCACAATCATCGAAGCAAGTGTAGCAAGAGCATCTGCCATCTGATTCTCATCTCGAGGAATATGATGGAAGTCAACCTCAGTAAAGAACGTTGAAATCCTCCTCGCATAATCTCTATATGGAATGAGGCCAAGCTGATTCGTTTCCCATTCACCCTCAATCTGATTAACAACGAGGGCCGAATCACCATATACGTCAAGATGCTTGATCCTTAAATCAATGCACTCCTCCAATCCCATAATACACGCCTCATACTCAGCCATATTATTCGTGCATTTGAAAGTTAGCCTTGCTGTAAAAGGAATATGTGTGCCCTGAGGAGTAATAATCACTGCCCCAGTACCATTTCCATACTGATTTACAGCGCCATCAAACACCATACTCCATCTGGAACCAGTCTCTGGCCCTTCATCGAGTGTAGGCTCATCGCAATCTTTCATTTTCAAATACAGAATCTCCTCATCTGGGAAGTCATACTGAACTGACTGATAATCTTCAATCGGCTGGTGTGCCAAGTGGTCAGCAAAAATACTATCTTTAATAGCCTTCTGAGCTCGATACTCAATATCATACTCAGATAACAGCATCTGCCAACGGGCAATCCTCCCTGTTAAACCAGGCTTCTCGAAGATATACTTGATTGGATCCATTCTGGATATCAACCAGGTCGTATGATTTATCATATACTGGCGTAAGCGCTTAGCAACCCAAGCCAAAGCACAACATGTCTTCTCAAGCATCGAGTATCGAGACTCACAATCAGTGAACTTCTTACTCAAATAGTAAATAGCATATTCTTTCTTCCCTGACTCGTCTTGCTGACCCAGGGCACAACCCATCAAGTCTTCAAGAACAGTCAGATACATGGTCAAAGGTCTTCCTTCCACGGGCGGAGACAGGATCAGAGGTTCAGACAAATACTCTTTAATATTGTCGAAAGCTTTCTGGCAATCCTCGGTCCAATCATGTGACTGATCTTTCTGGAGGAGCTTGAATATCGGTGCACATGTGGCAGTCATGTGGGATATGAATCTACAAATGTAATTCAAGCGGCCAAGAAAACCTCGGACTTGCTTCTCAGTTTTGGGCGCAGGCATCTCTTATATTGCTTTGACCTTTGCGGGATCAACCTCAATACCTCTTTCACTGACAATAAAGCCCAATAACTTGCCAGAACGGACTCCAAATGTACACTTGTTGGGGTTCAGACGGAGCTTGTACTTTCTCAAACGTTGAAAAAGCTTCAACAAGTGCTCTACATGTTCAACTTTCGTTCTTGACTTAGCAATCATATCATCAACATATACCTCAATCTCCTTGTGCATCATATCATGAAATAAGGTGGTCATAGATCGTTGATACGTGGCTCCGGCGTTCTTTAAACCGAAGGGCATCACTCGATAACAGAATGTTCCCCAAGGTATGATGAATGTTATCTTCTACATATCCTCGGGTGCCATCTTGATCTGGTTATATCCGGAAAATCCATCCATAAATGAGAAGACATTGAATTTAGCTGTATTATCTACCAACATATCAATGTGTGGTTGTCGCATTACGCGAAAAACCGGCGGGAAAACAAGAACAACAGAGTCGCCACCATGCGTTATTTATCCCAAAGGAGGGAAAGGAAATGCTCGAAGTAAACCTAGAAAAGACATGGTCTCGCGACCAAAGAGAATGGGATCGGGAGTCGGTTATGCGAAGGGAAGGTATTAGCACCCCTACGCATCCGTCGTACTCGACGGGATCCACGCACAAAAGGAAGGAATATGGTTGCTAAAATACTGCTCACAAACAAACAAACACTGGCTGAAAGAGACACAAGAAAACAAACGAAACTGACTCGGCAGGATATCGCATCCTATGCCTACGTAGTCTATCAGGCATAGACATCAGAGTCGACGTAGTTCGGACCGGGGAAAAACATGCTCGCTAGGATGTCGCATCCTATGCATACGTATCTTCTCGGACTAAAGAAGAATCAGAGCACTCGTAGCTCGGCTCACGCACGCCAAACAAAACCACACAGGAAATCGACTGCCAATCGCTGGACTTACGTCAAACTCCACACAAACAGGCAAACCTGGAAACCGAATGCCAATCGCTGGACTTACATCAGACTCCGAACCAAACAAACACACACTGGAAACCAACTGCCAATCGCTGGACTTACGTCAGACTCCAACAAAGAAATTGGAAACCGAATGCCAATCGCTGGACTTACATCGGACTCCAACCAGAAAAGGAGAAACAACTCACACAAATAAAACAAAAGGGCGCCCAGAGAGATCAGCTCATCTCCTGCCTACGTACCTCATCTGGTATGAGGATCAGGGCGACGTAGTTCCCCTACGCAGGGACAAAGGACTAGCCTAACCAGATATAGAGGGAGACACAACTAGGGAGACTACGACTCGAGCCTAGATGTTATCATGTATATCATCCCTAAGTTAAGGTTGCTATCTAACTTGCACAGGGAGCAAGCTATCCTAAACAACACAGGCAAAGCAATCAAACAATCACAAATAGCACACACTATATACACACAAAGTGGGCTCACACAAAGGTTAGGCTGTGAAACACAAACCAACTGGAATCAGGTGATGTTAGCTCTTAACCCTAACATTGAGAGTTAGGGTGAAGCAGATGAAATAGGAAGTGAGGGGTGTGCCTCATAGCTCTTATCCCTGGCCTGGGAGAGCTTTTAGACAGATGAAAGTGTGGGTTCAGAAAGTTGGAACCCTTCTACACTTATGACTGACTCAACATGGATCTTGGGTTAATATCCACAATGCATCATCATGTAATGTGAGCAAAGGGATGACACACTGACTAGCAGAAGATGGACTACACATCTCTTTTATCTGCCAATTGCCTTATCAAATGTCTTTTCCTGCTTGGCACAAAGATAAACAAACACAAGCATTGCCTCTTAAGGAGGACTTCAGACAGGTGCCTGCCCAAGTAACAGGACAGGTCTTCCAGACTACATGGAGTCAGAGACATTATACCTCAAATTGGTTAAGCAACCAAGCAACAACAAAAGCAAGTTCACAATGAACTATAGCAACTAATGTACCTGAAAACAATCTAATTCAATCAATACACAACTCAAAAAGTCAAACAGACAGACTAAAAGTCAACAGTTAACTGTACAAACAGACAACAAGCAAGGCACCAAGCAAAGCACAAGCTCAACTCAAATGAGCTAAAATCCACCTACAAAACAAATCAACATTAGTCAAGATAAACCACATAGTCAACTCAAGCAATGTGCATTAATCTCCTCATATCCATATGCTTCTAAACCTGCAAACCAAGCTCAAACATGAGAAGCAAACCACTAGGACAAGGCCTAGGGTCCAAGAGGGAGAAATAATTCAAAACAGAACATGAAAATTGACAAGAAGCAAGCTCAATAAATTAGGAACAATGTCCAAAAGGTCTCACATTCATATCATACACCAATTTCATTTCATAAAGCACATAAGCCAAAGCATGCAATTCAAAGCTCATTGAAGCAAACAGAATGAATCAATCCTCATCAACTCAAAAAACAATTCAATAAATCCCAAGAAAAATCATGGCTAAACAGAACTCATCACATGGTCATCATACCAAAAATCAAGTCATTTGGATAAGTGGAAGCATGTCAAATAAATTCCCTAAGGCAAGGTAAGGAAAAACAAGCTCAATGAGGGCACAAAATCATACATCAACTTCAAACAAGCATAAAACAGAGTCCACACATGATAAATGACTCAAACCAAAGCCATAGCAAACTTCAAAGGGTCTAGAATCAGTGGACAAAATTTCAAGCTCATAGGATAAACATCAAGAATTTCACAAATCATCTAAATTCATAACTCTCCAAAAGTCCACAAATGGTCAAACAGCAAAGCAATTCTCAAACAAATTGGAAATGCACTCAAAAATTCTACAAAAATTCATACTCAAACTTAACATCCATAAGAATCAACATGCAAAAGAATTAGATTAATTGGCATTGAAATGGCAGGGCAAATAAAATTAGAAAGTCAAGCAAGCAATGGTGTGACACACATTGTCACACCTACCTTAACCAATGCATATCTCCACAACCAGAAATGATAAAATTTCAAAATCTATATCAAAAAACCCCTAAAGGTGTCTAGTTTAAGCACACAAAATTTCAAGAGTGTTGGATAAAATCTCATCATTTCACAATCAAAATGGCAAGGCATGTCAAGAAAACACATGTATGAGCAATCCCTAAGCAAATATTAAAATCCATGCGTGCACAATTTCTGGAAAAAACATCATAAAATACTAGAGATCATGAGGAACATCAAGAAAAAAATCTCATCTCAATTGGACAATTATTGATGGACTTATGAATTTTTCAAATGGAGAAGAAATTAAAAATCACATGGAAGCATACATGAACATGGTTGAACTAATGAATTAAAAATCCAAAAGCCAAGTTTGAACACGCTCCAGCTGAGGATCGAGCCGTGTATGGATTTGAATCAAAGCGCGCTTCCAATGAAACTCACCGTTTCATTAAAGGTGATGTGGCAGCGCAAACCAATATGGACCAATCATTCAGCCATGCAATATCCATGCAACCAATACATGAGGACAAACACTAAAAATCATGCAAACACGCGCTCAAGGGATTAAACACGTTCTGGACATGGAAATCTTAGGGTTCATGCAATGTTCATCATCAAATCCAGGCTCAAGAACATTTTATTCCAGAAATTGATAAAAGTTATACCAATAGCTTCGTCTTCTAACATACATCAACAATCCGGTATCAATTTTCCCTAATTCTCAACAATATGAATGGATCGAGCAAGATAAGATTCACACATCAAAATTAAAATCAACATAACTACTCCAATTCTCAATGAAATTCAATGCCACAAAGCTCAGTGTACTCTCCAATCAAAGATCTACCAAAAGCACATAAACATTTCATGAATTGTGATAGTCGGATCCTAACCTCAATTGAAGTGCAGAAGTGGATTCGTGGATTTCAGGCTTTGTAAGGTCGAAACAGAAGCTCCTCAAGGCTTTTGTGAATGGATGGAAGAAGGATCAACGCTCAATCGTGCCTAATGCAGCTCAAATCTCACATGCCATTGATGAATGCTTGCTGCAACAGTGCTTAAAACAGCTCGAAAATGATAGATTCTTGCTTCAATTCAACTCCAAAATGCTTGTGGATGATGGAACAATGAAGAACAATGCAAGGTTTGTGCAAGGTTTTGCAGAAAAGTTGAGAGAAAAAGTTTGTGAGATTTTGCAATTGGATCTAGATTTGAACCAAATGAAGTGTTAATCACAAATTCTATTTTGATTATCCTTATATATGATGCAATAATGAAGTTTGTTAATCATGATTAGCCAAATGCCAAAGATTAAGTGAAATGAGTGTTTATGCTAATTTGGTCAATTCACCTTGTATGCATGAAAAATGTTGCTACAGTGCACGAATTTGTGCTCAATTCACCTCAAAAATCCATTTGGAGCGAAATGCCAATGTTGGAATGCATGGATAATGCTTATTTTTCAAACTAGACTTTTCCTTCCAAAATTCAAATTCAATTCAAATGAAAAATCCAATATTTTTGTGATGAGAAATGATGAAATGTGATGCATGATTTGGATAGCTCATGTTAAAACAAGAATGTAGCAAAAAATCCCACTCCATTTGGCCTTGTGGTGTGAAAGTTATGCACTTTTGAACTTCAAATTGACTTGGAAAAGATTGATCCATAACTTTTCAACCATACATGAGAAATTCATGTTCTTGGACTTTTTGGAAATGGGAGAACAAGATCTTCAACTATCATGTTGAAAAAAAATTCATTTGAAGCTTTCTTGATGATGTAAACTTGAGGAGAAGACCTTTCCATTTTTGGCAATTTGAAATTATAGGTCACTTACTATTTTTGGAAACTTTTCATCTGACCTCAAATTCTTCAATGTTGATGTTTGAAATGTCAAATGAGACTTGTATGGACATGAATGAGGCCTCTCTAACCATCTCCCACCTTCAAATCCATGATTGAATGCACAATTGACTTTGATTGACTTTCTAGGGTTTCAGATGCATTGTGCCTTGACTGTTGGGCTTTGAGCATCCAACCTTTGGCCAAACCACTTCAAAATGATCCCTAGGTCATATGAACTCAATAAACCAACCCTAGGGCTTTGCTTCAATAGGAATTGCACTTGCTTGCTTGCTCAACTAGATCTCCTGACCAGTCTTGACTGATGACTTGCACTTGGGCAAAGGACAATGCAATGCTATGCAGTGGACAATGTTAATGTTAATAACCTAAAATGAAAATGAATGTAAAAAATGGGAGGTGCAAATTTGAGGTGCTACAGTGGTAGAGGAAAATCATCTTTCGGACTAGCTTTATTCAAGTCTCTATAGTCCACACACATCCGGACTTTTCCGTCTTTCTTAGGCACGGGCACAATATTGGCCACCCATTGAGGATATGTAGAAGTCACCAGAAACCCTGCATCAATTTGCTTCTGAACCTCCTCTTTGATCTTCACTGCCATATCAGGATGAGTTCTTCTGAGCTTCTGCTTTACAGGCACGCACTCAGGATTCAAGGGTAAGAAATGTTGCACAATATCAGTATCTAAACCAGGCATGTCTTCATATGACCATGCAAAGACATCAACATATTCTCGTAGCAATTCAATCTACCCCTTCTTAATAGACTCTTCCAGGAGTGCCCCAATCTTCACCTCTCGCACACAATCTTCAGACCCCAAGTTGACTGTTTCCAGATTCTCGAGATGCGGCTGAATGATCTTCTCTTCATGCTCAAGTAGACGGGTAATCTCGTCAGGAATCTCTTCAACATCATCTTCTTCTGCCTCAAATACAGGGAACTCAAAATTGGGAGATGGTGTTGGATCATTATGTTCAATGGGTTTGATCAACCTGCATAAGGATTTTGGATATGAAAAGCTTTAGGATTCAAACAAGGCAATCATTATGCAGATGAAAAGATTGATTTTATTCTTATTTTTTTAGGTTTTATTTGATCACCAATTTCATGCAAAAAGCAAAAAGGGAAAATAATTGGAAAAACAAACATTTAACATGAATTTATTGAATGAAAATATCATTGTATTTATGCGCCAACAATGTCATCACTCCTCCTTTTGGCATGGGAGAAGGGTTTTTAAACACAATGAACATTACTTCGACTTATGGATAACTGTTGGAGTATCCACAACGACCCAATTATTGCAGATTCCCCCAGGGATGACGAAGTTGCCAGAATCCTCTTCGTCCTCTTCCAGAATGGCAGCAGCTTCTTCATCTTGACTGGTGTGGATGAACCCTCCACTCTTGAACAGCCCTTTAGTGTTGAAAACCCCGGAAGAAAAGCCTATGCCAGCCTGAGACTTATTGTCTTCTAGCTCAATCATTTTTCCTAAACCAGCAGTTGCACCACACTCAATGGCTAACTTTGCATCTTTATAGGAAGCGAATGAAGGAGTTCTCTTCTCAAAAGGCTCGGAAATAGATAAAGCTTGGAAAGGAGTTCCAACTTCATCCACAACATCTATATATGAGAAGGAAGACAAATGGCTGACCAGGAGAGCCTTTTCTCCCCCTACCACCACCAGCTTCTTATTCTTCACGAATTCAGTTTCTGGTGTAGGGTGGATGTCACGGCGCCTGCCTCGTGAATCCATGGTCTGCCTAAGAGACAACTATACGATGGGTGAATGTCCATAACCTGGAAGGTAATCTGGAAATCACTCGGTCCGATTTTGACTAGGAGGTCAACTTCCCCAATCACCGTTTTACGCGACCCATCGAAAGCCTTCACAATAATTTCACTCTGCCTCATGGGAGGCCCTTGATAAGATAGTTTTGAAAGAGTGCTTTTTGGCAATACGTTCAGTGATGACCCAATGTCCACCAGCACATTGGACATGGCGTCGTCTTTGCAACCCATAGATATATGTAATGCCAGGTTGTGGTCCCTTCCCTCCTCGGGGAGATCAGAGTCACAGAAACTCAAGTTGTTACAAGAAGTAATGTTTGTAACAACGCTATCGAACTGTTCTATTGTGACATCATGATCTACATATGCCACATCCAAAACTTTCTGCAGAGCCTCTCGGTGTGGTTCTGAATTCAAAAGCAATGATAACACCGATATTTTGGATGGCGTTTGTAGAAGCTAGTCTACAACATTGTACTCACTTCTCTTGATGAGCCTCAGTATCTCATCACAGTCTTCTTTCATATTGCCACTCGGGCCAACAGAAGCAGGAGTTATCAATGTAGAGGAGGGCTTAACAACAGGTGCCGGATTCGGAGTGCTCACAACATTCCCAATCAGGCGTTCAACAAAATCAGCATTAGCCTAGGGCTTGGGAGGTGCTGAAAACACACGACCGCTGCGGGTCAAACCACTTACATCTGCAATGTTAACAACAGAGGAGGATGGTAAGGACACTTCTTTCCCATTTTCTAGAGCGACAGCGTTGTAGCGAAAGGGAATTGCTTTTTCGGACGAGTATGGTACAGGACCGACAGGCTTAATGATCAGTGCAGGAGATACCTTCTGCTTGCTACCATCATACTTGATAACAACAGGCTCGGGGATCCGAAACACTGGAGAAATCACATTGACCTCGGGCTCATCTTCATTAACATTTCTGTTCTAAAGGATCTCAATAACTCCTTCATCCAGCATTTCTTGCACATCTTTGCGCACCTGGCGACAACCTCTCTGGTTGACAGAACAAACTCGGCATCTATCATGGTCGTGCTCATAGTGATTGTAATCACATAGAAAACAATGCATTTTGACAAGAGACTGTCGAATATGACTGACATATTTGACTTTGTACTTGCCAAGGCAGCCTTGGACCATGTTAACAGATTTCCCATGCTCGGGCAATGGGTTATTCTTTACATTAGGACCTACGTCCTCGAAACACAAAATACCACACCTCACAAGGTCTTGAACCTTGGTCTTCAAAGGGTAACAATTCTCCACGTCATGGCCGGGAGCACCAGAATGGTAGACATAGTGTAATTCAGGCTTATACCTCCACTAGGGGTTAGCAGGTATAGCCGGTGGGTCTCTCGGAGTAATCAACTTCCTCTCTATCAAAGAGGGATATAATTCTGCATACGTCATTGGAATAGGATCAAAAGTGACCCTTTTCCTCTCGTAACTCGTGCTAGTTTGATTACTGTTTCGAGGCTGGTAGGCCTGCTGCTGCGGTCGGTGTTGCTGATGTTGATATTGCGGATGTGGTTGTTGATTGTTGCTATGTTGCTGATACTGTTGATTATCTCTAAAGACAGGTGCTATATGAGCCACCTGGTGCTGGTTACTGACAGGACGCCCGATCTTCCTCCTCACAGAGGGTCTTCTTGGTTTCACATGGGAAGTCACAACATGTGCCTCTCCATCTTTCTTCTTCGCAAACGCCCCATAACGTTTGGCAGAAGAGCCTTCTTCTCTGGTTAGACGTCCTTCTCTAACCCCTTCTTCTAGACGCATCCCCATATTCACCATCTCGGTGAAGTCAGAAGGAGCGCTAGCGATCATCCGCTCATAATAAAAAGAACTCAAGGTCTTCAGAAAGATCTTGGTCATCTCTTTCTCTTCCAGCGGGGGCACAATCTGTGCTGCTAACTCTCGCCACCTCTGGGCGTATTCTTTAAATGTTTCCTTGTCCTTCTGGGACATGGCCCTCAATTGATCCCTATCGGGAGCCATATCCATATTGTACTTGTACTGCTTGACGAAGGCCTCGCCAAGATCGTTGAAGGATCGGATGTTCGCACTGTCTAAACCCATATACCAACGCAGAGCGGCACCGGACAGTCTGTCCTGAAAGTAGTGGATGAGCAATTGATCGTTGTCGGTCTGAGTCGACATCTTCCTGGCATACATGACCAGGTGGCTGAGAGGACAAGTATTTCCCTTGTATTTTTCAAAGTCAAGGACCTTGAATTTCATAGGGATCTTCACATTGGGGACCAAGCACAGTTCGGCGACAGACTTGCCGAAAAGATCCTTTCCTCTAAGAAATTTCAATTCCTTGCGAAGCTCAAGAAATTGATCATTCATAGCGTCCATCTTGTCATAGACATCTGGGCCCTCAAACGGCTCAGAATGATAGATGGTGTCGTCTACCCTGAGCAAAGTATGCACGACAGGAGGAGGAACAACAAGGACCGGGCTAGATTTCGGCATAGAAACAAAGGTGGGAGCAGGACCCTCAGGCATGAAATTGGGAGGCATCCCCATGGGAATCCGGCTGGCATGGCCGTTGGAGCAAAGTGTGCACTGGCTGCAGGCACAGTCGAGGAGATAATCTCAGAGATAACTGTCCTCTAGGGAGGAGTTGAAGGTGTCGGAGAAGACTGGCTCTGGGCAGCCAAGAATGATTCCATAAAGGCACTTAATCTGGCCACTTCCTCTTTCAGCTCGCGGTTCTCTTGTTCCAGATGATCCATCAGTCTTGAAATGTTGGCTCTGGTGTAGTACCGGTGAGTCAGCTTGTCTTTAAAATAAATGAAGAACACAGAGTTAGACCACAGGACACGAAGCCGGGAACAAAACCTGCTTATGCACATGATGCATGCAATGCTTGTGCATATGATTTGTTTTTTATTTCAAAGGAACTCTAGGGTTTTATTCGTAAATTTTGGAAATATTAAACATTTATCACATATGGAAATATCTCATCAAATAACATCGGGAAAGAAGTACAGTATTGTCGATCATATACAAGAGAAAAGGAAAATAACCATTCTATGGATCCCTAGAGACAATCATCTAAAGCTCGAGACATAGGAAGATAGGATGCGCGAAGCCTTTTCACCTCCCTCTCGTAGGCTGCCTCCATATCCGCCTTCTCCTTGGCGAGTCGATCGTACTTCCTTTTCCAAAACTTGGAAGACTGAGGAAGTAGAGAAGTCCATGCATCATTAGGATCATCAATAACTTGATGCTCGAGGAACTCAATCAAAGCATCCTTCTCCTTGATCTGCTGAAGCAACTCTTCCCTTTCACGGATCCAAGCACGTGACCGGTCTTCGTCTCTCGACTCCTCTACTCCTTGGTTAGGGAGGGTTGAAGGCCCAACCATAACCAAAGGTGTAGGTCTCGGATACTCGTAAGGAATGAGATACTCAGACGCTCTCTTCCTAACACAAGCAGCGTACGACTCCATAGCAACACAATTCTTAGGACCCAACTCATTTCTTCCTTTCCTATGAATCTTGCGCCAGGCGCGGACCATTTTGTCCTTCAAGCCTTGGGGATCTTTACCCTCCTGAAAGAACACACCCTCTAACAGAATGTTATTAGGTTTATCCTTTATGGGGAACCCAAGCTGACGACGTGACAAAACAGGGTTGTAGTTAATCCCACCACATGTACCAAGAAGAGGTACATTGGAGAATTCACCACAAGAGTCGATAATCTGCACACCATCATACACACGGTTGTACCAAGAGATATCTTCATTAGTGAGAGACATAAGTCTCGTGGACCACCATAGACATCCCTTATTCTCCTTGAAGGCGACCGTCTGCTGTAAGTGAGAAATAAACCACTTATACAACAGAGGCAAACAACACACAATGGCACCACCACCCTTTGCATTCCTCATATGCAAAGAGAAATAGGTATCACCCAACAGAGTCGGAACGGGATTAAGAGTAGAGAAAATCCTAATAGCGTTCACATCCACAAACTTGTCGATGTTAGGGAACAATACCAATCCATAGATGAGAAGTACAAATATAGCTTCAAAGGCATCCTCACTCATGGCCTTACCCTATACAGTAGCTTGAGCAATGAGGAACTCAGAAGGGAGACCTTGAATTCCACCTTTGGTAGTCATATTAGCACCAACAAGAGATTCATCTATGTGCAACATGTCAGCTATCTCTTGAGAAGTAGGAATACCCTCTAAGCCACTGAACAGCAACTGGTCTAGAATAGGTATACCCACAAGATAGGCATACTCCTCAAGTGTAGGTAAAAGCTAAAAATCCGGAAACGTGAAACAACGGTACAAGGGATCATAAAACTGCACCAATACACTCATCAACCCTTCATCCACCTAAGTAGTCAGAAGAGGAAGAAGCTTCCCAAAACGAGCTTTGAAACCCAAAGGATCTAATACATAGGATGTCAGATTCCTTAACTCTTTCAAATCTGGTTGTCTGAAATTGTACTTCTTTGTATTCCTTCTTTGTCTTTCCATGTCTGAAAATTTTGCAAATAAACCCCTTAAGTTCCTTGAAAATTTTCTTCATTATTGATGGTATGGATGCAAATGATTGCATGAATGCATGAATGCAACAATCACACTCAAGGATCAAGCAAAGCACACCAAACAAAGGTCATGGGATGGATAATGTTATCCTTAATATCAATCATCTATTTTGGTGGATTATGGTTTACACCTTATCAACACCCAAGTTCCATTGATATTAAGGATATATGAACGGATCAACCATGAATCAAGGGTTTGTTGCAAGTCACGAGCATGGAGTTTAGGTTAAGAACCACCCCAAAGGGAGTGTACTAGGGTTTAACCTGCCAAAATTGTTCTACAAGAGGTTCCCATAGCCATCATCCCATCTTTCGGATATTATCAGAGAAACGACTACTCGTATTCCAAAAATATTCTCAAGAGAGACTCTTATGAGTGTAGTATCGCGTAACAATCGTATCAAATCTTACACTTGAACGACTTTCGCACTACATCCTAAAAATAGGCCAAGATGGGCTTGGTAAACTAAGGTCCTTGGCTTCTAAGGTCTATATTGGAAAGAGTAATGTCTAACCACAACTTACTTGTGTGACATTATTGATCCTAACATGACCTCCACCAAGTGAATGGACTTGCAAGTCAACTTGCTAAGGAATAACTCCACACAAGTCAACAAGACTACGCCATTCTCCTATCCTAAGTGAACTCGAGTCCGGGTATAGAACTCATCTCACAAAGATCACCAAGCATACAAGGAATTAATATCAAGCAATTCAATCATTATATACAATACAGTAATCCCAAATTGCACAAAAATATGTCACAAGACAATACAATACAACAAGCATGAAAAGTTAGCAAAACCCACTAGGCAAATTATCCCCAGCAGAGTCGCCACTTTTCTGTAGCGGGGTATTCGTTACCATTAGAGATATTGACTAAATCCAAGGTAAATCATACAAGTCGAGTCGCCACCGCACTTCTATTTATCCAAAGGAATGGTTAGAAAGCGAACAAAAACCTAAAAGTTTTAACAAAAACTAGTATAAGAAACAGAGATCTGGTTAAGGGGGTTGGTTATGCAATGGGAAGGTGTTAGGCACCCAAAACATCCTAGGCACTCCTAGGGAGCCCTTTTCATACTTGTTATAAGGTTGTTGTCTTGTGAAAAATTTGTTTGTGCAAACATGATTGAAGAGATGAGAAGAGAATATACAAGTTTATTTACATTTTGTGTTTGGATGGATAAACTCATTGCCTACGTACCATCTTATAAAAAGATTAGGATCAAAACCTCGTAGTTCGGGGTAAAAATCTCAAAAGGAATTGGTGAGTTGATTGGTCCAAAAGCCTTAAGGTCTTTTGTTATCAAAGGGAGAAAACTCAACCAAACCACAAATCCACCATGTGAGGATAGCTTCAACATGCTTAACCCTATAATAAGCATGGAAGACTTATTGTCCATCACTAAGGATACAGGTGAGTATTACATCTACTACAAGGATAACTCAAACCTAATAGCTAAAGGTTGTGAAAGAATTTTGATTAAGAAAGTGGCCATTGGAACCACAAAAGACATTTGAATGGGGTATATTTACCAATTATAAGTATGTACAAAAATGGTCAAAGTTGACTTAAAGATTCAATTCAAAATAAGTGTTATGAAAAGAAAGTTTGAAAATCAAAAGCATAAGGCTTAGGTTTCTAATGTTTAAAAACAATGGTTAAATGTTTGCACAAAGAGTTTTGGCTTGGGTTAGAGTGGAGAGAAGAAGAAGAAGGGCTAAATCCTAAACATACAAGAGGTGAGGGGAAAGAGAACAAAACCACACAAGGAGTTCCTCTCTTAAGATCATATTAATGATCCAAGTAGCTCCCATCCTTTGGAATAAGCAATCAGAAAGCATAAGCAATCCAAACAAGTCTCCTAAGAGATCCTCAATGTGTCTTGTATCTTTCACTTTGGATGAATATGGCAATGGTCCTTCAATTGAGCTCATAGAATCCCTAGCACAAAAGTACACACATCAAAAGTTCCATGAAGTAAATCAAGAATGGACAAGAGTGAGTTTAGAGATTTGGTTCTTCTAACCCATCTTCATCATTAAGATCCATTTACTCCAATTTTGCATAAGGAAGGTCCTAGAATCTAAGTCCAATTCTCCATTCTTTGCATAGGGAAAGTCCTAGAAACTAAGTCCATTTCTTTGCATTTGGTTCACAACAATCAAAACAAAACACAAGCATAATAATATATATACAATTATGTGCTCAAGTGAGCAAAAGGCAAATGGCATTAACATAAACATGTGCTCAAGTGAGCAAAGAGAAAAGCAAAATGGATAATATGTACAAGAATAATAAATTGCATAAAAGTAAAGAGCAAAAAGTAAATGTTAATTGTCAATAGTTAGTGTTAGTAGTTAGTGTGCCATAAGGCAAATTTAGCGCTATGTTAAGCAATCATAATTGGACTTATGTAGAAGTAACAACTATCTGAGGCCGGTCAATAATAATGTAGGCAACAACATAAGTTAGAAGTCTTGATTAGTGAACCAAGTTCCAACAACTTGCCATGCCAAAAAGAAAATGAGAATTGATCTTGTATTGGTTTAAGCCTTTTGCATGATTTCGAAAACAACCTATCCTTAATGCAAAGCCATTCACTTGATCAATTGATCAAGATGAATTAGATTTGAATCAAGGAAGATTAAGTCTCCCTAATCAATGCTAACTTATCAACCTTCAACTCATTGATCAAAAGGAAAGAAGAAGAAGGAGAAGGAGAATGGATAATGGAAATGGAAAGATCAAAATGCATAAAGTGAAATAAGATGTACCAATCCAAATGTATTGACCAAATGACATTGAAAGTCAAAGTCAAACAATGATAAATCAGAAATGAGATGAAGATTGGAGATCAAACAATAAGCAAAATATTTTTGGCATTTTTTATATTAAAATAAACTTGAATTAAAAATAATGGAAAGGTCAAACTTCAAAATCACTTCAAATCAACCTTGAAAGGTCCAAGTAATTTATCCCAAGTTCAACAAGGTCAAACAAAGTTTGACAAAAAAATTTAGCATTTTTAAAAGTCAGAAACTATTTTTAATCAATTAAAAATGAATAAAAATAACCTAATTGAACTAAAATCTCAAATAAATCTCAAATCAACTTAGAAATTGATGAGAATATTTTTCATAGATCCATCATCATTCAAATAGGTTTGGAAAATATTTTTGTATTTTTTGAATATCAAAAACTATTTAAAATGAATTAAAAATAACTAGAAAAGAGAAAATTCATGAAAAACATCAAATGACAAAATAAAAAATATTAAAAAACAGAAATAGAAACTAGAAATTATTTGGAGACTAATGCAATTGGTCCCATAATTTTTGGATAAAAAATGAAAGAGATATTGATTTTTGAAATAAAATGGAATTAAAGAAAATAAAACCAGAAATTAAAAATGGCAAAAAACGAGAGCCCTTGGATCTGAGCTTATTAATTGAGCTGGCAGATCCAAGCATCCTGAGGCGCGCGCCTATTGTAGTCCACGGTCAATGCAATCACATGGAAACAATTAAAAAGTCATAACAATGAAGGGTCCAGATTAGATCTGGAAAAGGGATCAAACGACCAGGAATGGATCCGGAGTTGGGACGGTGGCCAGCGCCACCGTCTTCTCCGGCTAGCTCCGGTGAGAGCTCAAATTTGCAGAAGAGCAAATGTGCGCCAAAACACGCGATCCAGGCATCAATCGAAAGAGGAAGTGATGTACATCACTCCTATACCATGCACTTCCACTCTAGATCCCTATAAATGGAGAAATCAGAGTTGGAACTATGATGGTGTTCATCATGAACTTCATGTTTTTGCAAAATTGAAAGCACAAATCAAATGCCTCTATTGAGAGGACTTCAACCAGACCAAGGAACACAAGAAATAAGCAAAGATCAAAGAGTTTCGAAGAGAAACAGTTCTGTTATCCACCTTTGAAATACAGGTCTTGAGAGCACGATTCTTCACAACCAATGCTTGCAATGAGATATGGTGATGAAGAGGAAGCAAGGCTGAGGAATTATAGGTCTGAAAATCAACCAAGGAAGTTGAAATTCAGAACTGAATTTTTTAGAGAAAAGTGAAAATTCCTTTAGTGATGGTTATGGAGAGAATTCTGCAGCATTTCAGGTTAAACCAGGGTCCCTTTATGAATGGCATAGGGTCTCTATTTATAGAGAGAGTGGCAAGGAATTGATGAACAAAGCCGTGTGCATGAGATTGGATAATCCTTGCATGGGCTTGCATGATCATGCACAAGGCCCAAAAACAATGCCAATTGCAAGTTGAACTCAGATGCCAAAGGTTTGGACGTGTAGTTTGCTTTGAATTTGCTTGTGCATCAAGATTTCAACATGAATTCCACAATTGAACCTAAACCTTCACCTCTTCGAAAATACTATTTAGAAAATCCAAACATAAGCATGTGGGTAATGGTTGGAAAGGTTTTTGTATAAGGAACAAATGTTATGTTGGACAAAAGCTCATTTGAAGTGTGGAAATTAGTGAATTTTGAGTTTAAAGTGTGATGTGCAAAAAATGTTAATGCAAGGTTTCCAAATTTGGCCAATGTTCAAGCCCTTATGTTTTGATGATGCAAGCCTCAAATGAAAACACTTCCAACATTAAAGTTGTATATATTTTCAAGAAAATCAAAATGGACTTAAAGTTTGCATCATTTGGATTTTTGATGAAGAAGTTATAGGCACTTGAAGTTGGACTTTTTTGCCTTTTAATGCTTTTGGTCCAAAATGACCTATAATGTCTTGCATTATCACATGTATTTCCTATGAGATTTTGAAATTTTTCTCAACATAACATTTTAAGTAGACATCTTAAGATTTCCAATGCATTTGGTCCCACCTCAATATCATAAAAAATGAATGAGTTATGTCCTTGGGAAGTTGACCCAAAATTAGGGTTTCAATCAAAATGACCTATAATGTATTGGAATGACAGATGGCCTTCCATGCTTCAAATCAATTTTTGATGAACATGAAAATTGTTCATATTGTCCTTAAGAACAGTTTTGCTTTTGGAACCATCTCCATTTGACAAACACATAAAATGTTAGGTCTCAGTGCATTTCAAAATAGTCAGATGAATTGACTGATCAACTTCTCAATTCCATGCCTCATATCTTGATGAATTGATGATTGAGGACACTCAAATAAGTTAAAATATGTATGAAATGAAGAGTTAAATAACTTCCCTTGATTGTATTTGATCATGGGCTGAGGTTGCTTCAGGAGCAAGGCATTGTGGTGCACAGATGAATTAGGGTTTCCTTGAAGAACAAGACCTCAAACCTTTTGACTTGCTATGACCAAAATGATGCATTGAGATGCTAGGGAGGCATATTTGATGAATGAGAGCTTTGGGAACCACTACCATGCTTGCTATCATCTCCTCTTGACCATGTCTTTGTACCAATGACCTCCTAGAAGCTTTGGACCTTGTGATTGCTCAAGCTACAAACAAAAGATGTTAGTGACATATTTTTGTGCTTTTGGTTAGTAAACAAAATAGGAAAAGCAATGATATACAATTCAAGCATGCTTGGTGATCTCAAACCACTCACAAGGAGGTCCAACCCCAAAGGCAAAGGGAACCAAGATGCTAATGATCCTTGAGGCAATGCCAAATGCAATGTTATGATGCCATGAGGGATCTTAGGGACAAAATTAGGGTCTTACAGATGCCCCTATTTAAGGTCATTCTAGCCGGAGAAGTGAAGGTTAAAATCTTCGTCTCGACGGGGTAGAATGGGCTTAAATAATAACACAGAGACGAATTTTGGTCCCTAAGAGACCTCATGATGCAGATGTATGCATGCAAATGGTAAAACTCTGTGGGGGATGTGTGTGTCCACAAAGGCAAAGATTAGGAGAAGAATTAACAATTCCCATGAATAATTCATTCTATGGGGCAGAGACTCTAACGGGGAGTAAAGGGATGAAAATGCGTGAGCAGGTCACGACTCAAAGCTTGGGGAACAAAATTCCAAAGGAAATAAATCCAATGGAAAGACTCGAGCTGACTCAAAGACGTCCGTAATGGGGAATATGCCAATACAGCTAAAATTATCCACAATGGATACTTCGGATAAAAATCCGGAATCAGGTGAGGATGTCCACTAAAGACTCAGTTGAGGAAGATCGCAACAGCACTCTTCTGGGGAAGCAAGGGGATGAGGTATTACCGGTTACTGGGTAATAAGCTCAAAGAGACGTGTGGTCTGAACACTGGTATAAGGGTGAGAGAACGACACGCTCGGGAAGAATGAATATCTAAGACCGGTATAAGGGTGATAGATATCAATCGACCAAATCATCTGAGGAAGACCTAAAAGGTATATCTCAACTCAGAAAAATCTGACTCCACAGGGGACAAAAAGTCATAATAGGGAGCAGAAGGAAGGAACAACAGGGATGCCGGTTACTGGGCATATAATAGGTGACCAACCAAAGCGTGAACTGGGGAATATTCCCAAAACACTCATCATCCGAAAAGAGGGTAAAAAGCAAACTCGATTATGGGATGGACATTCGGTTCCAAAACAGGGATATAAATCTTACTCAACTAGGGAATAACAAAAAGCTTCGACCAAAGAGCACATGAGATATATTATCTATTACCGTCAGAACGTAGATAATATACTCACATGGAAGATTATCCACAACCGGTTACTGGGTTAATAAAGGATAGATCGACCGAGAGAGAAAGGCATCAGGATACCGAAACTATGTATATAATGATAACCAATCAAGGGAGCAACAAACATTACCGACAATCGGTAAATGAAAGAGGGCTTGCTGGGGATAAAATTGCTTAATCAGAGCAATTATCCAAAAGAATGAGGGAATATCACCACCGAATATTGGATAATGATAACCGTCAAGGAGGGGATTACATCTACCGGATACTGGGTAGAAAACCACGGAAGAGTAACCATCATCGATTAGGATGAACAAGGAGGTTAACTCTGCAAAGGGGAGAAAACAGGGTTTACAACTACCGGTATAAGGGTAGAAAATCACAGACTTCGCCGGGGATAAGATGAATGATTACTGATTGCTGAGAAATTATTCATTTATACCACGGGGAAGTACAGGAAACAGTCATAAGAGGCCAATTTAGGGTCAAGCCAAAGAGGCAAACTGAATCAAGACTCGTCCTAGTGAGGATATAACTCAATAGGGAAACCCATCCCAATATATGTGTTGGGAGGAAGCGAAAACAACCGTCGTCCACGAGGATATAACTCAGTGGGGAATGCGGAAGGAAAGATAAACATTTTCTGCTTAATGGGCTGACTCTACATTGAGGGATCAGACACCGACATCTGCTTGGGAAATGTATTACCAACTAGCAGAGAATAACAAACAAAGATATATGACAAAGAATGCAATATGAATATCCGAATGTTTGAAAATTATATGCACACATGCGTGGTTTATGTATGATGAATGTTGACAAACAGACATCTCTGGCACAATCAGGCTTCACAGGAATAAGCACACAAACATCCGGTACTACAAAATCACCAGAGAGTATCCAATCTGCCAGGAATCAGAGATACCAGGAAGCAAAGACCTCCGCAAGGGATGAATCATCAGTCATTCCAACTAGGGAAAGGAGTTCATTGCACAGATAAAATCTACCATATAGGCAACTCCACTGGGGAAACTATCCAAGGGATAAAGGGATTCCGGGGATCAACCACCAAGTATCGTATCCACCAAGTAGATCACATCTGCTGAGGAGAAAAGATTGCTACTCCGCTAAAGGGGAGAGTGGTGAATATCTCAACAAGCATTCCATCTAAGGCTCCGGAGGAAGAAGATACAGTCATGCCGGGAATATGAACAACTGTCTTACCCTGTTGGAGATCATACCATCTTTGGGAGAGCACTGAGGATCTCCTAAGTATCCTTTTGTCATGGTGAATGTTCACTTAGTTTAAAAACAAGTTATGGAAAATTCGTTTATTCAAAACAATGATATTTTCTCAATTAAAACACGCAAAAAATTTGTTGAATAGAAACAAATAAGAGTGCAAACAATTGGATAAAAGGCACAAATTTATTTGATGGAATGGTAGTCTGTAAATGGCAAGACTCCATAGATCTATACAAGTTTGAAATTGGTGATATATATTGGAAAATGGCTACATTGAACATCATGACCATTTCTCCACCAATTCAGAATTCGATGTATTCGAAGCTTCGGTTGATGACGAATGAGCAAGAATTTCCGACGGATGACATCATCATTCAAATAGGTTTGGAAAATATTTTTGTATTTCTTGAATATCAAAAACTATTTAAAATGAATTAAAAATAACCAGAAAAGAGAAAATTCATGAAAAATATCAAACGAAAAAATAAAAAATATTAAAAAGCAGAAATAGAAACTAGAAATTATTTGGAGACTTATGCAATTGGTCCCATAATTTTTGGATAAAAAATGAAAGAGATATTGATTTTTGAAATAAAATGGAATTAAAGAAAATAAAACCAGAAATTAAAAATGGCAAAAAATGAGAGCCCTTGGATCTGAGCTTATTAATTGAGCTGGCAGATCCAAGCATCCTGAGGCGCGCGCCTATTGTAGTCCACGGTCAATGCAATCACATGGAAACCAATAAAAAGTCATAACAATGAAGGATCCAGATTAGATCTGGAAAAGAGATCAAACGGCCAGGAATGGATCTGGAGTTGGGACGGTGGCCAGCGCCACCGTCTTCTCCGGCTAGCTCCGGTGAGAGCTCAAATTTGCAGAAGAGCAAATGTGCGCCAAAACACGCGATCCAGGAATCAATCGAAAGAGGAAGTGATGTACATCACTCCTATACCATGCACTTCCACTCTAGATCCCTATAAATGGAGAAATCAGAGTTGGAACTATGATGGTGTTCATCATGAACTTCATGTTTTTGCAAAATTGAAAGCACAAATCAAATGCCTCTATTGAGAGGACTTCAGTCAGACCAAGGAACACAAGAAATAAGCAAAGATCAAAGAGTTTCAAAGAGAAATAATTTTGTTATCCACGTTTGAAATGCAGGTCTTGAGAGCACGATTCTTCACAACCAATGCTTGCAATGTGATCTGGTGATGAAGAGGAAGCAAGGCTGGGGAATTATAGGTCTGACAATTAACCAAGGAAGTTGAAATTCAGATCTGGATTTTTTAGAGAAAAGTGAAAATTCCTTTAGTGATGGTTATGGTGAGAATTCTGCAGCATTTCAGGTTGAACCAGGGTCCCTTTTTTAATGGCATAGGGTCTTTATTTATAGAGAGAGTGGCAAGGAATTGATGAACAAAGCCGTGTGTATGAGATTGGATAATCCTTGCATGGGCTTGCATGATCATGCACAAGGCCCAAAAACAATGCCAATTGCAAGCTGAACTCAGATGCCAAAGGTTTGGACGTGTAGTTTGCTTTGAATTTGCTTGTGCATCAAGATTTCAACATGAATTCCACAATTGAACCTAAACCTTCACCTCTTCGAAAATACTATTTAGAAAATCCAAAAATAAGCATGTGGGTAATGGTTGGAAAGGTTTTTGTATAAGGAACAAATGTTATGTTGGACAAAAGCTCATTTGAAGTGTGGAAATTAGTGAATTTTGAGTTTAAAGTGTGATGTGCAAAAAATGTCAATGCAAGGTTTCCAAATTTGGCCAATGTTCAAGCCCTTCGTTTTTGATGAATAAAGACTCAAATGAAAAAACCTCCAACTTCAAAGTTATAGATAGTTTCAAGACAATCAAAATGGACTTAAAGTTTGCATCATTTGGATTTTGGATGAAGAAGTTATGGGCACTTGAAGTTGGACTTTTTTGCCTTTTAATGCTTTTGGTCCAAAATGACCTATAATGTCTTGCATTATCAACATAACATTTCAATTAGACATCTTAAGCTTTCCAATTCATTTGATCCCATCTCAATATCATAAAAAAGGAAGGAGTTATGTCCTTGGGAAGTTGACCCAAAATTAGGGTTTCAGTCAAAATGACCTATAATGTATTGGAATGACAGATGGCCTTCAATGCTTCAAATCAATTTTTGATGAACATGAATTTTTTTCATATTGTCCTTAAGAACATTGTTTCGTTTGGAACCATCTCCATTTGACCAACACATAAAATGTTAGGTCTCAGTGCATTTCAAAATAGTCAGATGAATTGACTGATCAATTTCTCAAGTCCATGTCTCATATCTTGATGAATTGATGATTGAGGACACTCAAATAAGTTAAAATATGTATGAAATGAAGAGTTAAAGAACTTCCCTTGATTGTATTTGATCATGGGCTGAGGTTGCTTCAGGAGCAAGGCATTGTGGTGCACAGATGAATTAGGGTTTCCTTGAAGAACAAGACCTCAAACCTTTTGACTTGCTATGACCAAAATGATGCATTGAGATGCTAGGGAGGCATATTTGATGGATGAGAGCTTTGGGAACCATTACCATCCTTGCTATAATCTCCTCTTGAACATGTCTTTGTACCAATGACCTCCTAGAAGCTTTGGACCTTGTGATTGCTCAAGTTACAAACAAAAGATGTTAGTGACATATTTTTGTGCTTTTGGTTAGTAAGCAATATAGGAAAAACAATGATATACAATTCAAGCATGCTTGGTGATCTCAAACCACTCACAAGGAGGTCCAACCCCAAAGGCAAAGGGAACCAAAATGCTAATGATCCTTGAGGTAATGCCAAATGCAATGTTATGATGCCATGAGCGATCTTAGGGACAAAATTAGGGTCTTACAGAGAGTACTTAATTTTCTGCATATATAGATTTATACCATTTTAGAATACTTCGTTGTTAAGTCTTGATCTGATTTGATTGGTGAGAGTCAGAGTGCGTGGAGTTCATATACTTCACCCAGATCTTGTATCCTTCAGACAGTTACCCGATGTTTCTGTTAGAAGCTCTTGATTAACTTTTGACTTGACATGTCTCAGATGTAGTGCACCTTAGAGACTTCAAATGAGGGATCTTTCAGATCCAGAAAGTTAGAGTCTTGAGTCGTCAGAGCGACGCTTTTAACTTTTAGTTCAGTTGTTCTTGACTTGCTTAACTCTTATAGTTTGTTCCATCAGATGCATTTAACGTTAGAGCCCTGCACACTTAGAGAATTTTATCAGGGTACCAAAATGTTTCATCCTTTGTTATCATAAAAACTTAAGGATAAATTGAAGAACCAAAATCTTGATCTAACAATCTCCCCCTTTTTGATGATGACAAAACTACAAATTATTTATGAAACAATGATACTTTATACTAATAAAGGGAAGGTAGTTACAAAGTCAGATATATTGTGACTCCCCCTAAGATAGGCAATCTCCCCCTAAATCTGATACTTGAGGGTTTAAAGGTTCTTATCAGATATTCTTATGTTGCTTAGCTTGTTTCTCGGATGTTTTACTCAGATCCTTCATGCAAGAACTTAGACAACATATACAACATAATATTATTGGAGTGTAAGCGGTTCATCATGAGGCTTAGATATTAATTTCATCAGAAGGTTGTTAAATTATTTCTCCCCCTTTTTGTCAGACTCAAAAAGACATAAACAAAAAATAATTAGCACGATAAAACTTCATTTGATAATGTAAATAGGTACAGAATAAAAAAAACACTTAGAGAAACACAAAAGAAGAAGAAACATAACATAAATCCTAAGGTGCCTAAGGGTTTGAAGGAGGCGGCATCCTCTGGAGCAGCTGAGTCAGGAGACTCTGAATGCTGGAGTTGACAGAGTCCTGTTGATCCAATCTGGCTCTTACGATCTGTTGTTCTTTCTGGAGTTCCTCCAGAGTCTTCAACACCAGTGGAGTAAGATCAGAGTTAGATGACTTACCCTGAGTCAGAGCCACTACCTTTTCCTTGGCAGATTCTTTTGCATCAATGTGTGTTGCTTCTTCAGTGCCAGACTTGGCTTTGGCTTCAGCTTCAGCAGCAACAGCCTCATCGGTGACCTTTTATTCTGATTATTTTCTTGCTTTCTCTTCAGCTTCCAGTCTTGCCTTTTCTTCAGCTTCCTGGCGAGCTTTCTCTTCAGCTTCTCTGGCCCTACGAGCCTCTAGCCTCTCTTCAGCTTCTCTGATGTAGCCGTTTCTGACTTGTTTAGAGAGGCCTTTTAGCTTGAATACCTTAGATGCCATCCATCTGATAACTCTATTCCTGTGATTCCTCACTTCAGAGGGATTATGACTTAGTTTGGAATATTCAGACAGTGATTTGAGCTTCTCAACTGAAGACTCAGAAAATAAAGCAACTGACTCTTCCAGGGTGGGGAAGGTTGGTTCAGGGTTAGAAGCTGGATTAATGGTTTCTGGTGGGGTGGGGGTGGTTTCAGTGGGAGGGACAGAGGTTTGTG